>NC_140344.1:3420255-4020255 GCF_963514085.1 Chelon labrosus | reverse complement strand
TGTTTAAATAATAAACATATGGTTCTATTTCCCCTGGCAACATTGCTGCTTTAATATATTGTACAATCAAAGGCTTTGAGAAACTAGACCGACCACTTGCAAAGTAAATGACTAACAGCACTGACCTTGACTAACATACAGATTCTGGCAACAAAAAGGGGGTCAGAGGTTAATAGAAAGGCCAGGGCCACTATCCATGCCAAGAGTCAACTTGACTGGGTGGAGGTCCAATGGACTGAAAATATTAAGTGTTATAGCAGTAAGCCAAAGTGTGATGTGTTTTTAAATGTGTATATTCAAACAGTACAAATACAGACAGATTATTTTCAAAACCAAACATGTCTATTCCATGTATTTGTTGTTTGGTGTACATTTTAAGCATTCATTTACGGTAACATTTTGCCTTTAAGTTTCACTTTCTTTTTTCCATATTTTGTGTTCACAGTCATCTTAGCATAGACTTCTTGACACCTGCCACTCTTTCAAAGCACACAGACACAGAGTTTAGTGAGAGCTGAAGTATTACTGCCTCCTTCAGTCCATCTCTGTCCTGTTAATAGAATTGTATCCGTTGGGAGTTTGACTCTGATCTCTAGCTTCATCCTCTCTTCTCAGACTGTTGGAGCTGATAGTCTGTATCCCTTCATCGCCTGACCTCTGACCTCTGCAGCCGGCCTGCTCAATCACGACCAGCCTTGAGCAGAGAGGACGGGTGCGTGTAGGTTATAAAAGCATTTATCTGTCAGCCAGCGTTCGGGGCTGTAGAGACAGACGGAGAGAGAGGAACCGCCTGTAATGCTGCTTTAACATGCAGTAAATATAAAGAGCTGAAGGATCCTGAAACACTATTACCAGGCCCACAACTCATATGAATTTAGACAGAATAAGTGAATATGAACGAAGCATGACACATCAGTTCATCACAGAAAAAGATTTCTTACATGTAACAAGTCTTTATGCTTGATCTCAGAAGTCAGCCCTGCAAATAATACATTAAGGTAAAAACAGTTGGACTTGACGTTCTCTATTAGATCTTCCTCCTTTTGTGATATTAAACATGCCTCTTTTCTTTATTTTGTGCAAAATTGCTCACACTTTATTAGTCAAGGGTGTGCAATATACCTAGACCAGGGGTGCCCATTACGTCGATCGCGAAGGTACTGCGGGTAGATCGCGTGCCATTGAAAAAATTTTTTTAGATGTTAGTCTAAACATTTATCTGTTGCACCTCCAAAACAAACAGCAAGACAAACGTTCATCTTTATTTTTACTTTATATTTGCAACATGCCCTCAGTTCAGCGGCACACATGCATAGCCACGCACAACTTCAACAACAACAACAACTCAAGACTACAGTCTCTTAAAGAGACAGCGCTATTTTTCTAAAGGTGTAGTGCACCAGTTTTTCTTGATAAAAATAAAAAAGATGGACAGCTAAAAATCTTATAACTATAACCTATAGCAAAAATCAGTGGGAGGCAGTCTACTGGTTACGTGCCTCTTCCCAGTGGCCTGGGGTACAACACTAAAACAAGCACTACAAAACATGCACTAAAAGTGCCCTAACGCCTACTAGCATGCAACAGGAGTGAGGTCCTCACCACGGTGCCTAGCCTCCCACCTGAGGACACCCAGGCCGCACTGAAAATTAAAGAAACGAACAAAACTCCCTGAAACACAAAGAACAAAAAAAAAGTCAAACAACAAAAAGCCACAACCAAAGCCCACAACCCAACTGATAATATCTCAAAATCAGGAACCAAACAAAAGGGCACTTTAACTGAACCAACTTAATAAAACATGATCAATAAGGCCAAAACAAACAGAAAGGCTGGTCCAAAAAGCAAACAAAAACAGCACAGGAAGGGACAGAAAGAGCAGCACAGAAGAAAAGAGAGAACAGCAGGCAAGCCCCCCTCAGACTACCACCAGGGACCAGCAAGAGGCTGGACTGAGCTACCTGAAGCTTTTTATAGTGCACCTGGCAGGAGGAGGAGCTAAGGGAGAAGACTAACTGGGTTGCGTTCACAACCCTTCACTGAGGTTCGCTACAATCTACACTATAAAATAACATTCTTACCATCCCCTTGCGCTAACACATAATGGCAAAGTCAAAATCAGTTCAGAAATTAAAATGAGTTTTTAAAAATTAAAGGAGAGTGCTTGTAATTCCTTCACATTTCCTCTCATTTGAATGTGAGGACACTCAAATTCTGGACGAGTCTGGACTTTAAGACCATACTAATTATAGAACTTTATCTTGAAAATGTTTTGGTCAACAGCTGCAGCAACAACAAAAGATGTGACCAAAAAATGTGTCCCTGACTGTCAAATTAGCTGATGGAGGAAATAAGATTAACAGTCTAACTTTTAAACAATGGCAAAGTATCAATCATAGTTAGACTTGAGAACTCGGCTTATATTGCAATATGATATATAAAGTAATGAATAGATTTATGGTGTGCTGATTATTTACTCTTCAGTTGAAGGAGCTCAAATGAGCGCCTGACATGCAGCCGAGAGGAGATGATGAACGGAGCGCTGGAGGAGGAGGGAAGAGGTGAGAGATGGAGAATTGACAGTGAGAGTGTTGCACAAATAATAATCAGCGAAGGTCAGTCTGAGGCCGAGCAGCTGACAGCGCCTTTTTAAATGATGAAAGAAATGAAAAATTGAAAATGAACAATTTGATTATCCTCTCGTCAGTGCCCTTTGTGATGCAAGGAGGACGGCGAGCCTGTTGGCTCTTCATTTCATTATGGAGGGGGAAAAAAATGAAAGCCGATAAAGAGAGCAGGCCAACGATTGAATATGGAAAAGATGACAGCAGTCGCTGCTCGATTCAGTGAAGGGCAATGTCCTCTTTGGATTACTGCAGGTTATTAGAAGTAGAAGAAGTAAAGTTAAATAGGAAATGTTGATTGAGGAGCAACCAGTGGAACAAACCTCAAATTAAAAAATATATATATGTATAGATATTTGAAGCAAATACTTAAGAAGCACTTTTACACTGACAAAAAAGTATAAGTTTATAGATATTGGATCATCTATGTATGAATAAAATATACTGTATATATATTTAATTGTATCTGTTACAAAGCAGATGGAGAGAAAAAAAAGACAAGTATTATCGCTTCAGCAGTCAAAAATCAAAAAACGATGGCTGCAATCCAAAGCAGAGTGATCCAAAACAGAATCATTTTTGGTATTTCCCTTAGAAAATAGACCACTGGACAACAATAACATGCTTTAGCCATGTTTTTGCCTGCATTTTTACATCTATGTATACAACAGATGTGTAAAAACCGTTGAGCTGAAGAACTGAATGTTAGCCTGACCAGGCTTAGACTTAGACTTAGATAAACTTTATTGATCCACAAGGGAAATTGCTTGGTCACAGTAGCTTAGTTGTACATAAAAAACACACTCTTAAGAACCTCAGATAAAAAGAAAAAAGAAAAAATTAAATTAAATAAAACAGAAATAAAAAAATAAAAAAGTACAATAAAATCTACTAAGATAAAATAGAATAGTATAAGCAAAAATGTACAAATGATCATATTGGCATTTGAACAAATGTACAAGAAATAGAATATATAAGAATATAAATTATATACACAGGGTAAGGTGTAAGGTGCAGTAGTGTCCATTAACATTAATAACATTGAGTTATCTGTCACAGAAAGGTGAGTTGTTGTACAACTAGACAGAGAATGGTATGAATGACATCCTGTAGCGTTCAGTGTGGGAGCGGCGCTGGATCAGTCTGTTGGAGAATGAGCTCTGCTGCCCCTCTATTGTCTGGTGTAGTGGATGTGACGGATTGTCCATGATGGAGAGCAGTTTGTCCAGTGTCCTCCTGTCCCTCACTGAGACAAACGTCTCCAACTTACTGCCAATCACATGACCAGCCTTTCGGATCAATTTGTCCAAGGCTCAGTTCTTTTTTTTCAACAATATGTTTTATTGAAATTACAAATGTATTTCAAATTCAATATAGAATGTACAAACATTTTCACCCATATCCCCTCGAACAGACAAAAAAAAAAAAAAAAGACGACATCAAACTGACGATGCAAAATAAATAACTAAGAATGAAATAGGACAAAAATAAATAAAATACATTTAAATCAGGTTAGATTAAGATAAAAATAAAAGGCAGGATCACCTCATTGCCTGTTGTTCAGACAGTGTTATCTGTTCCATTTGTCATGAATGACATGAATGATTCCCAAATACAAGCAAACTCCTCCTGTTTACCTTTAACAATATACGTCAATCTCTCCAGTCCAAGGCAGGTTATCAACTCCTTCTTCCATATTGCCAATAATGGTGGCTTGACATTTTTCCAGCATAATGCAATCATTCTCCTTGCATGTAAAAGTCCAAAGTCAATCATTTTCGATTGCTTCTTTGTTCTGGTGAAATCCTTGGGGTATATTCCAAGTATACAGATTGTTGGCATCAGAGGAATGTTACACTTAACAATTCGTGATAAACATGTAACGACATTTCCCCAAAATGCTAATATTTTAGGGCATTCCCATAAGCAATGAATTAGAGTTCCTTTTTCAGTCAGACATTTGACACAAACATCAGGGATATTAGGGGAAATGTGGTGAAGTTTTGCTGGGGTTATATAAGTCCTCATTAGCCATTTATACTGAATTAGTTTTAACCTTGTGTTAATCGAATTCTTTTGTGCTTTTAAACACGCCTTTCCCCAATCTTCTTCACTTATATCTGTTTGTGTGTCTGTTCTCCAAGCATTTAATTTATCTGATGTTAATTTTGTTGGGTGTTCCGCAAGTAGGGTATAGAATCTGGATATGTGTTTTTTATTGTTCAAATTATTAATTATCGTTTCCTCAATAATCGATAGCGGAGGTGTGGACATTTGCAACAAAGATATTTTTTCATCAACAAAGTTATGTACAGCGTACCACACTGATATTGTATTTTTAACAAATGGGTTCCTTGTCTGTTTTTTCAGTGTTTTGATATCCGAGGAATATAGATATTGCTTTATGGGCAGATCAGACACAGATTTTTGTTCAATATTTACCCAAACGGGTGGGATGGATGAAGAAAAATAATATCTTGCAGAGCTTAATTGGGATGCCCAATAATACCATTTCAGGTTTGGGACCTTAAGTCCTCCCCTTTCATAGGGTAAACATAGTAACTTTAGTCGGAGTCTACCTTTCCTATTGTTCCAAATGAACTGGCTAAATATACTATCAGTTTTTTTATAGAAGTCACTTGGTAATGGAAGTGGAAGTGCTTGAAAAAGATATATAAATTTGGGAATAATAGACATTTTAATAAGATTTATACGACCAATCATTGATATCGGTAATTTAGACCACCGGTCCAGTTTTTCTGTTACTTCGTCTATTAGAGGGTTATAGTTTACAGGGACAATTTTGCCAATTTTTGGGGTAATTTTAATACCCAGATATTTAAATCCATCTTGTGTAGCCATAAATGGTGTATTTATTTTGGGATTGCGTCTTTCTTCTTCATTTAAAAATAGCAATACTGACTTAGATTTATTTATTCTGTAACCAGAAAACTCGCCAAAGTTTTCGAGTAGCATAGTCAGGTTGGAAATACTGTCTTTCAGATTTGTTAGGAAAAAAATTATATCATCCGCATATAATGCTATATGATGTTCTATGTCCCAAATCTTGATGCCGGATATGTTTCTAGTTGTCTTTACTGCAATCGCGAGAGGTTCTATTGCTAAAGTAAAGAGCAGCGGGGACAGAGGGCAGCCTTGCCTAGTTGAGCGTTGTAGACTGAAAGGTTTAGAAATTGTATTATTGGTTAGTATTTCTGCAGTAGGGTTTGTGTACAATAATTTGACCCATCTGATAAACATTTCTCCTAGACCATATCTAGGCAGCAGATCAAAAAGGTATTTCCATTCTATTCTATCGAATGCTTGGCTAGCATCAATAGACAACATTGCAGTATCTCTGGCCAAGGCTCAGTTCTTATTAGAATATGAGTCTGGTAACACACATTTGGATTTCATTATAGGGTGTGATACAGAGGAAACATATTCCTCTGCATGCAGTTGGATAGTCCTATGACCAATCAGAGCAAATAAGTTCCTGACAAATGCATTAATCTAACGTTAGCTGTTCATCCTTTAAAGGTGTTTCACTGTCGCAAAAGCATAAAATAAAAAGCTCCAATGGCAGCCATTGTTATTGTTATTGTTAACTCGACTCCACAGCACTCGTGCATTATTTTGTCACTGTTACTCTTCTGTCCGTCAACACATTTGATTGGCCTGGCAGATCTTTGTTGGAGTATAATCAGTTCCCAACAGAGTGGTACCAGATGAACTTAGAGCCACAAAAAAAAATCTTTAGGTGAGGAATTTGGTCTGGTTTCCAGGCTAACTGAATGCTGCATCTCTGCAAGCAGAGATTATTTTGACAACTCATTACCTGCTGTGAGTTGAGTGTGTTCACTGCACTCTGTCTGGGTGGTTTCAGAATCAGATTGATGATGCTGCTCCTCAACAACAGTGTGCCACCACGACTTCAGCAAGCTGACAAACGACGGGAAGAAAAGTGTTATAGCGGGATCCATTTGAAGACATTCACTGTGAGGGTTTCTTTCTGACAGCTATTACTCAGTTTAATGAAACTAAATAGAGTTCAGTCAAAAATATTTGTTCTGAAACTATTTATTTATGACATTAAACTTTTTTTTTTCCTGACTAAACCAGACAGTTTAAACCAGTTTTTAAAACCTTTCTCCACAACTGTCAACCTTCATTTTTGGTATCAGATCAGCGCAGTTCTCTTCCATCCTACTTGCATCAGAACCAGCATCTACGGGTCCTTCCACTGAGCTCATCAGACGTCTAGCTCCACTTCACATCCGTTCGGCTCAGACTGTCGTTGTGCTTCATCCTTTCTCCATCACCACTGGTCCATTGCTGGGCTATTCATGTACCACTGTTGGTATAACAAACTAAATTCAAATGATGATTTCATGATGGGATGTAACTGCCAAAAATGCATCACACATTTCTGCAGTTTTCCCTGATGTATGCACAGCCACATACCTTCTGAGCGGCTGAATCGCTGCAGCAGAAAATAAGAACACTTAGGCCCTGTTCAGAGCTTGGATTAACACCTGTCCTCCTGGGTAATCCAATTGCAAGTGGCATAAAGTGCCAGTGTGAACATACCCAAGACCACCTACTCAACAACTGTGCTCTTAAGTAAGTTTACTTAACACACAACCACTATTTTCCTGAAAAGGAAAAATCACCATAAGTGATGTTTGCTCATTAGTAATGTCTTCCCTTGTAGCTGTTAACTAACTGAATAATAAATAAATCTAAACGGAGTGAACAAATGAAAGGTTTTAATATGAGTACACTGTGTAAATACCATATCAGCATGTCTGTATGTTAATTATTTATATGATCATGGTGATGTATAAAGAGCTGCATGGAGTTAAATATGTTTCCTCAATAATCACCTGTGTCTTTATTTACATTTATTACCTGCGATTTTTCTTCAATAGTACGTTTTCGGGGTTTATTTCAAATCTGAGCTTTTGTGCAGATCCGCAGGGAAACGAGGACTCACATGAGACAACATATATCAGGACAAACAGCATGATCCTACCACCGCTTGGTAAATAAATATAGTTCTTACACGATTTACTTGAACTCGGAATCATCAGGCTGTCGGCTGATCTAATCAACATGTTCACGACTCGGTTTATGTTGGGTCAGAGTATCACCTGCCAGCAAAAAGCGGCGCCATTATCGGGCTCCCCGGCAACACCCAACACCTTCCTTCATCACCTCAGAGTTCCGTCTGCGTGGTTGCAGCGGTGGAGATGCTATCAGATGCTTTCAGCAGTCCGCCTTGCAGTCATATGTCATAAGTCATATTATTGGACCGTGGGAGGGGGCTGGTGTCAGGGTCCCAACTGTCAGGCTGTCTTGGCTCCGTCGACAGCTCCATTTGCTGCTGCTGGAATGATTTTCTCTGCTCCAGTTCTCAAATCACAACACAGGCGTCTGTCACGTAAGTAATGGATGAGACTGGATGTTACTGTGATAGTAGTAAAGACCAGATTTATCTTTTTTTTTTTTTGTAAAAATAATGGCCAGTTTAGTAGACTATAACCCAGTGAGTGCAGCCCTCACCCTCTACTCCTGTTCCCTCATACAAAGTTTGAAATGATTTTCAGACACTCAGGCCATGAAACCTCTGCCCAGTTTGACCCATTTTCTCTTTGAATCAGCAGTTTGCATGTTACCTGCTTCGACTGCAGTTTGGAAACACACACACACACACAGCCGGTAACCTTGTACAAAGATTTAGTTTTTGCATGCTCAGTAGCCAATCATGTCAGAGCTAATTAAGGGTGTGAAGTATGCTAATAAGTCTGCGCGGCGGCTGACAGATATTCAATCTCCATTCCATCATGCAAATGCAGCGCAGCTGAATATTTTCCTGGTGTGTTTATGAATCGGCTGATCGATAAGTCATTTGACTTGGGGATGCATGTGCGTGTGACTGACAGCTCTGTTAAAAGACTTTGGCCTTTACAACAAAACAAACTGACCTACCTACAGCATAGCAGGTAGCCTCGCCCACCACCTGATGTTCAAATCCCTGGACTTCCTCCTGATTGGATCTTGTTGTTTCAGACTCATTGGTGTTTTTTCTTTAAGTGATAGCGAGAATTTTACAAAGCGCAGAGACCACAGTCACCAGATAGTAATAAAATTATACATTTCAGCTGTAATTTGAGGGTATTTATCCAAACTGAAGGAAGGGTTACGGAATTACAGCTCTTTAATATGTAGAATCCTTTCCATGGAAAAGAAAAACCCCTTCACAACATCCACCAAAGTGAAGAAAGGCTAGATTAGATTTTGACAAAAAAAACATCAGACGAAGTCGAGGGCTAGTCCAGTTCTGGAAAAGCTCTGGACAGATGAATTTAAGATCAACCTGTACCAGAATGATGGGAAGAGGAAAGTATGGAGAAGGCTTGGAATGGCTCATGATTCAAAGCAGACCACATCTTCTGTCAAACATGGTGGAGGCAGTGTGGTGGCATGGGCATGCAGGGCTTCCATTGGCACTGGGCCACTAGTGTTAATTGATGGTGTGACAGAATACACAAGCCGGATGAATTCCGAAGTGTATAGGGATGTAAGTGGATACACCTGATGGCACGTTGTAGGGAGCCTGGTCAGTGTTGTGTAGGAGGCAGGCTCTTGAAATTTTGTTCAGTTAGTACAAAGTGATTTGTTTACAAAAAAAAAAAATGTGCTGCCATGCTACAAAACAACATAGTTACACTCTAACATCCATTCCCCCTCCCATGTGTTTTTTCCTGTGATGTAACTACTGATGTTTCCCACTATCTAAATACAGGATATGATTGGGCATTTCCATCATTTTGTCTCTGTGAGTATGAAAGTAACGAAGGAAATTATCAATTTAAGAGGCACTGCATAAAACCAAGACGCAATAATGAAAGTCAGTACTTTGCAATGTATGACTTTAACCATAAATGATGATGCTGTATGAAATGTAACCAGATAAAGTGTAAAACACAAACAGACCTGGGATATTATGCATCTGCAAGATACAAGTCAATGATGGAACTATGGTTAAAACAAACGTGTTATACTGGCATGTAATACAGCAGCGTTGGTTGAAATGTGGACAAGTGGCGTGTTCTCTTTGTCACACACAGGACCATACATTATGTTAGCAGAACTTAACTAGACATATGCTGTATCTAATAAGAACCAGGACTGCTTATAAGGAGGTTGCAGTCTGTCATCCCACCAACCCGCAACAACATTTAGAACTATTTGGTTAGATGGCTCCAGCCCTCTCTCACTGAGCAGACAGAATGGCTGCTGGGTTCAGTGGTTCTTGATTAGTTTCTTTAGGTCCTTCAGCATCGCTTCCATCTGGTAATGACTGTGCTAGGCTGGACAGAGTAGACTGACTGTAAAAATTATTATTATCATTATTATCGTGTACCCAGTGCTTTGAATTCAGAATCTATACATTTTCAAACTACTACTCTAGTGACCTTCGTACCTTCCAGCTCTCACGATCCATTGTCTTATCCATCTATTGACATCTAAGCAGCTCTTTCCATCACCGCAAGTGCTTATTAAGACCCACTGGGATGCCGGCTCGGTGATTTGGCGGTATCAGCACCGATCGACCCCATCAGCTGGCCAGAAAAAGATGGAAAAGTTTGAGTCATATGCACTTTAGAATAAATGAGACCGGAGAGTCTGAGCTGGTTTGTCCCAGAATAAGAGGATTAATTTCGCATTTTAAATGTGATCAGTGAAAAGTTAAGGGATCACTGTCTATTAAAACCTTAATGTGGCTAGTACAATTTATATGTGTTAGTCCTCATTTGTTCATATATTTTCGTTAACCGCTTGTCCTGTGAAGGGTCGTGGGGGGGGGGGGGCTGGAGGCCTATCCCAGAGAACCCCCCGAGAAGCGAGAGGTGGGGTACACCCTGGACAGGTCTCCAGTCTATCACAGGGCTAACACAGAGAGACAGACAACCATTCACACTCACACCTACGGCCAGTTTAGAATCAGCAATGAACCTAATGAGCATGTCTTTGAACAGTGGGAGGAAGCTGGAGTACCCAGAGAGAACCCAGAACCTTCTTGCTGTGAGGTATGTTAGTCGTTGGATTCAATTATGTTTTCATTTTGGCTTAGGTTAGTTTTACTTGTGAGCATCAAAGTGGATTCAGCTTGGCTGGCCCCTGGCTGTACGTCATTCCCCGTTCCTACACCTATGTTTTCTGCAATAATCCAATAAAGTCATGTAATAGAAATTTTTCAGACAATCACTACACACTGTTGAGATGCTGCTTTAAACTATAAGTCTACTGAGGTATATGCCATATGTTCTGTAGTACTGTTGTCATTTTCAGGGCCTGGGGGCTAGACACATAGTTGAAAGGAGTGAACAACCTCCAACAAATCTAGTAAGTGGACCTTTGGGTGGAGACTATATGTCACACTGTGTAGCCGAACTTCAGAGAAAATAATATACTCAAAATTTAATAAACACTAATGCAATTACGTTGCAGTGTTTTGTCATCCTAAATGAGCTGAAAGGTGATTGTAATGGGGATAAATACGGCTGGTGGTTTCTCCGGGAAATAGGTCCCACGGACGATGCAAATCTCGCCTCATAAATCATCGCGGTAAGGGCTTTTGAGATAATTCGGTTTGGAGATAAAAATACCTTCGCTGACTCTTCACTCCTCTGGAAGCACTTCAGAAACTTTGGGAAGCCAACTGCGGCTCCAGATTCAGAGTGTGCCCACGTGGTGATATCACCAAATCTACCGTCGCCATGTTTTGCCTCATCTCCTCAGCTAAAGAAGAAACTAAGAGATATCAGAGCGCTCGTTACGAAGAAGCAAATGTACTGATTTCCTTGGAATAAGCGAATCCTCTGCAGGATTCGGATTCCTCGTCTTGACAAGATAACAAACCTACTTTTTTTTTTTTTTTTTAAGAGAGTGGGGATGTGGGGACGTCTGTGAAATGTATCACCTCATTGCTGGTAATGTCTTGTCACAGTTAATGTTCACTGCGGACTGCTGTCATTTAGCGGCAGGGTGGAGGTTATTGTTGGTGCCTTCCTATAATCTGCAGCTCCAGAAATAGCCACCGAACAAATGAATCAAAATGGAGTTTTATTCCTTTTCTCCCCCTCCTTGCTGCTGCTCCTTGTGCCATCATCCTCCCTCCTTCCCTGTTTTGAATCGGTTAACCTTTCTGTTCGGGGCGTCGCAGCAGGGTCCTGCTCCACAGATTAGCCACTGACGCATTTATCAAGGGATGACAAATGAGCTGTCCTTCCAGATGCCTGATTACTTGACCTTTATTCCACAAGAGCTGGGCAGTTAGCTGGATGTGGCGGGCGGAGGGGGGCGCCAAGCTAAGTGGTGCCAGTCTCGTATTCGCCAGCCCGTTGTGAGGGGGAAAGCGGCTGAATGCAACACCTCGACGCTGACGTGAACACGAATTAAGAAAGAAGTTATTAAGATTGGCCGGCACTGAGGCGAGGTAATTGAAATTCTCACATTCCCCAGAAACAGGCAGAAACCGGGCACATCAGTTTCTATTTGAGGCAACGAGGCTGATGAGTATCACATATTAAAGCCTGGGGAGGAAAATTGTCCATTTATTGGCCTCTGATTCGAGATCATTACATGAGTGAGGCGGCGTCGGCCACTGGATGTGGCATTTCTTTTTTTTTTTTTTTTCTTTTTCCGTCAGCTTATTTCTGGTGGCGAGCAGCAGATTGTCATTTACAGCCCTGATTATGTGTTTTTCCTGCAGCTGTTTCCCTGTTTCTGCACACAGAGAGCAGATCTGCTGGTAATCACAGGTCCACGTCGCAGATAGAGTTTCATTATAGTCTTCATCCACATGAACAAGCTTCTGTTAGCGGAACCTTTAGAACATGGACATGCCTCCACCACTCTCCTCTGCTGGATACACCTTTATGCAGTTTAAGGTTCAAGAAAAAAAACACAGAGGTTGTTCTGATAGTTTCCAGAAATGACAAATCCACATAATTTTATAATTTTTAACATTTTATCTGTAGCATTTAATGTGATGTACACAGATCTTTACCCTGTTGTTTTGGAAATTCATCTGTAATACTCATAATCCAGATATATACTGATCAGGCATTACATTATGACCTTAATATTGTGTCTGTCTCCTTTGTGTTGTGACAGTGGTGACTCATCAGAGAATGAACATGGGCCTTCTGAGGGTGTCCTGTGGTGTCTGACAACAGAATGTTGTTAGTGGGGGCCTTTGGGTCCTATGGGTTGAGGGGAGGGGCCTCTGTGGATCATCCCACAGATACTTGATCAGTTTGGGATCTAGTGAATTTGGAGGCCAGGTCAACACCTTGTGCTGTTCTTCATGTTTTTTTTTTAGTTGTTCCTAAACTGTTTTTGTGTGTGTGACTGTGTCGGGCTGCATCCTGCTGGGGATGGCTGCTGCCATCAAGGAGTGTCATTGCTATGGGGTGGGGGTGTCTGGTCTGGTCTAGGTGGGTGCTACATGTCTAAGTAACATCCACATGAATACCAGGTCCAAAAAATTTCCCAGCAGAACATTGGATTGTTACAAGATGGTCAATGTTATTTACTTCTCCTGTCTCCGGTCATAATGTTGTGGCTGATCGGTCTATATCACCTTCTCATTCTGGTAAAGACATCGTTTGTCCCGTCAGAAAGACATCCAGCGAGAGAGCCAAGTTCATCCCAGACAGCAGACTCATTCATTACACTGGGAGACTGCCTCTGCAGTGCTGCTAGTTCAGGTGCACCACTGTCCAGGAATCACTTACAACAGGTCATTTTTCATTAGCACGGAGTGGCTTGACTATAGCTCTTTATTAACTATAAACTGCAGAGAATCAGAGTTTGGCAGTTTGGCTGTGTATTAATAGAGTGACATTGGAGCCTCATTTAAAAAGAGAGCGAGGGAAAAAGAGTCCAAGATGTCACCTTCCTCAGACTTTATGACTGCGTTTCATTATTACGTGGTTCAATACCACCAAATGTATTTAAATGTCCTCTCATGGTAAGCTTCTACAGAGTTTGTGAAGTCTGGTAGTCACGTTTCTCATCTTTGTGTAAAACTTTCCAATTTCTCTGTCCACTAATGCGAGCAGCCGTCTTAACTTTGAACAGGGGGAGTATTTTTTTAATCCCGCGGGTTCTTGAGAGTGAGGTCAGGACTTCATCAGGGGCCTCCGGGGGCCTCGGAGCCCCTCTCTCATCTCTGCAGCAGATGAGCGGATCAGCAGGGTGTGAAATGGCCGCGGTGATTGCTCCGAGGCCACGGGGCCTCCAGCCCATTCACAGCCCTGTCAGTTCTCTAATAGAGCCGGAGGAGATTGGAGACGACCCCACAGTTACGAGAGCCTACCGCCACCATCACACTGATAAAGGGATAGTCCAGTCTAAATACGAAAAGGCTAGGAAAAAGTATAGATTCTTAGATTCTTCATTGCTGCCAACAGTGTGTATTGAAGTTCATATGATGTTTCTTAAGCTTGATTTAGGGTTCTGCGCCGATTTGTCTGCGAAGCTTCGGCGAACATGATCGCCGTCACTTGGCATTTATGCTTGTGCGTCGGTTTCTTTGCAGTGCGTGGTAATTTACAGCCACAACGCTAGGGGGCGCTGAGTCGCGAAATCTCCTGAATTCGTGCGTGGAGTGTTTCATTTCCGGTTCCGGCTTTTTTCTATGGTTGCGGCAGAGTGAACAGCACAGTGAACAATGGCGACTGAGCGAGAGAGGACACTTTTGGAGCTGGAGCTGATCGATATTGAAGAACAAATGCTTCTCGTGGAAATGCTTAAAACTAAACGAAAGAGAAGACGTGTGGCGCCCTTGTATACAGAACGAACCGGAAAAGCTGAGAACCGGAAATGACGTAAAGCGGACCAATCACAGCCCTTGAGGTCTGCGTCGCATGTCCCTGCTGTCGGCGTCGTTTCGACGCGTAGTCAGGATTTTTTGGAGGTGCGCGTCAAGTGACGCAGACTCTCTGCGAAGGGGGTTCGCGGCGACGCAGACTCTCTGCGTACCGACGCAGACGATTTTTCGCACGAGCATAAATCAAGCATAAGCAACAACAGGGAACAAAGTGTAAGCTATGGGAATGGCTAGTGTGACGTCATCATGTCCAAAAAAGCCACTTCCGTGTCCATTCGCTAATATTCTAACGGTTAAGGTGCTCTGTCAAACTGTCAAACTGGACTAAATAATAATAAAAATAATAATAATAATAATACATTTTATTTATAGGCGCCTTTCACGACACTCAAGGTCACCGTACAAATTGTTTAAAATAAAACACAATTCAATACACGAAATAGTTAAAATAAACGGCATTAAAATGGTGCAGTGCTGTGTCCCGTGTTGCAATAACAGAAACGACGTGAACAAAACGATCTCTTATTACCGATTTCCCCTCGACGAAAAAGAGAAGAAGTTGATACGGTAAGTTGGATCTCAAATTATGAACATTAATAACAAAAATAATAATAATAACCGGCTAGCGATTACTAGCGAGCTAACGTTACTAGCTAGGTACTACTGTACTAGTAACGTTAGCTCGCTAGTAACTTTCCCAACATACATTAGATAAGAATAAAACAGGATAGTTTTGTGCATGTAAATTCTGCTGCAGATGAGATGGCTGGTGGTATTTAAATGTATTATTATTTATTTAGATATTGTGTTTAAATGTGAAATAATTGGGTATAGTCTAATCAAAATAACAGTAAGCTAGTAACGTTAGCTCGCTAGTAATCGCTAGCCGGTTATTATTATTATGTTTGTTATTATTATTATTAATGTTCATCATTTGAGATCCAGTTTACCGTAACTTCAGCCATCTCTTCTTCTCTTTTTCGTCGAGGGGAAGTCGGTAATAAGAGATCTGCACCATTTTAATGCCGTTGTAGTCCAGTTTGACAGAGCACCGTAACCGTTAGAATATTAGCGAATGGACACGGAAGTGGCTTTTTTGGGCATGATGACGTAGCGCCTAGCCATTCCCATTCCAATGCCATGCAAGGTTGGTTTAATTTCTAAAATGATTCTACCAACACTGACATGTACATCGATAGTCCGACGTTATAATACATTTGTCTCGGGTGTTCTGCGGAGCAGTTATAGCTGTTTTTAGTGACAGGCTGGATGTTACCGTTGACGCACGCTAGCTCAACACCAGTTTAGCAACAGTGATTTGTGCAAATATAAGGAATGGATCAAATGTGCTGAAAACGGTCTCCACCGACCTATATCACACCGGCTCAGTTGTAAATGAGGCCCTATGTCCAAAATTCCGGAGTATTCCTTTAAGCCCCATTCACACCTGGAGACTGGAGCCTGTGACGGACACCATTCATAGGGAAGAGGACATGGACCAAAACAGCTCCCCTCAACGACAGGTAAGTATCTGATGGAAATAATGGAAATTAGCTGCACCCGTTATGGTTGTTTACACAAACAATGATAACAACAACAACAACCTCAACAACAACAACAACAACAACCTCTCCTCTCAGAGAGGTCAAGAAGCATGTGGTTTTCCCCCAGCCTATCAGCAAAGATCAAGACAACATTCTTGATCAAATGTGGTCCACCTCTGCATGAATGCTGAGCAATTCGGAATTATTATTATTAGAAGTGGCCTAATGGTATTTAATGTGATAATGTGTTGACATCTAGGGCTGAAATTCTGAATTTCCAAGTGTTTCATTGAGTGCTCTATAAAGGGTTAACTGCGGCGAAGGAGAGTGAAGTCACACCTCGCTATGTTCATATTGAAGAACAGTCTATTTAGTACTTCTCTAATTCATCCCACGGGCCAGATTGACATGGAGTTTTAAATGGAGACTTTGGTTTAATGTTTGACACATTTCACAGAATTTCCATTCAAATCAGAATTTTAAATTGTGACTGGCTCATGTTTCACAGTTCGAAAAGGCCTGTGCTGGATTAACTGACAGGCCACGATAATGTAACTGCAAGAAAATCCATGTTCGAGGAACCTGGAGGCTGGACCAGGAACCATGCACTTGGCCTTTACATGATCCAATGGGAAGTCAAAGCCCAGATAAGCAGCAGTACATGGATGGCTGGATGGCAAGGTTTCTGGTGCACTCTTTTGTTACCCATTCAGAAAGACTATTTCCACCTCTCAGAGACATTTCCTTCTTGACTTTGATTCTGGTTGCTGTTTTAGTCTCAGTTTCCCCTCTGGTTCAATTTTGACAGTCCTATCTCTTGTGAATATTTGTGAATATTTTGCTGATGACTCATCATTCCTCTCTAATTAGCAGCAGCAGCTATTTTAGGGGGTTGGGAGCTTGTCGTCCGGCTCGGCCGTTCACACAGGTTCTGGGTCTCTGGAGTTTAAGATGTCTTTGAAGATGGTGATAATTATCCATGCAGATGGGTAATTAACAGTGTCCATCTCATAAATAAACGCATTTCCTTTGCACATACTCACACACCACCACTGTAGCCGAAGGAGAGGGAAGTGTGTCTCTGCAAGCAGGAAGCGTCAGCAGAATCAGCCTGGCTCAGAGTGACTTAGAGACTGCTCCAGTGTTGAAGGAGAAGATTTGGGGACTTTATTATTTTGTAGGCACACACACAAAATAATATAAAATAAAACATACACACGCACATATATATATTTCTCCGTAAGTCTTGGCTGACACTATTCCTGGTGTATATCACCCAGGATTCTGAATTATGTAAAAAATTATCTTGGTTTTTTGAGTGTTAGCATCAGCCACCAAAGATTCCTCTTCCTGTTTGTAGAGGAAGGGGTACTCACTTGGTTGTAATCTGCAACCTTACCATTAGATGGCAGTAAATTCTACACAGCGGCCCTTTAAGACGCCTCAAAATGTTTCTCATCTTCACTTTCTCTGGTTTTCACAGTTTCATTTCCAAATGCAAAGGACTCGTGATGTGATGAGAATCAGCTAATGTACCAGAAACTCTGACATGGGTCCAGGTCCAGAAAATTCATTCAGGTGAGATAAGAAGAGGCGAGTATGACAGTGAGTGTGTGTCATGTATTTTACATACATGATTAAATTATGTGACAAAATCCGTGGTTCTAAGAAACACATATCTGCCACACATTGAAACAAAACGCAGGGTTGTTGCTAGGGCTGAAACGATTCGTCGAGTTACTCGATTAACTCGATTACAAAAATTGCTCGAGGCAAAAACTCTGCCTCGAAGCCTCGTTAAATTCCTATGACGCGCACTATACGCGCAGGGATCTGATTGTTCCACACGGACCGTTGTTTTGCAAGCACACCACTAGCGCGTGATACATTTTGAATTTAGTTGGCGCGATGGCGGAGAGTAAAGATGCCCATAAACGGCAAAAAAATGTCTAAAGTTTGGGATCATTCTAAAAAAGGAAGAGAACAAAGTGCAGTGTAAATACTGCAAAGTAGACCTGGCGTATCACAGCAGTACAAGCTCAAATGATCCAGCATCTAAACAGAAAACATCCACATGCTGTTTCACCAAGCGTCGCTGAAACAAGGTAACGTAACCTAAACCTATACATTAATGTTCGCTGATTTTAATCGCATACTGTATGTAGCGATGTCATGATGCGGTTTGACTAGATATGATGTTTAGCTTCAGGGGCGGAGTGGCAATCGGGACGACCGGGCCGGCCGAAGGATTTACGCAGCGGATCACAAATTGAGCGGCCGCGAGGCGAACGCGACCGGCCTGAGCTTATCAGAATCATTGACGTTACTAAATTCTCTGCACCCTCATCTCTCTCACTCTTCCTCACGCACAGCACGCGTTCACAAACAAACACACAGGTTGCTAGGTTACCATAGCAAATAGGCTCACCCCAGAAATGATGTATTATTTGTTAGTAGCCTAATGGTAAATGTTGCAGGTGTAGAAATCTACATAAAACGGATATTTACTTTGATGTCTGGGCTAGATTACAGCATGAAACTTGTTGTGCATATTAATAAATTAAATTGCTTTTTGTTTTACAGTAAGTTCGCTTAACTGTATTGTTATGTAATTGTTGGCACTGGCACTTTTAATGGGTAAATTGCAATACATGGGCTTAGTTTTGGAGCCAAATGTTGGAGTTGGAGTTCTCTGTTTTTTTGAGGAATAAAAGGCAAATGCTTGATCATTTTACAGCCACATAATTTTCGTTATGCATCATTTGTTTTGGTTGTTTAAAAACGTAAAAAAAATATCCGATTAATCGATTAATCGATCGATAAAGTGCTAGATTAATCGATTACAAAAAGAATCGATAGCTGCAGCCCTAGTTGTTGCTGCGTCTCATTTCAGTGCCCTCTCCATCCTTGTGAATATTAATGCCTGCCTTGTCACCTTTGAAGTTTTATTGCTATTAACATTATTGCTCCCTCTGCTGAAAGCACCACAATGGGCACGTAATTACACAGCAATCAGGGCTTTGTACGGAAAAGAAAACCAGTGTTCCCAGGCTGCATTCAATGGCTGTTAATCGTTTGGTGTACACAAAAAGGTTCAAGTCAGAGTAGCAGGACTGTCGTCAGCTGCCTTGTGGATCTGCGGCGGAGGTAGAACGTTCAGTATTTGTATTGTTTAGGGAGGACGGAGTGTTCTTTAACCCGGGTAGAAAAGACAGGACATTAACAAAACGCAGCAAGGAACAATGACAATTTATTCTATTTCTATTTTTCTCACTCACTCTGTACGTACAGTAAAATAACAGGAGGTTTTGATGTCTGTTTAGAGATCTAAGGGAGTTTGAACAGCCTCAGTTTTGCCACAGGCAGGCAAAAAGCAGGGTTAATCAATTAAAATTATTTCCTGTTCATTTACTAAATCCTAACATGAGTCATATCGAGGCACTTGACTTCACAAAGGTGATTTCTTACATCTTTACAGATAGAAAACCCGGTGAGTCCCCCTTGAGCAGCACCTGGTAAGAGTGGAAAGAAAAATCTTCCTTTTAAAAGGGATTTTTGGGGCATAAAGAAATTGAACCATATTCCACATATAGGTTATTTTAATATTACTTATTCAAAATGAACCAAACAATCAAAAACAAATAAGTGAATTGAATTGAATTTAATAAAAAAAAAAAACACCACCAAACGACGGCCGAGAGCTCAATGTTCTGCAACATAAGAAAACACTGTCCAATTAAGAACACATCCTCATTGATATAACAACACGTGCGCTGCAAAGGCTTATGGGCTGATGTGATCAGGATGTTACAATAAAATACAAAAAACAAAAAAATATTTCCAACACCGCTGACAAGTAGCAAACGTAACAAACAACTTCAAAAGTCAAGCACAACCCAGCCAGGTTCTCCACTTCTTTTGGCTCCCTGGAAACATCTCCATTGTCGTTTTTGCTACATGCAGAGTATTTCTGAATTTGCTGGTGTTGTGACTATTTGCATGTGCTGTCTTGAGTTTCAGGGAGCCGAGCTCTCTCAGGTCCATGCCAGGTGCTGGGGAACCAGGGCAACCGTGATGAGCAGTGGGCCACTGGAACAAGACATTAAAGGACAAGAGAGATAAGAACAAAGAGCTGAGTGAGATATCATCATTCCCACCATCCCAGATTGGGTATCAACCACCCAATAATGAGCCTTTCCAAGCTCAACACAAGGGCAGCTGACCCGAGATAGAAGAGCATAAGTAAAAGCTGGACACCTGGAACATCTGTGGCCTGTTACCAAGACAAGGTGAAGTACCTTCTGACACTACGTGAAGATCAATTTTGCGACCATCTGTGAGACAGACAAGCTGGGAATATTAGAGGTTATACAGCTGACAAAGCTTAGTAAGCTCCTCTTAGGCCAACTTTACAACTTTGCATGTTCTCCCTGTGTCTGCGTGGGTCCTCTCCGGGTATTCCAGCTTCCCCTTACTGTCCTGGGTTAATTGATTCTAAATTGGCTGTAGGTGTGCAAGTGAGTGTGAATGGTTGTCTGTTTCTCAGTGATAGACTGGCGACCTGTCCAGGGTGTACCCCGCCACTCGACAGCTGGGATAGGCTCCAGCCCCCCCCCAACCCTCCAGAGGACAAGCGGTTACAGAAAATGAACGAATGTTGCTGCTGCACATTAAGCAGCCATTCTAGTCTCTGATGAGCTAGGGCTTCACAGGTTCCTCTTATCTGAACTCCCGTATTTTATGGAAAATAGTGATTTAAAAAAAGAATCGCAGCAAGTTGTATTATATGTGTTGCTCCTCAGTCTATTCAATCGAGGCGTTACTTTAATTGGAGCTGTAACAGGCTGGAAGAGAAGAAATTTCAGGCTTCATTAGAACCACTCTCTCACCTTTTAACTACAGTGAGAGGGAGCTGCTGGAGGGGGCTGATTGACAATGCACTAATTAACCAATCAAGGAACAGCGAGCCAGCCGACACCTGTGTGGTCACTCCGAGTGCAATTACCGTCTGCCTGCTCCCTCGCTTCCTGTTCAGCCAATCTGTCGGCCACAGAGAGCCTAATGACCCGCTAATAAGACAAGTGCTCTGGAGTCCATCTTAATGAAAATCAGTCGTCCTCCCAATGCCGCCGCGATATGGCCGTGGATCAGCGAGCTAATCTTCAACCTTTTGTCACCTCGGTTTGCTCAGAAGCTTCGTGGCGTCTGAGAATATTAAAGAGGAGAGATGATTTTCTGAAGAGGCCTTTGGACTTAATTCTCTCCTCTGGGGGGAAAAAAAGAGGAGGTGCTCGGTGGATGATGGCAGACATAATTAAAAAGCTGTGATTTTTTATTTATTTTTTTATTTTTTTCTGGACTTCCCTTCTCATTGCTTGATCCCCAGATCATTATCAGATGTGATTGGATCGAGATGCACCTGTCTTCTGTTGCCTAGAGACAGAACTACTCAGGTGAAAGTCAGTTAGCTTTGCAAAGGTCTGGACTGTTAGGTAGGAAGGACACACACCAACCTTGGTCGGCATTGTTTTTCCATGCAATTTGCCCGTATTAAAAATAAGAAACTACCACCTGAACTGTTAGAGGTTCACGGTACACCCCACACCTTGGAAACTGCAGATGACAAACTCGTTTCATTACCTAGTTCTTAAGTGATAATTCCAGTTTATTTGAACCTTGTTCAAGTGGCAATTATTGTGGCTCTATGGGCTGTGCTAACTTTGCGCTTGCAACTTCTGTTACAGAGATTTGGTCGTAACGAGGAGCCATACATAACAGTATCATCCTTTTAAACATTTCCACACTGACGGGAAGTACACACAGAAACTAGTTGCCTGGAACGGCAGTTTTGCTAACTGTGTTAAGGTTATCCATCTGGAGGTGCTGTCTGTTATAATCTCCCAGCATTAGGTCAGCAGGTATATTCATCTCCTTACACTGGTCTGTTTATATGTATGAGTGTGTGCTGGTGCTGCAGAGTTTGTAGCAAACAAGCACATGAAATGACATTCACCTCCCATCCTCTATTTGATGTGGGTTCCGCTTCCAATAAATCCAGCCAGCCACCAAACCGATGGACGTCCTCATAATGGACCACGGGGTAATCTGTTTGTACATTGAGTTAGATCAGAAGGTAAGTATCCCCAAATGGAGATCCCTAATGTAGCAAAATGCTGGTCCAGGTGGCTAATGTACTTTCAGCCAAACAAATAAAGCAAAATAAGCTTGCACTGCTCCCCCTGATATACACTGTTTGCATGCTGTATTCTCTCTCTCCTTGGTTCCCTGAATTGCGAAGCTAGCGTGACCCACATAACCACAAAAATGTGAAACGTAAAGAATACAAGACATGGAAATTTTAACGTCCACAGTTCCATTTTAACTCGGCGGCTCCATATGCTGTGGAAGATGCCATGAATTGTATCTAGAAAAGCAGTATTTGTGTTGGGAATGAGAATTGATACTGTAGTCATTTTTATTATCACACCAGGAGCAAATATCTGAATATGTGACTGTTTTTACCAGAACTGTTACCAAAACTCTGGAGAAATTTGTGCCTGGAACACCTGACAAGAATATGAACGACATCTAGAGCATCACGGGTAACTAGTCTTCTTATTACACCAAGTCACACACACACCGACACGCAGCAGGATTCTGCAGTGTTTTAGGGTGACAGTGATCAACGGGCTGTTGAGGTTGTACAACCTGCCATTACATCTAATGGGATGCTGGACTATCGTCTGCGCGCGTGTGTGTGTTGCAGGGAAAGTGACAGTATATTTTGCAGAGGTATGAATATTTTATGGAGTGAACTCATTAGACGCTGGGCCTCTCGGGAGCTCAGAGGAGAGTTTGTTTTGTTCCAGATTATTTGTGTGATGAATTATACATCTCTGGGACTCAACAATATGAAAACAACACGGCTACAATTAGAGGGAGAGGGCGGAGAGTTATATTTACACTGTGCACATCAAAAAGAGGCCTGGCCCACTTTAATGTCTAGCACGCACAGCTCACACACTCTATGAAGGACACTCCTTTAAAAAAAAAAAAAAACATCTATAATGGCATATTTTTATATCACTTCATATTTAATTCAACAAAGTGCTTCTGTTTATTTTTTGGGTGTAGTCACAGCAGATACAAGATGTCAGGGATTTACAGTCAGCACTCCAAAGTCTTTTAAAGGAATTGTCAGACTTTTGGAGGAAATACTCTTAGATGTGCCAAAGTACCACTGAGAATGTATTGATGAGAACTGTATGTCTTTTGGTTTCATGATGACACACCTTATCTCTGACTAACAGTTGGTCCTCTGTCTATGTAGATGGAAACTCTGATTCTCAATGTCAGACGTGTGAAAAGGATTGGTTGAGTTCCTCAACAGATCTGAAACCATGCCTACTGATAAAGGTGGTATGCACATAAATAAACAGCACATACAACTAACATAGATGAAGTAAGTACACCACAAGGTTTATCCCACTTTCTAATGTTTAAAGTCTAAATCAGGGGTTCTACATTAGGTGACAGTGATTAGAACCTCCTTAGGTACTGAAAGAACCTTACAGGTCTTATTTAAAAATCTAACTTCTTGGGTCTGGTGTTCTCTTTGCTGTTAAAGTCTGTGGTCCTTTTTAGCTTAATGAAGACGTACAATTGAGGAAATAGAAAGCACTGCAGTGTAATCAGGGTAATCCAGAAAAAGAAACGAAAGCAAGACAAAACTAAGGAAACCAGGAACCAAAGGAGCTGAACAGAAACACTAGGAAACACGAGGGTATGTGAGCAAGCGGGTAACTTAACAGATGACTTGACGAGGGGAAAGACAGGTTGCTGGGTTAAGAAGACAGGAGTGAAACCAATGAGGCAAGGAGCACGTATGGCAAGTGAATTGTGCCACAGATTACATACTAAAGGAGATGGGCTCTGAAATGTACGTGTTTAAAGGGCAGCTTGACTCTCCACATCATGGAGAAGTACGTCGTCATTACCGCAACGGCTCGACTGCAGCGTCGCAGGGAAGTACATCGCCACCATAGTGCTGGAGAAATAGGGTGAGTTATTTTCATTTGTTAGTTAATTAGATACATTTTCATTTCTAATCTACTTAAATGAGTCAGCTACACAACTTGCAGACTTGTAAAATAATGTAATATATGCACATAGTAAATATTATGAAAGATTTTTCAGTGTCCCTTATATATATATATTTGGTTCCTTTATAAATTCTTATTTTATTAATAAATTATAGAAAACAATCTGTACTACATATTTACCACGTTTGAAGACCTAGCAATTCTTATATATAGATATATATAAAATAAAATCCCATTATCTTTCGTGTGACCTTTTTACTACTATATTGTACCAACTCCACTATACTGTACTACCTGCTTTCCTAAAAATCATTGCGGTCACTAAGTTCTGGCAACATATTTTTAGAAGACGTGTATCACACTGCTTTGAGGCGACATGCATAGTTCAGAGGTACTTGGCGCACACAAATTTTGTAGAAGTTTCGAACATACACTGCCGCCGGTAGACATTCCACTTTGCCACTTTTTCGTTTGTAAACCCAATCAGTCCCATTCAAAATTTCACACGGTCTGACGGTGACTCCAGGATAGGCTGCACCTTCTCCTTCCTCTGGTAATCCTCGCTGTGGCACCATCCACCCGCCATAGAGCGCGCAGATAAAAGAAACAAGGTAAGACAGGTAAGTGAAATCACAGGGGTGGGAAAAGATAAAAACGGGAAGTAAATACTTAAATGCAAAGAGAAAACCAATTACAAAAAAATAAAAATAAAAGGAAACAGAACTGGGTAATAGAAGGCACCAAAACACAATATCATGACAGCTTCAAACGCCAATTTGTCCAGGACTGATGTAATGAGAAGACCCTCTGATGCAAAAATAAGTATCCAAGAACCAAAAATGTTCATCACTGGATCGATATCCAAGTGTATGTGTCCACAATCACAAAGTTAATGTAACTGTAATTTTGACCAGCATGCAAGCCATTCCAACAAAAAAACCCAAAAAACTTTGCTGTTCAAAATGAGCATTAGATAAAAACTGTGAACATATAGACAAATATCAGGTCTATTGGAATAATAAGCTCGAGACAGACACCCAAAGGCAGAGTTGTTTGATCATAGTCAAAGGAAACTGGCGATATATAGCGTCAGATGGGCGTCAGACATGCTACATTTGATAGCTGAGCTGGCTTCAGTTTTTTTTCCTCACTCCACCAATTTCAAATTCTTTATAGCTATATACACATATTCAGAGTCCAAAGCACAGGCACTGTACATTTTCTATCGTAGTAGTTATCCTGTTTTTGTTGCTTATCTCTATGCTTCTGTCTAAGACCAACCACTCCCACTGATCTTAGCCACCGATCCATCACCTGATGGAATCAGTAGGGCTCTCACCGTAACACAGCTCCACCATTCATTCCTTGCCACACTGTCTTTGTGCACATTGCCTGAACCTTCCAGCCATTTATAGTCCTGTTGTATTTTTGTTTTCGACCTTTGCTTGCTAACCTGGAACTTGATTTATGTCTGGCCTTGTCTGCCTGCCTTGGAAGTGAACTCGTTCAAGTAAAATACAAATAAACTTTTACTTGTCTTTTTGTAGTTGTGCATTCGGGTCTATCCTCTAAGCTGTGACAGGTCCATGCACAGACAGGATGCTATAGATAAAACCAAAAAGTAAAAAAGGGAATTTTTATATTTATCCCTCGCAATCAAATTCAACTTGCAAAAGGAACATCATATCATTCATTCATTCATCTTCTGTAACCTCTTGTCCTGTGAAGGGTCGCGGGGGGCTAGGCTACGGCAGCGGCGGACTGATATTATCTCCGGGCTAGTGAGGCTACAGAGGAAGACAGTTCCGGTTTCGCTGACAATCACGCGAGATTATTTAGCTGCTGTCAGTCCTCCTAGGCTAGTGGGAAGGAATCGGGATAACAGGAGACTATGGCCACTGCTAGCTATGCTGAGATTTCGGAGTTTGAGGACGATGAAGATGAGGTTGTTTTATCAAATCAGCCGTACCAGTTTGAGCCAGAGTTGGTTTTCGTTTTGACGCACTACTACTAACACGCAAAGTAAAATTCCGCTGCTGCTGAGAAACTAGTCCCTCAAAATGTTTTATCATTGAAAATGCAAGGTTGGTTTAATTTCTAAAATGATTCTACCAACACTGACATGTACATCGATAGTCCGACGTTATAATACATTTGTCTCGGGTGTTCTGCGGAGCAGTTATAGCTGTTTTTAGTGACAGGCTGGATGTTACCGTTGACGCACGCTAGCTCAACACCAGTTTAGCAACAGTGATTTGTGCAAATATAAGGAATGGATCAAATGTGCTGAAAACGGTCTCCACCGACCTATATCACACCGGCTCAGTTGTAAATGAGGCCCTATGTCCGAAATTCCGGAGTATTCCTTTAAACTTATTGGGGACAGAAGTTAAAACTGTATTATAAATAGATGGCAGATTAAATCTCAGTCCACCTCCTCTGTTTAGAGAAGGTTTTTCCAATCCGACATAGATGGCTTCCTTTACTCCCCTTTCAAACCATCCGTCTTCTCTGGCTTCCCACCAGTCCTTTAGAACTGAAGAAGTTACTCAGATGAGTGGTGAAACGTCTTCTCAAAAAACTCTACAAGTGCATTCGCTTTTTTTAAACGCATTTTTCTTTTTTTGGACATACATGACCTGGATGACTGAGAACCTTCACACACAATAATAGCTGGAATCCATTGAGGATTTTTGTTGAAGCATAATGCCTCATCTCTTGTTAAAATGAAACTGTTATTTCTTAACAATACTTGAAAAATACCATTTAAGAACATATATTTCAGTTCTGTCTTGCTCCTGAGTTTTAACTGCCGATTCCTCCTCATGTCTGGATCAGCAGCTGTTACAGAAACAGAGCAACAGCGCCGCTATCTGGTCAATTAATGACATGGAAGCAAGTTGCTGAATTTCTACATCAATTTCCTATTTTTAGTGTTTTAACAATTTTTATTTATTTATTTGTAATTAGTTATGTTAGTTATTTTGAAAATGTTCACCTTTCTATTTTGTTCACTGGATTTACAATTGATCAGCCAGATTCTCCTTCACACCAAACCAAGAATCACATATACAGTTAATAATACATTTAAAGAAATAATTCACACTATATTAAATAAGTTGATAAAAATTTGCCCCGACAGCAAGCCATTTTTTTTTTTTTTTAAATAGATAATTTAAATAATGAAAAATGGAGCAATAAAAATTTAATTGAAACAAAGACCTAGAATTTTAAAAGTGTTATTGAGTAATTATAGATATAACCAGAATTCCTACCACATGGTTGTATGCCTCCACTAACCTCTTCCCGCTTAATAGCTAAAATATCATGGCACAATAAATTCAGCCTTTAAGGTATAAAATGTTGTCATTTCAGATATTCTACCCGAAAAAGGTTTTGTGAGGTCCCAGTGACCTTTGAAAACTAAATACTCATTAGTTCTTACTTGAGCCCAAATCTGAAGAGATATCACATTCCTGAGAATGGAACCTGAAAACATGAGGCTGGCTCTGGCTGCAGCTGGCAGAGCAGAAGACAAACAGTAAAGACACACACGGTCAGTGATTCAATAACATATTTTAATTTTTCAGTGTTTTAGTATAAAAATCCCACCAGCCTTCTATCGGCTGGTTTCCGCTCCCGTTGGCTATAACTGTGGTTTTTCCCAGAGAATCAGCTAAAGTACCAAATCTATTTACACACAACATCCACATCCAGAGGGGCCAAGAAAACAGGAAGTCTACCCATTGCTACCCTGTTGAAATTAAACAACAAACGCTATCACCTCTCAGATTTAATGCTATCAATCCAAAAAATAAAAAAAGACGACTCACAAAACAGAAGAGGAGGGGCCTCTACACGTGGCTCCTAGTGTGCCCGTAGTTTTTTTTTCTTATGATACTCTCTCTATAAAGTAATGCATATACATTTTCTGCTTTACAATAAATTAGTACAGGCACATTCTCTTCTCTCCTACAGCTGACTGTAGTTAAGTTCAGGCGGAGAAGAGGATTCCGTGACATTTTACAGAAGACTCAAACTCATCACAGCACACAAACAGAAAGGCTAAAAACTTGGAGAAAAAGAAAAACCCAAAACACATTAGTGGGAAACCTGTGGGCAGCAGATTTTTTGGTTTTGGTGTGAATGATGCACTTTAGGCATTTTAAACTTTGAGTGATTCTATATAGATTTTATATAAATATGTACAACAACAAAAAAGTAGTCCAGTAAAATCATTCAGGTAAAAAATGCACACACAAAAAAAACGTAATGCCAAAGACGAGAGAACTTGAAGTTTGAGAACTCAATAACTTACAAAAACCGTACAAAAGAAGCTGAAAAAAAAGTTCAATACAGTATGCATGTTTGTTTTTTCTCTGTAGAGATAGCACCAGCAGAACGACGTGGATCATTATCTGTGTATAAATATCAGAACGCCGTTTACCAAAACAGACTGAGGGAGTGAATAAATTAGTGTCAGGCCTTGTACAGGATATTTACAGGAGCTGCTGCTGTCACACACACACTGATGGACAATTTCATGGCAGTGGGATTGTTGCAGCAGTCTTGCAGCACATTTAAGGAGGTCAGAGGTCAAACTCTGACACATTCAACAGCTTTAGACCTGCGATTTATCAGTCCTCACAGCCTAGGATTATTTTTTTTTCGTTCAACTCATTGCACCCGCTAACCGAGTCGTTTTTCGTTGCATAGCTCTTTGACAAAACAGGGTGACCATCACAAGCTACAGTATTTCACACGGGTGGGGTTGATGTGTTAGGAGACGTGGACACGATCTGGTTCCAGTTCGCAGGAAATGGTAAACATGACAAGTGAGTCTATGTGTGTTGTGCGTACGAGGCAGAAACAGACAGTGTCTGCCGTGACTGAAAACCAAAAGATGAAAGGAGAAAGAGGAGAGATGAATGATGGGAGGATTTATGAGGTGGAGGGTTTGGGAAGATGGGACGCAGGGGCTTCAGTCCGTGACGCTGGCGCTCGGCACAAGCTCACTGCTAACACGGCTCAGGTGGTTCATGGCTCGGTCAAAGGCGAGCTGCACAGTTTTGCGGAGGGAAGAGGAGTGACCCTCCATCAGCTTAATTCTGTCGAGCGTCTTGTTGATTCCAAAGGGAGCCATCTTGGATCTAGGAAGCCATTGCCTGGTGAAAGAAAGTATGGTTTCTGAAAATGCTCCAGCATCATTTACCAATAAGAACAAGGTGGAGTTTAGGGAGTTGACCCTTAAGAGCCCAGAGCTAAGACAGACAGTTTTCAGGGAATCTTAGTGACTGTTTAGGAGATATATAAATAAATAATTTGTAATTTTTAGGTAGTAAAACTGCTTGCGATTCAGGGAAACAATCATATGACTGTGAACTGTAATAAACGTAACTAAAACAGTCACTGGTAGAATCTGCAGAGACTACAGTGGCAGGTGTATTAGTGAGGATCAAATTATTTATGGCTGACAGCATTAGTTTGCATTCTTTTAAAGTAGATTATATCATCTCTATTTTTCTCTAATTGCAGCCTTTCTAGTATTGAAGGGAGGTGCTGAGTGCCTCACCAGCTGCGCCTGCTGTCGAAGAAGTGGACGAGGAAGAGTTTCTCTGCGGACCTGAACTGCATCCGCTCTCCGGCTCTGAGAACGTCCGGCGGCGGCAGGGGAAGCCCCACTCCGTTGTGCCGACACTCCGTCTTCCGAACTCTGGGGTCCATGATCTATGAAGACCAAAAAGAGGGGTGGACACGAAGTCAGGAAGCCTTCTCACAGTAACAGGTCTGGAGTACATCCTAGTGGCTTTGGCCACAGAGAAGAAACCTGCATTTAGAGACATGAGCATGCAAGTCAGAGTCAAGCCCAAAACGACCTGAGCGAAGTGGCCCCACTGCACACACACACACACACCAACCAGTCCACGATCGGCCAGCTGGAAGCTCCTACATGGCTACGAGCACAAATCACAAGCTACAGCACGAACAATGGCAGAGGGACAGATGGGTAATGAGATACAGAGGGGACTAACACTCACTCACCAGGGCGGGGAAGGAGGGATATCCACTACATTTAGCCCAAACTAGTTTAAGAGGCTCCAGAACAAATGGAGAAGCAGCAGTGGGCTTCCACACCTCTACAGGAACAACGACAAGCAAGTTATGAAGGGTTCACTGCAACAGAGAACACAACCAGTCTGAACACACAGCCATACTCACTGGAAAGGAGGTAAACACACACACACACACACACACAACCAACCAGTCTGACCACAGAGCCAAGCACGCCAGATGAGACACACACACACCAAACTTCAGCTCATAAATATAGTATTTTTAAATTAGGATCTTCAGTATTTGGCTTGATTAGCTTCTGAAAAAGAAGGTGTACCAACTTAGTAGACTACACTGTTATTTCATTGTGTTGTACACATTTTATAATTAATATACATCAAAATCACAAATAGAATCTGTATCAGCAGATATCAAATATTAAAGGACCAGGATCAGTATTTGTAGGAAGGACGGAATTTGACATCTGACTGCATTGGTTTGCTATGTACAGTAAGTGTTAACTTATACTTATACAGAACAGCTTTTCCACTAACAACACCTAATGAATCTAAATCAGGGGTCTTCAACGTTTTCCAGGCCAAGGACCCCCAATCTGATGGAGAGATGGAGCGGGGACCCCCTACTTATATATATATATTGTATAAAATTGTGTTTTATATTAAACCGGTCCTATAGTATGGCACAGCAGCATAGATCGTTTATTTACATCAAGATGGTTGACTCTGTTGCCGTTTATGATCACTACTATCAGGAAATCGCCCATAAATATATGTTATATAATAGTTAGAGCCTTGATTCTTTTCCCCATAATCCCCAAGCTGTATAACATTTAAAAAGAACTTCATGTGTGTTTAAAAAAAATTGTGGAGGTGAATATAAAAAAATGTCTAATCAATCAAAACATTTTCGCGACCCCCCTGCAGTACCTCCGCGGACCCCCTAGGGGTCGCGGACCCCCTGTTGAAGACCTCTGATCTAAATAAACAAACCCAACCAGTCTAAATACTGAGCCATACACATAGGAGCTGAGCAAACACGTGTGGGGTGTTATCTGACATTTTTTTTTAATCCTTCCTGACGTAATATCTTTATGTACGCTGGTGTCATGCTAACTGACTTGACTAGTCACTTGTGTAATAACAATGAACAATGTAGTTTTACAAGTTAAAATAATGAGAATCACCAGATCACTAAAATACAAAGTAGCTGATTGGATATCGTTTGTGGCCTTGGTTTGAGTCTATAATTTAGTCTGAACTCACAGATCCTAACGGCTGCCATTTCCCTTTGGCCTCGTCCAACACAGGCTTCCTGTTTCTGTTTTCTTCTCTCATTTACCACTTCCTTTGCAGCTTAAACCTGCAGTTGGAAGTTTGAGCCTGGGCTGATTTCATCCAAGGACTTCAGGGCCCCTGAACCACGCTCTGAGAGCCCGTTTGTTAAACACCACAACTGTGTCAAGTCGTAAATTCCCATTCTAGGCTTTCTGAAGGACTTCAACATCAGGACATTAAAAAATAACTCATTCAACGTTGACGCTCTCCGTTTTGCAGATGTAGAGTAGTAGAAAAGAAAGGATGTAACGTAAGCAACGAATAATAAAACAACAATACATGCAACAGTATTAGTACTGAGAGACGGGGACTTTTTAATAAGTTCAGTAAATGTCTTCAGAAGACAGGGGTTAGAGTTGTAAAGCAAAGCCTGCCATGCTGTTTCATGCAAACCCATCAGATGACACTGGTTGCTGAATAAGTGGACAGATGCAGTTATGTTCACCTGAAGAGACCTTAGCACCTTTGGGGAACTCTCCGTTCTCAATACAGGTCATCAGAGTGCTTTTGTCGTCCACAGTGTTTCGCCGAGCCGCCACTGGACGCCCTTTACTGCTTTTAGACACAATGACGGGGCTGAAAGAGACAAAAACGAAGCTGGATAAGAAAAATATTGAAACGTAATCTGGTGGATCAATCAGCGCTCAGATCAACCAGATGAAAGATGATGATTAATAAAATCCTCTGATATGGTTTTTGACAGATCTCGCATGATCGCGCAACAAGACTAGTCCACATGTGAGGGACTGAAGCTACAACCCTAAGAGCTCCGTCAGACCTGAAAGCAGACTGGAGGTACGACGACAGAAGAGCTTCATCAAAGCATAGAAATATCCTCCTGACTATCAGGAAGAACATTATTGTTCAGTCACATTTTTTTTTTTAAATTCCACAATCTTTGTAAGATAATTAGAATACTAGCCCCACCCATTCACATTTGTTTTCATTGAAAAGCCCTAAATGTCCTCTGTAGCTAGCAAAATGATCTAATTCAGTCGAATGCAGTGGGTGGGAGATATTCAGGTTTACAAATGTCCTCCACAGAGGACTAATTTGAACTACTGGTAATCAGGAGGACATGCAAAATGAGCCAGCTTGTGGTAAAATATTGTGGAAATACAACAAATCTCCAGAACCAATAACACTGTTAGTTTTATGAAAATCTCTCACCGATATTGAATCAAAACAAACCAAATCGGGACCTTGTGAATCAGAATAGAATCGATTCAGGAAATGAGTAGCGATACCTCGCCCTAGCACGTGCGGATGTCGAATGTAAGCATATTGTGCCACTTCATGTCTGTAAAATATGTGAAATTGTAGCGCAAAATGAATGAGGCAAAACGTGACGCTTTGGAGCAGCCTCTGCATGCCTCCGTCAACTAAAGCCACATGAACAGTTTCTACACTGTGAGGTTTCTTTTCACTTAATCTGAGTTTTGATCTCAAAGTGAAAGAGTCTCATTACAAACTGCAAACTTCCGTTATCTGTGAGCAACATACTTCCTCCTTTACTCACGTTGTGTCACAGAGGATGCTTCCACTGGAGGAGATGCTCGACTCTGAGGCACAGCGGCGACGAGGCTCCAGCAGACGGGGAGATGCTGAGACTACCTCCTCCTCCTCCACCACAAAACCATTTGCTATTCCTGAGGATAAAAAAAAATAAACCTCACACATAAGAAATAGTTCACAGTACAATAAAAGGAGCAACTGTACACTGACTTGATTGTAAAAATGGTTTTGAAAGTGTATTGTGTTTTTATGGCAGTTTTGTTGGAACTGAAGCATGATAACAAATCTGAAAGGGTACCTGTGCCGAGACGTTTGATCGGTGACTCCTCATCATCCTCACCATCAGCGCTGGTGCTACGGGTTCTTTTCTTGGGCAGGAGGAGCGTCTCCAGTCGTGGGATCACCACTGACAGGAAGGTTTTGGCGCCCAGGGGCGGTGACAATACACCGGATGCCTCTTGACTCTTGGGTGGCTTCTGTGGGCTGGCACTCTTGGACTTGCGGAAGAGTATGTTGGTCCGTCGGTTGCAGGTGCCAGATGCTTCCATGTGGAGGTCACCGTTGGGGAGCTGCGGGTCTGGGATGTGCCCGTTGGGGGTCTCCAGGGGCACTGAGGTAGATCTGTTTATGCCATCATCAAGCTCCATGGGAGTCTGGTCCAAGAAGGGTGCCATAGCCTTCAGAGAGGGCGGCTCCGAGTTGCTGGGCGAGGTGTCGAGCTGGGATGGTGAGGTTAACAGCTCTAATGTTGGTGGGGGTAAAGACTTGTCCTCCCTGGGTGTGCCAGGGCTTGCTGGAGGTTCAGGTAGTGGTTTCTCTTCTGACTCTGTTGGTGTCCTACCAGGATCTGGGGCGGAGTGTGGTGGTGGTGGTGGTGGTAGGGACTTCTTCAGGCTTATTTCGCTGCGGACTTCTGTGATGACCTTTTTGAGGAGTTTGAGCCTCTTGCTGCGGGACGGGCTGTGCTTCATGGCCGTGCTTAGATCCAGCTTCTCCAGGAGTTCCTTCAGCTGATCTTCCAGAGGGGTACGCTGACGATAGGCAGGGCTAAGCAAGCGATCCACTGATAAAGACACAGTCATATGACATCAGTTCATCTGCGTTTCATCTCCCCAGCACATGACATATTAACTGATTTAAACTGCTGCGCAAACACCACATTTAACATTTCAAGTCACTCCTGGTGGATCCATTAGTTTTTGGTCAATACAATAAAGAAATAGGTGCAAATCATGTTTACAGGAGTTATTCTTCCAACTGCTTCAGAGAAGAGAAATGACTAATCTGCAATTTCTTGCATTGATTCACTGCTTCTATAAGATCACTTACCGTCCTCCCAGGAGAAGGGGGGAAGTGCCTCCTGCTTTGGGGGTTCAGGTAGAAGTAACCCGCTGGGGAAGTCAAAGCCGATTCTGTCGGCTTCTCTGCGGGCCCTGCGGAGGATGGCTCCTCCATGGTCCTGCATCCGCTGAGCTGCCTTGTAGAAAAACGTGTCCTTGGCATTGTATTTCATACAGTTTGCAATTATGAGGTTGAAGTCAGCCTCAAACTCCTCTAGGCTCCTGTAGTTGTGAGCATCGATGCGTTTCCTCATGGTGGAGAAGTCCATGGGGTCCTTGATATGGTCTAGGTAGTCAGGGACCTGAAGGGGATAGGAGACACATCAGAGGCTGCATATCATGAAGAATGGATGACAGCCTGTTTCGTTTTCACTGAAAAACATCTTTAGAAAGCCAGTAAACAGTAGATTACAGATTCTAGTTCCAAACATTTAAAACACACAGGGTTATCAGCAGTTTCTGTTTTGTGGTTCGGGGTGTGTTCAATAAAGGCTTCACTTCTACAAATTTGTATCTGTCACAAGATCTCACAAGTTGTAACACACAGACTAATAATAAATAAACAACTGTGATAACAGTCCTGTGTCAGGAATAGGAGGAGTTCCTAATGGTTGTTTTATTGTGGAAATTTGATAGTTGCATGAATTGGAAAAAGGGCTTCTGCTCTGTATCTAATTGTTTTAACTTGTCTATGAACAGACAGATAAATGGTTGCAGACCTCCTTGATGTTGACAGGCTGAGCGAAGATACTGTATTGGTCCTTCTCTTGTAGTTGACCAAGCACAGCTCTCAGGAGTATGTTGAAGGGGGTCAGCTGGACCTCCAGCACTGACTGCTGTAGTTTCATCTGATGGTAGAAGACAACCCAATAAATTTAATACACATAAACAGCACCAGACACCATCAAAAGTAACACATCAGTCCTTATAATCTTGTGTGGTTTTCCTGAGCTTCACCCTTTGTTTGGCAAGTGTGAATGCTCTGGCCCTTTCTTCAAGACTGTACACAATACATTATTATATCAATAAAATGTATTGAAATTAATGTATATGCAACACAAAACGCAATCTGTTATTTTAGCTATTAAAAAATAAGCAGTTCCCCTGGCCAGTGAGTCAAAATGTTAATTATGGACCCTGAATAAAGGGAATTTATTGTATTTTGGCAAGTGAAAGTTATAACTAAATTGATATGTGTGATTCAAGTGAATAATTTCCAGAAAGAAACAAACTATTTTCATCAAGAAGTACAGCCTGTCCTAGTTGTAATTCGGGGGGAGGTGAAATGGATGAATTTTTTTAGAAATATGTCTCTAAATAATTAGTTTTGGCCAAAAACAAGCTATGTTAGGTCACAGTGACTATGGCACACTAAACTCTACGTAATTCCTGAGTTTGTGCTAAATTTCAAAGAAATGTTCTGATGGCATTCCTAAGACACTGTGCTCACAAAAATAGGATGGCCATACTGACAACCCTAAAACATAAAGCATGAATAAAAAAGTAAACAAATAGTAAAGTGGTTCAATCTGTGCCCATAATACAAGGTGAGTCAACTAATTTCGCAACTTTGGGAACGAATGATTTTCTTGAGGAACACAACAATTTATGAATAACAACATTTTTTTTTTCTGAAAGTAACTCTTCAGCATTTAGCAAGAACTGACATTTCATAGCAACACAGTAAGTTTGTGAGAGTAAATTAAGTAAAATCATAGCCAGTATAGTCATGGAACTTTTGTGTGTCCGTTTGGTAGGTGCCTGGAAATAAACCACATGTCCCGACAAAAAACCTGCAGTCAGTATGCACAGGAATCAAATGAAGCTTTAGGCTACAGAAACAGAAAATGGACTCCTACCTCCTCCCTCTTCATTTTCTCTCTCTTCCTGATGAGTTCCAGCAGCAGACGGGCTCGTTCAAGGTCGTGGCGGAGACGGTGCCACTCTTTTAGCTGCTCTTTCAGCGCCTGGTTCGTCTCCATGCGGTCCTGTAGTAAACACAAGCTTGTGCTCAGTAACAAAAACTGCATCAAACAATAATGCTTCGGCCTCTAAAGCTGGAATGTGTCAGCAGGACTGACCGTGTGCTTGGTTTTAGGCGGCTGGGGGTTGGCCTGTAGTCGGCGGATCAGCGGTACATTATTCCTCGACTGTCTTTTAAGCACCCAGTAGCTCAGCACTCGCTCAATGAAGGGCCGCTTTCTCTGAACTGCCACCTGGTTCAGGATGGTATCAAAACTGACCCATGAAGAAGAAAAAAAGGTGATATTAACCACTGAACACAAAACATTCTGTCCAACATGCCTGTTTTCTGCATGCTGACAGACATGAAGAAAAGGCTACTAACAAAGCGACACAGGAATGGCTCTCTAGATAAAGAAAACTGAGCTCACCTTGAAGAGGTGATACTAGGACCAGAGGTGGTAGGGATCTCGGGTTCTCGTTCTGTTTCAGGCTCTCCTCTCTTACTCTTTTTCTTCTGCCAGCCCTTGGCCCGGGCCTTCCCCCTCTTGTCCGACCTCTTGTGACAGGCTCCATTTTTGGGGTGCAGCTCCTCGTAGATGTTGAGTGGCCGACGATCGCAGCCTTCAGGGGTGTGGCTGCAGCAGTAAGCCGTCTTTTTCACAGAGAAAGTGGCAGTGCCGGATGAAGTCACCTCTTTGACAGGCTCCATTTTCATGTAGAGGCCAGCCTTCTGGGCACAGCTGACATGGAAAGCAGTGTAACAGTTGATCTTGTCGCACTGGATACAGGCTCCAGCACCCTTCTCCTTACACAAGTAGCAGGTCAGCTTCCAGCGAGCAGGAGGGATGTTGCGCACACCATCGATTGGCTCGATGAAAACTGTGTCTGAGAAGCCAACTTCAGGCACCCACAGAGCGCACGCTACATGGCCCCAACGGTCGTCGTCTGTCTTCTTCAGGGCTCCACCTCGGTTTGGGCAGAAAACACACTCAGCTGGCCGCGATGGACACTGTAGGCAGTGACGGCACAACCACTGGCCCTCAGGAATGTATGGCACGCCGTAGCACTCCTGATGCACTGCGATATTGCAGGAGTCACAGAACAAGATGACATTACTGTCCGCTCCATCTCCGTCCATGCAGATGCAGCAGACAGCATCTTCGTCTACCAGTGACTGCAGGTCACTCTGACCCTGCGTGGCTAAGTATGATTCCTTCTCAAAACGGTCCATGAGGAACTCAAACAAGTTGTGAGAAACCTGACTGATGCCTTCACTCTTTCTTTTTTCATTAATGAGCTCCAGCCATGCATAGTCTTCCTCGTCCATGTCGTATTCCACCTCCTCATCTAGCTCCTCCGCTGTCCTCTCAGTGTATTTGTAATAAGCAGCCGGCCTCCTCGGTACCACGGGCAGATTATATTCAACCGTCCTAACCTTTGGCTCCAACAGGCCACTGGAGCTGCTGTGAGAGGCACTGCTGCTCTGCGAGGCAGTGAGAGCTGCGTTCTTCTTCTGGTTGTTTTTGAGGCGCACAGAGCGTACCAAGACCTGCTGGGGCTTTTCGTTGTTTTCCTTGTTGCTGTTACACTCCATAATCTCCTGAGCCGTGGGGTCATCATCAGAAATGATGTCCAGCTTGTCATAGATGCTGAGCCGGTGCACTCGGCCATCCACCTCCAGCTCGACCATTCGCTGAGCCTGTGCGTACGTCAGTGTCTCACGGTTGGGTGATGGCTTGATGGGAGAAGAGTCCCTCTTTAGCACTGTTGTGCGGTGATTTCGGCTTTTCTTCTTCATGCTGAAGCTGTGAAGGCCCTGAAACCCAAACAAATGAAATAAACAGTGTCACTGACTCACTGATGTGATGTTGTGGCAACAATTGCTGGACAAGTGCAAGTTTTCTTGTCATTATCTTTCCCTAAGAAGCAACAACTAGCAAACAGAGAAGAGTGGTGGATGAAACATAACATTAACTGAACCAATGATTAACAGCCTTAACCCCCAATCCTGCCTTGAATGAACCATGTTGGGCAGTTGATGTGTTTACACAAGAGTATCACCACCTATTCCAGTCTCAGAAATAAATGCATCTTTTGCAGAAATGCATCTTTTCTTCCGTATTCCATGTTTACAAAAGTTCTGATGATTTGTATAAACTACTTTTAACAATTAAACACATAAATGACTTCTAAAGGGTAAAATACATGATATCACACACCTCTACCAAAAGGTAACCACCAAGAGCGCTGGGCAACTGAGTATGCTTCAGGATTTAAGCACCTTTCATTGTGAAACAAAGCAGTTACTAATACAGTCTCTATCAATTACGAGACGCAGTTAAGTATCGTGTGGAATTTCAAAGTTTAAATTTCATGTAAACTAATGATCATGATTTTATTTTTATTTTATGAACAATAATTGCAATAATAACAACTGCATTTAAAAAAAGAGATAGTCATAGAAAGGAAACCAGCAAATGCCTCCTCCCGAGATTTTTTGTCTCAACATTTCAGCCCTGGCTGTACGTATCTGTATCATTAAACATGTGCTGTACTGAAAGCAACATTTAAATTCGTGGCTCCAGAGGTGTGTGATTGTACGCCTTTAATTTGTGAGCTCAACGCGTTTTCAGTTGGCTGCTAAATAGTACAGGGGGCGGAAACATAACGCTCACTGGTTGGATAAATGAAAGAAATGCACTGAGAGCAGTGTGCTTCCACGCCGACTGCAGGGAGCCTCGGCAAGCTGTTGAGAGCTGCTTGTTGATGAATAAGATCGGCTAACAACAGCAGCAGCTTCAGCTCATTCTCTCCCCGTCTGTGCGGTGAACAGTTTTTGCTAGCCACGGATAACCTTAGCTCCTGATGTACGAATTACAACTTTCATCTGGGTGATTTCCCAAACCTGCTTCTAAGTTGCCAACTAAACACAGGCCAACGGGGGTCTGTTGCAAGAAAAGACAGCCCGGTGGTGCCCCCTACACAGGCAGCGGTCTCTCCGGTCGCTAGTTGTATGCATTAGGACACTCCGTCCACAAACCAGGCTAGCGTTAGCCTGCTAGCACTACACTAACTGAAGGGGGAGGAAATATGGCGACCAATACAACAAGAAACTACCTCAACTGAAAAAGTTGGCTTCTTCTCACAGCGATATAGATTGTTTTTGAGTTTTAACCTGTCCAGACGGCAGGTGATATATATTGTAAACGCAATGAAGGAGTGAGGGAGAACTTACCTCGGTATTTTCACGAATTCAGCTTATAAAAACAGCAGCAATGGCGGTGCGGCCTGCGGAGCGGAGCGGCAGTTAAATCCACATTCAGTCCGCTCACCCAACAGCGGCCGCAGCTCGCGCTGAACCGAGTGAAACCTGAAAGTAACCGACAGGTATCCAGGGCGACGGAGCCGGTTTTGAGTGTTATACTCAGATATCAGGAAAAATACTGACCGTTGGGACTGAGGGAAAGCAGTTAGAAGTGGCAGAGCTCAGCGGCTGCCCGAGCTTCTCTACCCCCACAACAATGCGGTTGTGAGACGGTGCGTCGTGACGTCAGCACGTATGCGCACATACCAGGAAGTTGGTCGGTTTGTTTTTTTTTTTTCCTGAGGGGTGATCATAGAATGTGAATGGGGTGATCCATAGTCTCTGCTAGATACACAGGACATGGGTGATCCCGACACTCCATCCGCTGACATTTCATAAACATGGTATATGGCAATCGTAATCCTAATGTGGGCACACACCTGTCTGGACAATGATCTCTAAAAAAAAAAAATATTAAAAAATTCAGGTTAGAACAACTTGCCACTGCTATTTTTAAGAAAAAAAAACAAAAACATTCAAACAGCAAGAAAAAGTACATCTTTCTGGGGGCTATTTCCAGCGGCGGATTAATCCACATTCAGTGAGCTTGCAGGTATCTGGGGCAACAGGTGAAAAAAGAAGTATAAATGAGGAGCAGCTAAGAATACAGAATTCTCCATTCACATGCATGTTTGAATGCAGTTTTAACAATTATTTTTCTCACAATGGTTAATCCTGGTAGATAAATTTTAGTTGGAAAGACCAATTGTAGCTAAAATGATTAAACGTCAGCTTCCCTACAACTTGATTTTGTTTGCAGACTGACTTAAAATAAAAACAGTTAAGTCTTAAAATAAAAACATAACTATAATGAATAGTTTGCCTCAAAGAAATGACTTTAATTTTTAAAATACAACATCTTTAAAAGAAACCTTATGTATGAAAAATTCCTTCATAAAGAGCATGAAGTCAGACAAACCAATAAAAAAAACATACTCATCCTTTAGGTCTAGGGCATGTTGAGTCCATAGAATAGACTCTATAAAGTCTATGGTTGAGCTTAGCTGAGCAGAGAAAGACTGGAACCTGCTGAGCTATGCTAAACTTGCCCTGGATCTATGGCTGTACTGAATGCACAGAAATGCACTTGATACCCATCTTCTTTTCCGACAGGAATCTACAGTTCCTTTAATGATCATCTGTATTGACAGGTTTTTCCCCACTCCCCAGGAGTTGGTTACAATCAGGAAGAGCTGGCCAGTGGCTCTGGTGCATCTTGGCTCTGGTTGGGACTGACGGATGGAGCATCTTCTCTGGACAGCAGATTGTTTTTGCGTAGGTGGCAGGCCTGCTGGTAGGGGGGGCATATTGGAGGCTGGGTGGGTGGGGTGTACTGGTACTGTTTACCTGCATCAAGCTGAGGAAAGGCAAGAAAAATAGACCCATGAGAAAACACAAACACATTCTTCTGATAATCTAAATCAAGCTTTTGGGTACTATAGCAAGTAATCCCTGAAGCAAGCTGGCTGGTTTCTGTGACTTTTAAGAAGAATCGAGCTGTAATCTGCCATTTATTCACTTAAATGAGCCATTTAACAGTGTTTACTAGTTGGCTAAACCGATTTTGTGCTGATTGAGAAAATGCATTTCTTTAAGCCCAAACACACCAAATCGACATCAAAGAATTCAAGGAAAAAAAAGGCAGACTGTGACATCACCTCAAGTTGACTGTGTCTGGACTAGAAAGTTGCACTTGAACACGCTACAAGTAACTCTTCAAACCAGGAGGTGAAAGCAGTCTGTATTCCTCATTAAAAGGGGAAACCAGAAGAGGTAGAAAGCTGGTTAGCTACAAAGAGCAACAAACTGTTCCATAGACCTGGCTTGTTCCATAGGCCTCTTGTGAAACAAGCTGACAAAATAGTCTACAGTAATTCATTCTAGGTGATTATGTCCTTGGGCATTTGAATGTTCAGATTAGATGAAGATGAAATGTGCGCCCTCATGACTTTCGTTTACTTGCTTTCGCCAGTTACATTTGTCCTCTTGCGCATTGTTTCACAAAGTAGAACAGGAAATTAAAGTGATATTTCACAATCTGTGGCCGATTTAACATGCTGAATTGGCTAAAAAAACACTACCAGACGTCTGACTAAAAGTAACTCGTGGCAGGTGCTTATCAACAGCCCGACGCCAACAAATGACCGACCATCAACTTGGTGGATCACAGCCCTTACACTGATACTGAAGGTGGTACAACTTGTGCATTTCTCTCCCTCCCTCTTCTGCTGCAGTAAATATGTTATCTGATGCACTGCAACTGATCCAGAAAAGTTACCAGTTCTGTCTGCCGTTGTGAGTTATGTACAAGCAACACTGATCCTTAATCAGACTACACCCGCTAAACTGTTATCAGATTCACGAAAAGGACCAAGAGTCTTTATCTCAAGTCATGTTTTTAACACATTTATGTTGATTTGTACACAGTAAGTAATAATGGACTGGAATATATTAAGAATGTTTAAATAGATTTTCCCTTTTTAAGCTTGTGAAGAAAACACTCTACAAAAATTCACCATACTCCACTAGATTACAGGAACTCATTAGTTTGCATCTCAAAAGGCTGATGTCATAAACATTCATGGACTATATTACATGAAGGGGTTTGTTTAACAGATTATCCACAAAGAAGGATGTTTTTAAAGCATAACCAACAACTTAAACTGAAAACTTTCATATAAATTCATGAAAGTTTAAAGAGAAAAAAAATCACCTGCAGAGGGTAGGTTCTGTCTGAGTCGAAGGCGCTGAGGTCACCACATGCCAGGAAAGGAACAATGACGCGGTTGGGACCCTCTAACTGGTTAAAATCCACATCTAAAGGACACAGACCAGAAGCCAGACAGAGAACAATTTGATTAAGATAAAGAATGAAGATTTATGCTGCTCAAATAGATACAATTAAATGAAGGCTATGCAACTTTTGAAAGAAGAAATTACATATTCCTGGTCTTACAAATGAGATCATAAATTAAATATAGAGTATGCGCCACTGATATACACCATTGTTTAGTGCAGTACAATCAAGAGCTCTGCTGTAACAGTCTCTCTGGGTCTTGTGTTAGCTAATGCTAACTGACATTACAGAGCTATGCTCGTCTTTTGCTTTCCCATGTCATTTTCTGTAAACTTTAAAGCAAGAATTAAGATGCATTCCAGGTTGAACAGTCTAACACTTATTTAGACGTTTCTAAAGTTTAGAAAGAAGAACAGGACCAGAGCTAAACGATGCTACTTCAATCCTCCACTAGTTGCAGATGTGTTCTCAGTTACCATAGGAGTGATCCAACAGAGGGTTGGACATGTTGGGGACGTAACCTTCAGGAGGAGAGTAATTCTGACAGACTACAAAAGCCTCTGCAAACAGAAGAAAAACAACAGATCATTTATGTAGTTTGTCAACATAGTCAATGCAAATAGTTGTTTAGTGAATAAATGTGGAAAAAAATCAACAACTATCTGGATTCACTCTGAGAGGATCCATCTCTTTTATCCAACATTTATGAAGCCTGGCTATCATTCACCATTCAAACTGGAGATAGCATTTTGTGTCTGGACATGAATACTAATAATACATTTTTGTTTTCTTAAAGATTTAAACAAAATATCAAATAACATTTGCCCAAATGGCATCCATTTATTATACATACACTTTTTTTTCAGTAACCTGTAAACACTGTAGTGACTCACCGATACTTGAGTTCCTGCTGCTGCGAGGCTTGGCGCAGGTCACACCACTGAAGAAGATCTTCAGTTGAGAGTACAGCAGTGTCACGTCTTTACCTCGGAAAATCTGAGACATGCAGGATGGACAAGAAAAGACAGAGTTAATATAGGCTGCTGTGACAGGAGACAATGAAACCCTCTGCAAGTTATTATACAGTATACAGTATAAAGTAGTAATTTAGGGTTTGAATAAACTGTGGCTTAAATCTAAGAGTCTTACTGTTAGATGTCTCCATTTATCTGTTTATACATAGTTATTTCGGACACCCTTGCTTTGAATTTGGAGTAAATTAAAAATATTTCAAACAAAAAGCATACAACAAACAACTGAAACATCTGTCAAAGATACAAAAGGAAAACAACTGATTTGAACAAAAAACTACATTTATTGTGGCTGCCACCTAAACTCCAATGAATCGACTCAGGCTGCATCTCTGCACTCAGGCTAATGCAGGGTCACAGCATGGTCAGATACTCTTAGAAGTCAAGCAGAAATTGCAGGGCCTGAAGGGCATGAAGAAAATGCTGAAGTGCCAAACAGCAATTTTATGAATGACTACTTGAGACCATGTGCAAATTATAGTAAAGGTTAGAGACAGACTGTCTAAACTAAACTTGCTTTTTAAGACCTAGTGATGTCAGAGTGGATTTTAATTATCCATAAATCTGATCAAAGCTGGACTCACCTTGGCCACAAACGTTCCTCCTGGTTTCAGGACGTGAGTGGTGATGTTCAGAGCCTGAGAGACAAACAGCCGTCAGTGTGACATTATGTGACGCACAGCTGAACACAAGTGCACCTCTTTACTCACAGCCAACAGGAGCTGCGCCTGGATGTACTCATCCACGTCATGGAGACCAGTAACTATGGAAACAAATCAGAAAAGAGAATAGGGGCGAGGGCAGGGAAGAACAGTGGAGACTCAAGAAACGAGGTCAGCGAGTGTCTCACCGTCTGGAGCACCGTCACACACCACCAGGTCGGCTGGCTGACCCTCAAAGTGACGGATTATCTCCTGGGCTGTTGACACCTGAGAGGAAGAGGACAAGGCAGGCCATGTGACACACAACCACACTAAGGCACAGATGAGATTAATAACAATACAACATTTGTGCGGTGGAAATTTAGTCTGGGATCGCTCCGTTGGGAAGTGACTGTGCTACGGCAATGATCTGCCAGGCTAATCAAGGAACTGACTTCTATTTCTTGTTGACTGTAAATCTCGGCTCCTGCTTGGGCCAAAACAATCTTTGTTGGTAGTTTTTTTTTCAGGGTCCACTTCAGCATAGTGATTATTTTTGATATTTTTTAATAAACATGGATGGGATGCTTGAGATCCCTAGTAGAGGTAGAAAATGTTTTTTCAAATGTTTAAAATACATATTAAAAAAACAAGTTGCAAGTTTTTCCCATGTTATTCTGAATCTCTAGATTCTCTCTGGAGAGTGCAACATTAGTATTACCAATTCACCCACAGTACATAGTAGTTTGAGATGCGCCAGTTTGAAATAAACCATAATTATCCTTTAAGGACAATGCAAAGAGCTTAAAACAGAGTTGGACACTGAACCTTTATGGTACTGTAATTACTGTCTTAGTGGCTCAATCAACCTATTCAAGGGACACTACAATCTATTCTGGAACTGACAAGATCTACAACTAAAGTGACAGCATCTGAGCTTGAACATAGTATCAGGTGCAGGTCCCGTTCTGGGAACAGTTGAAAAAAAAAAATGAAGTGGTAATGGTCAAATCTTATGTATTATGCTATATTAAGGTCCTGCAGTGGATCAGTTACATGTGTATAACATGTACTCACCTTGGTAATGTCTCCCTGGATCTGAGTGACCCCTGGAAGAGGAGCCATGGCCTGCAGGTCCACCGCCACAATCTTCACCTCCTCACCCTCATCACCCTTCTCACCTTTCTTCTCCTGCCCTCTGAGTGGGGGAAAAAAAACATAATAATAATAAGACTATTACCTATTACCTATTACCTATACCAATTATTAAAGTAATAATAAATGAAACCAGAGGTGACCTGAGTTTGCGACTAAGGACCTGACTCCAGCTGCCGGGGGCGGCACACAGATCCACTGCTCTGTTCACACCTGAGAAGGAAAAGAACCAGAAAAAAATACATTTATTACCACACAGTAGAAGAAAACAGCCAGTATGTTTGTCGCAGAATGTCAGCAGAAAATGAATGGACAACTATTTTGACTAGTAACTATTTGTAAAATGTTCAGGTTCTAGCTTCTCAAATACAAAACGTCCTGCTCATTTTTGTCATGTATAATAGTAGAGATTGGTTAGTCAGACTAGGTATTAACCTCTGTAGATCAGCACTCCGTTTGACAGAGAGTTATCTGATTTTGGGTAGAAAGTTAACCACTAGAGGTTATTTGAGATTTATTTTCAGTTGTTCAAACCCCAGACTGTCTCGTAACCAAAGTGGTTAGTTGTTGCTTCGAGAGCACAGCTGACACAATACACAAATTAACCCTATGAGAAGACGTCCAGTTTAATGGACAACAGGGTGATCAGGCTCTGGTTTTTTTCTCATAGCCACTTGTGGGTCTCTTGAGATGATCAGTTGTAGTAGCCACCAGGTTCTGTGCTGTGATGAGCACAATTTCACTGTGCTTTTGACATTTTATATAACAAATGATTAGTCAATATAATTGTCTTTCAGGTGTCCTGTAGTGGGTGTCACCTGTGAACAGGTTGAACTCGTGGTCAAGCTGCAGCAGCTTGAAGGCGCTCCTCGCTCTCCAGCCCTCCTCTTTGGCCAGGCGGTAGTATATGTCTCGCTTGTCTTTGGAGGAGCGACCCATCCTGACCTCTGACAAGACACACGTACAACACAACCAGAAAGATATTTATACTCATCTCAGTTCCATGAGATAATAGCAGCTGTCAGTCTAGATTACTTTAGCATTATCACAGCTTAGTATTTGTCATTTGAACCTCTTGTATGACAATTAACCCATTTGATGTAGAACAATGAAAAGTCCCTAAAAGGCAGGAAAAACAACAAAAAACAAAAACAAATTCCTATTCCAAAATTAAAAACTGCATCAATTGCCCCAATATCATATCAAGTCGCTGATACCACGTTCCATTTACACTATATATTACAAAAATGACTGGTGTATGATTTATCTTCAAATAACACTGTTATCTGACCAATCTTGTCTAATTCACTTTTTATGCGCAGCTTGGCATCTAGTGCAAATTAGACTACCTATTTCCTAGATGTCTGAGCTAGTTGTTTGATATAAGCTTAGTATCTGAAAATATACATGTTTACGCTCGACAGAACAAGTATAACAATTACAAATAACATCATTTAATCAGAGTTTATTATGCAGAAAATTGTACTCACTCTTCACGTGCGGTTCCGGTGTTGACGATGAAGGACCCCCCTAGCTCTCGACGGCGCCTGTTCAAAATGACAGCACTTTAGATCATAGAATGCAGAAGACCATATCTTCTTCTTCTTCTTTTTAACGAATTAATACATGTATTTTTTTTAACGTGTTGTATTTTGTAATAGAATAAAAGTGACAGAATATATCTTTCCTTAAATGCATTGCACTGTTTTCGGGTTTCTCAGCAGCGGCCACACGAGGGTGGCACAGATACATTCAGACTGTTTTCAACTGGAAAATACGGTGGCCCTGAAGTGCAAATCACAACGGCAAAAGCGAAAACACAACGGCAAAAGCGAAAACACAACGGCAAAAGCGAAAACACAACGGCAAAAGCGAAAACACAACGGCAAATCAGAAAACACAACGGCAAAAGCGAAAACACAACGGCAAAAGCGAAAACACAACGGCAAAAGCGAAAAGCGAAAACACAACGGCAAAAGCGAAAACACAACGGCAAATCAGAAAACACAACGGCAAAAGCGAAAACACAACGGCAAAAGCGAAAACACAACGGCAAAAGCGAAAACACAACGGCAAATCAGAAAACACAATGATGATGTGAAGATGGTGAAGAAAAGAATCTCCGCTGACGCCGTCTTTCTTGTATATAAAAAGGTTTATTACAAAGAAATTCAGCATCTAAGTACAAGCACCCAGGATTGCTTGGAGAGGATTCAGTGCCAATCGAAGTCGCTCTCCCGATTTCCGTCCTAAACCCAACTTATATAGTCAGGTTGTTTTCGTCTACAACTTAATGCATACCAGCTGAACATGAGCTCATATCACACATACTATACACCATACCATCTTCTCCTACATAGCATATTTTCTTAGGCCTCCCAAACTATCACTCCCAACTTCAAGTCTGCTGGTCCTGACACTAATATAAACACTTAACCATCTGGCCATCCGCCAGAATCCTACAAGAATGTTTTTCTTTTAGAAGTCAATATACCTCACTACCCTTTCCGTTTTGGTTAATGTCGTTGTGTTTTCTCTTTTGCCGTTGTGTTTTCTGATTTGCCGTTGTGTTTTCGCTTTTGCCGTTGTGTTTTCGCTTTTGCCGTTGTGTTTTCTGATTTGCCGTTGTGTTTTCGCTTTTGCCGTTGTGTTTTCTGATTTGCCGTTGTGTTTTCTGATTTGCCGTTGTGTTTTCTGATTTGCCGTTGTGTTTTCTGATTTGCCGTTGTGTTTTCTGATTTGCCGTTGTGTTTTCGCTTTTGCCGTTGTGTTTTCTGATTTGCCGTTGTGTTTTCGCTTTTGCCGTTGTGTTTTCGCTTTTGCCGTTGTGTTTTCTGATTTGCCGTTGTGTTTTCTGATTTGCCGTTGTGTTTTCGCTTTTGCCGTTGTGTTTTCGCTTTTGCCGTTGTGATTTGCACTTCAGGGCCACCGTAGGTAAAAAGATGCCTATTCGTTATTAAAAAAAATAGTCCTAACACCGGTTTCGAAGATACAGAACATTTTTTATATACTTTTTTATTTACTTTTTTGTAATTGTGACAAAGTTCAGTCGTTTTGGAAATCCCTTTATGACTACCTGAAAGTCAAATAGATAAGCGAAGTATTTTTATTTTTATTTTTTTACAGTACCTAAGCACCAAAAGGCAGGCAGTTTTATCAACAATAGTATTATTATCACGTTATGGAATATATTAAAACATGAATCAGTCAACCCTTCACAGGAACAAGCGGTTACAGAAGATGAATGAATCAACTAATGAAGAAAAGTATTAAAACCCGCAGCCATGAAACTTGTTCTAGCCCCCTCTTCTGTAATTTGCTTCACTGTTGTAATGGAAATGTCTCACATAATCAATACACTTAGGAGCTGCTTTAACATCTAAGTTTTGAGGTATATGTCATATGTTCTGTAGTATTGTAGCTCTATAGAGTCCGAGAGCCAGACAGATAGTTGAAAGGAGTGAACAATGTGACCTCCAGTAGATAAGAAGTTTAAAACCAATGTACACCAATGTGCTCGTTTGCCACTCTCAGTGCTTGTCTGTCCTGTGAGCCCATCTGTAGATGCTGAATTGAATACACAGAAAAAACAGAGTGTTCTGATTTTTCTTAGAAGAGAATCCTGGGAATCCTGGGAATCCTGGGTGTGTCGTTGGGGCTGACTGTGGTGGTTGCCTTTTCTTTGTGTGTAGTGTGGTTTCACTACCTTTTCTGAGTGTCATTTGTTAATTATTATTATTATTGTTACTATTATTATTATTCCAATGCAGTAAACTAAAGTTTAGAACTAAAATTCTAATTATCCTCTGTTTGATGATAATTACATTAGATTAAAGCAAAAAAATAAAAAATAAAGATACCTGATACTCCTACTCAGTGGTATTTGCCTAATATTACATACAAGATCATCCATTATGGTAAACAGAGTGTCAACCATTAAGACATGTGGAATGAAGAGTGTAGGTTTCCCTCAATGGAAAGTTCCAGTTTAAAGCAGAGTTTGTCTTAGCGATGACTGTCCACCAACCAACTGCAGAGAGCTGCTGTTTTTCACCTGTTGAGTTGATTAAAACAGCTGTTCCCAATGAATCATGGTAATTAGGATGCTTTAGAACAGCTTGGACTATTTGGAATGGTATAGAACTCTGGATTTTCCCATGGACTGTGACAGTTGGCAAAGGGTATGAATCATTTTGGACATGCCACTTTTTGTTCAAATGTAAATAAAGGCTGAGAAATAATTTTTTCCACAATGTTGCCTCTTGTACATTGTCTTATTATCTTCTGGGAGACACCTGTGTCGTTTCCAATCAAGAAAAAACTTGGTGTGTGGAACGTATTTTCCTCCTGTCCTCCAGGGGGCGACGTGGAGGAGTGTGGCTATCCTCCTGACCAACGCAGGACAAGAACAAGAGACTTTGACGTTTTGGAGGGAGAAGATGAAGAAAACAAGCGCTAGGAGACGCCAGTATTTTGGACACAGTAGAATACTTAACAGTGAGATACATTATGCGTGATTACGTTACCTGTTGAGATGCGTTGAGTTTCAGCATCATGGAGGACAAAGGGCCTGTTTTAATGAATGCGGTTCCTCCCTACGGACATGTTATTTGCGGCGAGAAATGGAGAAATTCGACACTTATTCAAAGTTTAAAAGGTAAATTACAAATACGTCAGTACCAGTCGTACAGCATGGAAAGCCAGCTCCAAACTCTGGTGTTCTTTTAGCGAGCTGACAACAGACTGATCAAAGCTGGACTCACCATGGCCACAAACGTTCCTGGAAAAATATCAGTGTTTGAACTTGTCATAGTTTTTAGAACCAGACAAACTCGTAGAGTCTGTTTGCATTTTGTGTTTTGAACAGGTTCAGTGTTGAATTCGGCTAACGTGGTCAAAATGTGTCTCAGTAATGTACTGTAATTACAACTGGGGAATTTTTCTTAGTAGTTAGGCGAATTATATCTCCAAAAACTGAAGGTATTTACTTACCAAAGTGTCAGACAGAAACCAAAGAGTACCTCTACATTTTTGTATTTTTATCTTTGATTGGTAGATGTTCTGTTCTGTTCTGTGCCTTCTGTGTGAATTCACAGAACTAAGCAAGCCACTAATGGCTCGAGACAAAATAAAGTTACTGTAATTTTTACTGGAGGGTTCCGAGTCGATCTGTTGCACATCCAGAACGAACAGCAAGACTAACTTTCATCTTTTTTCTTTTCTTTTTATTGATTTATTTTACTTTTTACTGCAACATGCCCTCAGCTCAAGACTACCATCTTTCTTAAAGGGACAGCACTATTTTTCTAAAGGTGCTGTGCAACCATTTTCCTTCTTGGAATAATAAAAACAAAGATGGATAGAGCTTTTAACACTTTTAGCAACAATTATATATAACAATTATATGTGTGTGTTATATTGTATACAGGTAGATCACCTTGACTTGGTCATTGTAAAAGTAGCCTGGAAGCCAAAAAAGTGGCACCCCTGGTATACTGTATATTGTTTTATAAATTGTCTCCAACACTAAGTTTTGATAAGAAAAATAATAAATGACAAAAAGTTCAGATATATTTAGAAATATAATATATGACCTTAAAAGGACATCCGTTATCTTGCTCACAAAGTCTGTCACTTGCAAAATAGAGCACGTCACAACCATAGTGTGTATAACGATAGAAGGTAGAACAGGTAGTGAAGCCAAAGCAAGTAGAGCTCCACCCCCTCCATGTTAGTGGATGGGACTTGGGGCAAACTAAAACACTAGAATACACGTCACATAATCGTCAAGTGTACATTTTTCAGATAAGTTTTGTTTTAGTTGGTTATTTGAAGCTATAGAAACAGGATGTGCCATAATATCTAATTAGCGTCAGTTTGGCCAATGCAAGGAATTGGGGACACGTTGTCCATATTTATATACAGTCTATGGTCACAACAAACTGAAAAGTTACATATTCTTGTGTAGAACTTTACCAAAAGATTCATCTTTTTACTGTGTCAGTTCTTCTTGAATGTATTCATTAACAAGTCCTCATTGTGCTGCAGGTGGTGGTGTTAAAATCCTCTTTGAGAATGAGCTTGGTGTGGCAGATTTCCACCTGCCCAACAAAAGCAGCATTCTGTATGTATCGGAGTGCGACATTATAGCAGGAAGCAGCTACAAGAGGAAGCTGGTTCGTTACAGAAATGTACGTTTAATGAGTGAGAGGTCCAGTGAAACAGGTTTGCTAAACATTTCTCTGTTCCATTCTGTCTGACAGCTGTGTTCCTTGTTCCTTTTTAAGGCCAGCAGCAGTTTCCAGCAACTGGTGTTGGTGGAGAAGACCAGACTTAGTGAGCAGTACTTCCCTGCTGTACAGAAGTTTGTGGTGTTTGACCTGGGTCTGTCTCTGCTGCCAGTCAGTGGGCAGACTGAGGCCTCACAGCTCATCACTCAATTCGTAAGTGTTTAATAGTAATCAGCACTTGTAACATTAACCTGTTGAGACAGTGTTATAAATTCAGGAAACAAGTTTTGCCCACGTCACATCTTGAGTCATTCATTAGTATAAATGGATGAATACAAATTCCTTGTATCACAGGCTGTTATGGTTGTTAACAGATCCTTGGTACATGCGTTTCAGATGGGCAGATGTTCCTGTTAATAAATAATCGGCTGGTTAAATGTCTTCAAGAAAACCCACTGCTATAACAGAAACTGACACAGATTCTTTGACTGAAATGTTTTTTGTTCATACCAATACATTTTGTGTTTGATGCTGATTTTCCAACTTGCTCTCATCATGTCCAGGTTCATGGGGATGGTAAAGGGAACCCCTTTAGAAGGAGGACTTCATGTAGGCTGTTGGACCCACTAGTCCTGGCTTTTGTCCAACGGGTTCCTGGGGTGGGCAAGGTCAAGGCTCTGGCTCTGCTCCAGAAATTCTCCAGCATCCAGGAGCTCTGCAACGCCGTCCCTTCTGAGCTGGAGCCTATTGTGGGCCCAGCTGGCGCCCAGCAGATCCACAGCTTCTTCCACAAACAAACAGCGGCTGGAAGCTGAAGGTCACAATTTAGTTTTCAAAGACTCCTGTTCAGCACCATCAGCTGAACACTGTGGATCACGTGGACTCGCTTTATTTGAAATTTGCAATGCTACAAACCCAAGTTTGTAGTGTTATTTACAACGTGCAAACTATAAGAGATTGTTATTGTTTATTGTTAACTCCTTGGGCAGTTCACATGACGTCAGTTTGTAAAGTTAAGAAAACATGCCTGACTTAAAAACTAGAAGAGGGAGGAGAATAATGAATCTACGAATTTGCTGAAACAAACCAGGGATATAACCGTTATCACTCTCATCACTGTCACAAGATATTGGAGGCATTGTTTAAGATTTGGCACCGTGTTGAAAATGCTACCCAGATGGTGTTTGGCAAGGGACCGGGATAAAATGTTAATTTATGTATATCGGTTAGGTGTTCACAAAGAAATATATTCACATGCCATATTAAAAGTCTTATCTCAAGGCACTTAGAGCTCTTGGTTAAGATTAGAGAAAGAGTGTGGACTGGTTTAACAGTTCACAGTGACTTGAGACATTATATTTTTATTTTTATTTAACCCAAACTACAATCTTTCTGTAACCTTAGGGTCTGTGCTGTGAGAGTTGAATGTTTTTTTTACATGTGTAAATTCTGGTTCAGTTCATAAAAGCTTAATTCAAAAAAACAGTGCCTGTGCATGTAATTGAGCCAGCAGTTACATTTGCCACTGAGTAATTGTCCAATGCATGTAATGACTAGGCATTTCACTTGGTTGTGCTGTTCTTTGGCATGATGTATTGTGCATGAACTACTCTGACACACTGTCTCTAGGTTTAATTGTGATTGTAATTTGCTAAAATCTGGCCTTTGCTGTTTTTCTCTTCTTTTCCACACACAGATCTCACAATATTTTGGGGTTGCTTCCCAATCATCACAATTCAAAGAGGCCCTTCTCTGTAAAAGTGTAGCTGTCGAGGTGGGCCTCGATCATCTGGTAGCAAGCAACAACAAACTTAAATATGCTATGTGTCGTTTCTCCTGCGCTCCCTGAGTAAGATGAGTAAGATGATTATGCTATACACTCAATTTATGGACAATAAAAGGCCTACTACCACCATTGTACTTAGCTGTACAACAATGAATTCTCAAAACATCCTATTTCATACAAACAGCTTCCTGTTTAAAAGGACTTAAACCAAAGGAACTCATGAAGTTTGCTAATTTCAAGCAAAAGTAATTTTTTCTTTATTCAATCTGTTCTCAGTAGCGTAGTCATTTTCTTTATATCATGACAATCTATAGAAAAAGGCCCACGTTTTATAACTTTCCCAATAAATCCTTCGAGAAAGCCAACTCCGACAATTTGTCAGTCCTGTTTTGATACTTTGAGTTGTTGTGCAAGTGACTCCGGAAGAAGTGTGGGTGAGTCATCAAAAACGCGGCTCTGTGTGGCTCCACCACTCTTGGACCATACTGCGCAGACTCCGGCTCTAGACTCGCGAGATGATGCCCCAGGAAAGTACAGTACAGTACAGGAAAGTCAGTTTGGCCAATGCAAGGAAGTGGGAGCTTTGTCCATATTTATATACAGTCTATGTTTTGGAGGCAGAAGAAAACAGCTGGTAGAATCTGACTGTTCGCATTTTCTGTTTTGAACAGGTCCAGTGTTGAATTGGGCTTACGAGCACTCAGCAAAATGTGTCTCAGTAAATCTTGTTTTATTAGCAGTGACGGATTTTTCCTGACAATTTTTGAAAAACAGAAGGTGCTAGGCAAATTATATCACTGCCAAAACCAAAGATTTTTAGTAACTAAAGTATCAGATGGAATCCGAACAGTATTTTTAATGTTTAATATTTTTGTTTTATAAATTGTCTCCAACACTAAGTTTTGATAAATAATAACTCATAAGAAATTCTTGAGATGTGTTTAGAAAAATGCCTAAAGTTCACTGAATGCTTATTGGGGTATTTTCTGTATAATAAACACATATGTCACTCACGGCTATGGGCCAGATGATTAATTGTCGTCAACTTAACATTTATGTATTGATTCCACTGAATTTGTCAGTTTCATAATTTGTGAGTGACCATTTGGCTATCAGGACAGCAGTTCACTTTTGGTGGCATTATTTTTGGTTCATGCATCAACTTTGTCTAAGTAATCCATTTGGTTTGTGGCTGTTGCTGTATGCTTTACTTAGTGTGGTTCATGTTATGTTTTGTTTGTATTCAGTGAAGCAGTTTTGTGGCTGCCCACATTAAACACGGATTGCCAGTCACTCAGAGCTAGAACTGGATATAGCAGTGACTCTGACAGCTTGGTGGAAATCCAACCAAATTTTAGGACATCCCATATCCCCCAATAAACTCACTCCACTGTGGCACAATCCAGATTTCCAAATTACAAATAAGCCCTTGTGTTTTCAGTCATGGATAACAGCAGGAATAACACATTTGGAACGTATATTTGATCACAACACACTCATACCCCATGACATACTAAAACAACATTATAACACCTTCTCGATGTCACAAAACTCCAAAGTACAACTTGTTCAATACAAAATTTTGCACAGAGTACACTTCACCCAAAACATGTTATACAAAATGGTAACGGTAGAAAATAACATCTGTCCACACTGTCCAACAAACACTATAGATGATTACTTTCACGCCATCTGGCTCTGCCCACCGACTCAGAAACTTTGGACAAACTTTATTGATACACTTTCGCTAGCTATAGGTCATAGTATTCCAGCCTATATGTCTGCTAGGAGACCTTTCGGTGGTTGAGCCACCACTGAAATATGAACAACCAATATTGATCACTCTAACAGTCGCTAAAAAGACCAGCCTCCTAAACTGGAAAGACAGACCAAAAATCACAATATCTCAGTGGCTCCTCCTATTATCCAACCACATCTCAACAGAAAAACAAATAGCATTAAAAAACATTTTTTTTTTTTTTTTAATTATTTATTTATTTTCATATTCTCTTCCCTCTTCAAACAAAAACAATAGATAAAGGTTCTGTCAGTTATGTTTTATTTCTTTAAGGGGAAAAAAAACTTCTCATCATTGAAAATATTATTTATGCATCCATTCATCTTCTGTACCCGCTTATTCCTGTGAAGGGTCGCGGGGTCTGCTGGAGCCTATCCCAGCTGTCATCGGGCGAGAGGCGGGGTACACCCTGGACAGGTCTCCAGTCTATCACAGGGCTAACACAGAGAGACAGACAACCATTCACATTCACATTCACACCTACGGCCAATTTAGAATCACCAATTAACCTAATGAGCATGTCTTTGGACAGTGGGAGGAAGCTGGAGTACCTGGAGAGAACCCACGCAGACACAGGGAGAACATGCAAACTCCACACAGAAAGGCCCAGTCTGCCCATGGATTTGAACCCAGGACCTTCTCGCTGTGAGGCATCAGCGCTAACCACCTCGCCACTGTGCCGCCCAAATTATTTATGTTATTGTAATTAAGCAAAATATAATGTAATAGGTAGCAATGATTTCTTGTCATCCTCTCCCCTCTTTGTTTACTGGTATTGCAATTTTTTATTCATTTATTTATTTTTTCTTTTCCACTCACCCACACAACACAACAAGCACAACTAGCACAGTCTATCATGTTCAGTGTTCTGCCCTGTTTTGTCTTTGTCCTGTAAGTATTTCTTTATCAGTAAAAAAATTTAAAAAAACTGGATAAGCAGGTTAAACAGATTTGTTGATAGTTTTCTGTCTGTGTCTGTGGCACGCAGCAACAAATGCCACAGTTGATTCAGATACAACCATCAGAAAAGGACATCATCATTTTCATTTTGTTCAGTTGGAACTCTTGGACACGACACTTCACATCTACTTCCATTCATCTTCTGTAACCACTTGTTCCTGTTAAGGGTGGCGGGGGGGGGGGGGGGCCTGTCCCAGCTGTCATCGGGCGAGAGGCAGGGTACACCCTGGACACGTCTCCAGTCTATCGCAGGGCTAACACAGAGAGACAGACAAACATTACATCTACTTCCAGTGACAGGTAAATCATCAAGCTCTTTTTAAAGAACTGTTGAAATCTATATAATATATATAGATAACATATTGAGATAAATGTTCTGTTAAAACTACGCTACAAGAAAAACTGACCATGTAGAAATATTTCCTGAACAGGTGCAGCAGATTAGAACGAAGTTCCTTCTTGCTGTGTATACTTTTCCTATTCATACTTGATATTAAGAGTTTCCCTTGTATTGTGGAGCATGATCCACCATCCTCACTCTGTTCCAAACACTGCACATTTAAAACTTTATCTTAAGCTGCTATGTGGCTTCAGTAGTAAGAATTATAGAGGAGTAGAACATTTGCCCTCAAACAGACTTTATTCCATTAGATCTGTCAGTTTTTAATTAATTAATTAATTCAACTCTGAATGGGACATGCAGATACCTAGAAAATTAATATTATTATTGATTAGTAAAAAATACTAGTGGGCATAAAAAACTGCTTTTCCAATCTGATTCTTTTGTTTTGTTCTATTCTTATGTTTTGATTTTTATATTAAAATGTTTATTTAAAATGGGCAGGGATTGATTAAAATGATCTGAATGTAAGAAATGAAATGTCTGAAACTTAAGTACAAATTTAGAGATAATTAAACACTTATTTATATTTCTGCGCCAAGGCTAAAATGTTGACACTTTCAGACATTCAGACACACAGTTTTCAGATAAGTGTTACAGGCAGGTCTATAAGACTATGCAGACTCAAAGTATAAAACTGTTGAATTCCACCAGCTTCTCATAAACTTAAGCATGCGTAAAACATTCATGACTTTAATGTTGGTTTACTGTAGGGAAATTGCAGATATGATTCTTATGACGTCATGCCATTGTTTTGCAATATTCTAGCTTTAAGGGTATGCTAGACAGGCTTGGTGGAAACACTGATAACGGATTCAGATGACTACTGGAGTTAAAAAACCTGCCTGTGCCACGGATGACAAATATCAATACATTTCAGAACTTAGGTTCAAAACTTGAGTACTGTAGATGAACACCTTCTCTGCTGAAACCCTGAGGCCAAAATTGCGTAGGTTTTTAGAACTAAAACAGACCGCGAACGAAGCTATTTTGGTCACCTGACCAGTGCTGGCTCAAAGTGCTTTTTTAAAAATTACCAATTTTCCTATAGTTAAGTGCAGTTTTAGCTCAGATTGGATGCTAAATTATTTTAAATTTAATGTGGAAATCATTTGTTGTCTATGAAGGTTCTCAGTTATCCAGGCCATGGCAGGCTACCAGTTTGAAAAGTAAAGGCGTCTGAAATGACATTACCTCATTGTTAAGTGCAGTTTATACCTCTGCGGGACTAGATACATGTAGCCTATGCACGTAGCCTACGCCAGTGCGAGACATTTATATTGGTGCGCTCGTCAGTCTGGCTCGCTCTGTAAAAACGCTACCCAAGCGCTAGTCGGCGCTGTGTCTTTTTTGCCAGTCGGGTTAACTTTTGTTTCTACTTCCTGTTTCACTTCCTGCTTCACTTTCTACTTCCTGCTTCCTGCTTCACTTTCTACTTCCTGCTTCACTTTCTACTTCCTGCTTCACTTTCTACTTCCCACACTCACTTTCAACAATGATGACTGAAACTTTTGTCGAAATTTTGTCATACAATGGCTTGTATCTCTGAACCTGCTCAGTTAACCCGTCCTCGATGTGTTCCATCTTTATTGATCCAAAACAATCAATTTGAAAACTGCAGAGTTGGAGAAGCAGACATAAATATTAAGCGGAAACACACGACTACCACGCTAGGGTCTGCGTACGGTCTGGGCCCAGGGTCAGCAACCCGCGGCTCTTTCATCCCTCTGCTGTGGCTCCCTTTTGAAAATCAATAATTAGTACTTAATTAAAATGTTTTTTTTAGTTCGTTGAAGGTGACGTTACACAGTGCCGATGTGCAGGCGCCATGCGCTGAGTAGCGGTGGAAAAAAAGATTTGCGATCCGGCTCAGTTAACCGGCCATCAAAGACGACTCAAGAATCAAGAATCAGACGTCTATGTAACCGGCTCAGTTGTGTCCTACTACGTTTGATTGATATATAATCAATTAACGGCACCAATCAAACATCTTACATCTCACTCGGCAGAGAAACAAACTGTACTTGACCACTAGCAAGCAGCACGAAGTAAGGCACTCAGCCACTCACTCATGCACAATACGCAGAGAAACAAACTTTACAGACTCATAACCACTGCTTGTGGATAACTGCTTAACCGAGAGCAGGTCCTTATTCATTTCTTTGCACAGCCTAATTTTGACCTTTAGGTTTAGGCTTATGTATGCTACTTGATATGCTTTTCAGTGGCCATGTTTACATGATGACACTGATAAATGGCAATAACAGGTAGCTGTAATAATCCATACTCAGGTGTTTACTATGCTTTATTATGTCTCGAGTGAATGTAATGGAAACACTTTCTTTTGCAATCAGGCCATTGAGTATTTTATTTGAAAGTAAGCTTCAACCAAAAAAATTTTGTTGCACAGAGAAATGTAATTTTGTTTTCTCTATAGCAGTTCATTGATTTCATAAATGCAACACACTATAGTTTGTTTATACATAGCATAAAGGTAAAAAAACGTTATATACAGTGTTATCTTTATTTTAAATTTCAAAGGGTTTTGTGGCTCCCGCAGCTTTCCTTTCTGTGGGAAACAGGTCCAAATGGTTCTTTGAGTGGTTAAGGTTGCCGACCCCTGAAGCTACAGCGTCAAATTGACGCAGAAGCATAAACCATCCATGAGACTCGAAAACACAAAAATGGAGTAACACTGTTTCAGGAGATCCTATATATATATATATATATATATATATATATATATATATATATATATATACGTGTCGTGTCGTTTTTAGTGCTTAAAGTGTGTTTTTTTAAAACTTTTTTTTTTCTTTTTTTAACTACACTTGCTGTTTAACTTTATATATCCCATGGATACAATGTCTTTTTACCGGCAACACAGCAGTGGACAACTTGTTTATTCAAGGGAGAAGCTGCTTTTACTCCAAACAACGGGACGAGCCGGCATTGTTCACCCCATACCTGAGGAGCCGAGGAGGAGGCGACGAGGCCGCAGAGCCGGGGCGAAGGTGAAGGCTAGGCTCGAGGCTAAGCGGTGGAAGTACAAGCCCTCGGTTCCTTCGATCATTATGGGGAATGTTAACTGTCTCACCAACAAGACGGACGAGCTGGCGGCCCTTGTGAGGACCGACAGGACATTCAGGGAGAGCAGTTTACTGTGTCTCTCTGAAACTTGGCTCACCCAGAACGCACCGGACGCTAATGTGGATGTACCTGGATTCACGACGGTGAGAGCGGACAGGGACTGCAGGCGCAGCGGCAAACGCAAAGGTGGAGGACTTGCACTGTTTATTAACATCAGGTGGTGCAACCCGGGGCATGTTACGGTGAAGGAGATTGTGTGCAACAGAGACATCGAGTTGCTGGCAGTAGGTCTCAGACCGTATTACATGCCCAGAGAGTTCTCCCACGCCATTGTTGTTTGTGTTTACGTCCCTTCGCGTGCACACGCCGAGACCGCGTGTGACGTCATCCACTCCACCGTAGCGGGACTGCAAACGCAACACCCAGACGCCTTCATCGCCATCTCTGGGGATTTTAATCATGTCACACTGGACTCCACACTACCAGACTTTCACCAGTTTGTAAGCTGCCCCACCAGGAAGAACAGGACGTTAGACCTCCTGTACGCCAACGTGAAGGAAGCTTACACTGCCACTCCTCTGCCCCCACTGCGAAAGTCTGACCATAACCTGGTCCTGCTCACACCACACTAAAAGGCAAAGATCCAGAGACAGTCCACAACCACACGCTCCTTCAGGAAGTGGTCTCCTGAGGCAGTGGAGGCTCTGAGGGACTGCTTTGAATCTACTGACTGGAACGTCCTGCAGGACGCACATGGTGAGGACATCGAGGGGGTCACCCACTGCACTACTGACTACCTGAACTTCTGTATGGATGTTGTGGTCCCCATTAGGACTGTACGCTGCTTCCCGAACAACAAGCCCTGGATCACCAGTGATGTCAAGGACATCCTTAACAGGAAGAAGAGGGCATTCAAGGATGGTGACCGAGACGAGCTGAAGCGCGTACAGGGGGAACTCAAGGTCCAGATGAGAGAGGCAAAGGAGGAGTACAGAAGGAAGGTGGAACAGAAGCTGCAGCACAACAACATGAGGGAGGTCTGGGATGGCATGAAAACCATCACAGGCTGCAAGAAGAAGGGCAGCAGCACAGAAGAGGGGGATGCTGGGAGAGCAAACCAGCTAAACCTGTTTTTTAACAGGTTTGATACTCCAGCTCCCACAGACAGTGACTGCCCACTCCACACCCCCATCACGTCCATCATCACCTCGGACTGCAGAACTCTCCCACCTACCACCCCCACAGACAGTTCAACCCACCTCCCCCTCCCCACCACCACAGACAGTTCAACCCACCTCCCCCTCCCCACCACCACCACGGACAGTTCAACCCCCCTCCCCTTCACCATCACCAAGGATCAGGTGAGCAGAGAGCTGAGGAGGCTGCGCCCAAGGAAAGCAGCGGGCCCAGACAAAGTGTGTCCAAGGATGCTCAAGGCCTGCTCTGCTGAATTGGGGGAGCCGCTTCAGCATTTCTTCAACCTGAGCCTGCAGCTGGGGAGGGTGCCCGTGCTCTGGAAGACTTCATGTCTCATCCCGGTTCCCATAACAAAACACCCCAGGGAGCCGGGTGACTTCAGACCAGTTGCATTAACATCCCATATCATGAAGACTTTTGAACGGCTGCTGCTCCATCTCCTCAGACCCCAGGTCCACCACGCACAGGATCCACTGCAGTTTGGATACCAGGAGAAGGTGGGCGTGGAGGATGCCATCCTCTATCTGTTACTCAGGGCTTACTCTCATCTGGATAAGGAGAGCGATGCTGTGAGAATCATGTTTTTTGATTTTTCCAGCGCCTTCAACACCATCCGGCCCTTCCTGCTGAGAGACAAGCTGACAGAGATGAGGGTGGACTCACACCTGGTGAGATGGATTACAGACTACCTCACAGAGAGACCACAGTACGTCAGACTGAAGGACTGCACGTCGGACACTGTGGTCAGCAGCACCGGAGCACCACAGGGGACTGTGCTCTCTCCCGTCCTCTTCACCTTGTACACATCTGACTTCCAGTACAACTCTGAGCTCTGCCACATGCAGAAATACTCAGATGACACTGCGATAGTTGGCTGTATCAAGGATGGACGGGAGGAGGAGTACAGGAGCCTGGTCGCGGACTTCATGAGGTGGTGCAGGTCCAACCATCTGCAGCTGAACACCTCCAAGACCAAGGAGATGGTGGTGGACTTCAGAAGGAAGAAATCACATCTCCAACCTGTTCCATCAACGGGGTCGATGTGGAGGTGGTCTGGACTTACAAATATCTGGGGCTGCAGCTGGACGACAGGCTGGACTGGACTACAAACATGGACACACTCCACAGGAAAGGACAGAGCCGTCTGTACTTCCTGAGAAGGCTGGGGTCCTTCAACGTCTGCAAAAAACTGCTGCGGATGTTCTACCAGTCTGTGGTGGCCAGCGTCCTCTTCTATGCTGTGGTTTGCTGGGGAGGAAGCAGCAAGAAGAGGGACGCTGCTCGACTGTACAGACTGGTGAGGAGGGCTGGCTCAGTGGTGGGCACAGAGCTGGACTCTCTGGTGACAGTGGCAGAGAGAAGGACCCTGGACAAACTGCTTTCCATACTGGACAACGCCCACCACCCTCTGCACAACACCTTCATCAGGCAGAGGAGTGTGTTCAGTGGCAGGCTGCTGTCTCAATCCTGCTCCACCAACAGACTGAAGAACTCTTTCGTCCCCCTGGCCATCAGGCTGTACAACAGCTCTCAGTGATGGCAGGAGGCACAATAGACAATGGACATACCTTTTTGCACCTACTTACTGGACACTCTGTCATTACCATGTCTGTCTACCTCTGCTACATCTGGTGACTGTGATTTTCATTCATTTTTTCCCATTTGTAGCTCTCATATTTATAAAAAAAAAAAAAAAAACCTTCTACTTCTACTGGTCACTTTATATTTCTAACAGGTCACTTTATATTTATATTTCTAACAGGTCACTTTATATTTTTAACATAGTTTATAGCTGTATAAACATTTTATTTCTAGTCACTTTCTATTTTTTATATAGCTTTTGTATTTTATGTTCAATGTATGTTACTGCTACTGGATGCTTGAATTTCCCTTGGGATTAATAAAGTATCTATCTATCTATCTATCTATATATCTATCTATCTATCTATCTATCTATCTATCTATCTATCTATCTATCTATCTATCTATCTATCTATATATATATATATATATATATAAAATCTTCCGTCTCTATATTTTGTACATTTGTTCATATGTTAATTCTGTAATTGTTTTTTTGCTTATACTATTTTTATTTTATTGTACTAGATATTACTTGATTTTATTTTTATTTTTATTTTATTTTGATCTTATTTTTTTTTTAATCTTGTCTTTATTTTTACTTGTGGTTCTTAAGAGTCTAAATCTAAGTCTAAGCTCAGTTTTGGGACCATCAGCCGCGTCCCCTTGCAGGGCTAATGTAGCTACAGCCTTGAGCTGCTCAGCCTTGGATTACTTCATGCTATTTTCACTGCAAAAATAAGAACTCAGATTCAGACTTTTCTTTCTTTCTTTTTCTTTATTTAGTCACCAGAGTATCTTCATCCATAACATCCTCTGCACTCATTCTGAAAGATTCCTTTGCTGCTAGTAGTTGAGTAGTAAACGACTGACTTTGAGTGGTGGCTAGAGATGAGTTTGAAAATCAGTCAAGTTTAAGCTGTTCCATATTCTGCACATGAAAACTTGTCTCAGAAATATTGGCTAACTGGCTGTCTCTAGTAAAATTCTTTTATGGGTAACTTTTCTTCATGTTCAGATTAGGTTTATTTATCATTCACGACAAAGTCACTTTGCATCAGATAAGTTATATTTGTGTAACTTGGTGGTTTTGCTTATTCCAGTCTAGTTCAGCTCAGTTTTGTTCAGTCGTCTTATTTATAACACTCAAAGTTGTCTGCTTCCCTGTCTCCACAGGTAATCATGGATATGGTAGAGCCTGTCTTGAGCATGTTCTTCTCGATCTGCCAAACGATTGATAATATGAAAGCCAACAAGGAACGATGTCAACAGGTCACCAAGAGAATCAAAGCCCTGCAGGACCTGGTCATACCCATTAAACAAAGGGGGCCAGGCCAAATCTCTGCCCCTCTGGAAAATGCTCTTAGGGAACTTTTCATCACCATGAACTATATCAACAGCCAGATTATGAAATATTCCAGAGCAAATAGTGTTAAGAGCTTCATGAAGTGCTCGGCCTATGAAGGAATGTTTGCGGAGATGAATGAAAAACTTACTTATAACTACCAGATCCTGTCTGCGGCTCTGCAGGTCGAGCATAGAAACGTATTGGACAAAGTGTACGAAATTGTTTCAGGAAGGCCAGTGGATGTAGGGGTTTGCAGTGGTCTGCCCCCCTATCCAGTGCCACTGTCGAGTCCGATAGCACCTATGCCTCGTCCCATGCCAGTGTGGAGCCCCACAACTCCTATGCCTTCTCGCATGCCAATGCCACTTCCAGCACCTGTGTCGAGCCCCACAACCTACATGCCTTCTCAGGTGCAAATGTCGAGCCCCACAACCTCCATGCCTTCTCAGATGCAAATGTCGAGCCCCACAACCTCCATGCCTTCTCAGATGCCAATGTCGAGCCCCACAACCTTCATGCCTTCTCCCATGCCAATGTCGAGCCCCACAGCTCCCCCCATGCCTTTTCCCATGCCAATGTCGAACCCACATGCCCCCCCCATGCCTTTTCCCATGCCAATGTCGTGCCCCACAGCTCCCCCCATGCCTTTTCCCATGCCAATGTCGAACCCACATGCCCCCCCCATGCCTTCTCCCATGCCAGTGTCGAGCCCCACATCTCCTATTCCCGTCAATGGTATCATGTCCCCCACAATGATGTATAGGCCCAACTCCACTACCTACGTGTCTCAACCTTTCGCCAATGCAGGGTCCCATACTGTGATCTCTAGCGCCATACCCAACAGGCCTGTCATTAGAGCTGTGCAGGTCCCAGGCACCGTGACTACCATACCTCTCACCAGAGCTTTTACCCCAGTGACCTTTGCAGTGCCAAACAGACCTGTTGTAACACGTTATATGGTCAACAATTTTTTTTATCAGTAAAAGAGAAACAAAACTCTAAAGTATAATAAGTGGTTCTTGATGGACATTGCCTTGATGTGTCACGATTTTTCTATTTTAGAGAGACAGAAAACATTAGTAGAAAACAGAGTACTCTCCTTCAGGGCTGGGTATTCCTGAAAGGGTTGACAAGGTGTTTTGCATCCAGGGAGTGTGTTTTGACATGTTTCAAATGAACACACTAAAAACAGGAAAACAATGCAATGTTTTGCAGTGGTGGAAAGTAACTCAAACACAAAGTACAACATTTAGGTGTTTCTTGTCAATGTGTAAAACATGATTCATTGTTCAGCATCCAGGGCTACCATTAGACTAAAATATTTAATTGCAATTATTGGCAGGATTTCCATGGTTAATGTGCATTAATGCAAATGAATGGCACTATTGATAGCACTATTTTTGATGTCTGTTTGCAATTTTAAAAGTTTGTTTTACTCTTATCAACATCTTAGCAGCTCAGAAAGCTCCCTGCTCAGAAGATCATTTAGTTCACATATAACAGTAAATGCGTAGAACTTCATGTTGAGAGTTTTGACACTCTGGTAAATTACTTGCCACGACCACACTTCAGATTCCGCTTGCTTTGTGGTGGCAAAACGGTAGAAGAGGGGCGTAGTGATTGATGTAGCAATCCAGAGTGAAAGCAACATCATGAGAAGATTGCCATAACCGTTGATATAACCGTTATCTTATCACTGTCACAAGATATTGGAAGCATTGTTTAAGATTTGGCCCCATGTTGAAAATGCTACCCGGAGTTAGGTGTTCACAAAGAAATATATTCACATGCCATATTAAAAGTCTTATCTCAAGGCACTTAGAGCTTTTGGTTAAGATTAGAGAAAGAGTGTGGACTGGTTTAACAGTTCACAGTGACTTGAGACATTATATTTTTATTTATATTTAACCCAAACCACAATCTTTCTGTAACCTTAGGGTCTGTGGTGTGAGAGTTGAATGTTTTTTTTTTTTTTTTTACATCGTTAAATTCTGGTTCAGTTCATAAAAGCTTAATTCAAAAAACAGTGCCTGTGCATGTAATTGAGCCAGCAGTTACATTTGCCACTGAATAATTGAATCATATATGAATGTAATGGCAAGGCATTTCGCTTGGCTGTGCTGTTCTTTGGCATGATGTATTGTGCATGAACTACTCTGACACACTGTCTCTACGCCAAATTGTGATTGTAATTTGCTGCATAAGCAAATCTGGTCATCTTCTTTGCTGTTTTTCTCTTCTTTTCCACACACAGATCTCACAATATTTTGGGGTTGCTTCCCGATCATCACTGCTTGAAGAGGCTCCACTCTGGTAGCAAGCAACAACAAACTTAAATATGCTATGTGTTGTTTCTCCTGCGCTCCCTGATGAGTAAGAGATGATTATGCTATACACAACAAAAGGCCTACTACTACCGTTCTACTTAGTTGTACAGCAATGAATTCTCAAAACATCCCATTTCATACAAACAGCTTCCTGTTTAAAAGTACCAAATATAGTAATAATAATAATAGTAATAATAATAGTAATAGTACCAAAGGAACTCATGAAGTTTGCTAATTTCAAGCAAAAAGAAAATCTTCTTTATTCAATCTGTTCTTAGTAGCGTAGTCATTTTCTTTATATCATGACAATCTAAAGGAAAAGGCCCACGTTTTATAACTTTTTTCAATAAATTACGAAGCAAAAGGCATTACCAAACTGTATTTTTGATATTGCTACTTTTTTATATATATATGAGGTCCTTATGTAAATTTGTACACAGAATACTAAGAGGGTGATTAAGTTGGTGTGTGAGTGACTCTGGAGGAAGTGTGGGTGAGCCATTGAAAACGCGGCTCCGTGTGGCTCCACCACTCTTGGACCATACTGCGCAGACTCCGTCTCCAAACTCGCAAGATGATGCCACCCATGTCCCCAGGAAAGTACAGTACAGTACAGGAAAGTCAGTTTGGCCAATGCAAGGAAGTGGGGGCGCATTATCCATATTTATATACAGTCTATGTTTTGGAGGCAGAAGAAAACAGGTGGTAGAATCTGACTGTTTGCATTTTTGTTTTGAACAGGTCCAGTGTTGAATTCGGCTTACGAGCACTCAGCAAAATGTGTCTCAGTAAATGTTTTTTACTAGAAGTAAGGGATTTTTCCTGATAATTAAAAAAAAATTAAAAAAAAAAGTTGCTAGGCGAATTATATCACTGCCAAAATCAAAGGTTTTTACTAACTAAAGTATCAGACGGAAACCGAAGGTATGTTTAATGTTTAATATTTTTGTTTTATAAATTGTCCCCAACACTAAGTTTTGATAACTCAAGAAATAGTTGATGTCATAGTTTTTTTTGATTCCTGTGTTCATGTTTTGAGTTTCATTCATGTTTCATGTTTTCCAGTTTCCTGTTTTATTTTGTTAAGTTCTTGGTTTCCTGTCTTGTGTCCCTTCCTGTATCTTCCCGTCTTTGTGATTGTCTTCCCCGTCTTGATTGGTTTCACCTGTTTCTCGTCACCTTCCTGTCCTGTGATTTCCCACCTGTGTAATTGTCTGCCCTGCCCTGATTGTTTTCACCTGTGTCTCCTCTGCCATTGTGTGTGTGTGTGTCCTGCTTTTCCCTTTGTCCTCTGTCGCGTCATACTGTTTTCTACCATTTCTCAGTTTGCAGTTTTTTTTTTTGTTTTTGGAATACCTGTTGTCTCAGATAGATCGATCGATCGATAGATAGATAGATAGACAGACAGACAGACAACTTTATTGATCCCTTTGGGAGGTTCCCGCAGAGAATTTGACATTTCCATCGCATACAACACTGTCAGACATACATGTACACGAATTATAAACCCAAATACCAAACACCCAGAAAAGAATAATAATAATAATAAATATTGTGACTGTACTGTACATACATGGTTGTTGCATAAATAGAAAAATACCAGCTGCATATTGTTATTGCACTTAACTATTGCACTCGTGTTTTTGCAGGTTAGTTACAAAAAAAAAAAAAAAAAAAAAGTCATTCAGTCCCTTTCTTTTTTGTCCTCCTCCCCAAGTGAGTGGTGGTTAAACAGTTTGATGGCACGGGGGGCGAAGGAGCTCCTCAGTCTATTTGTCCTGCACCTTGGGAGGAGCAGCCTCTCGCTGAAGGTGCTTCTCTGGCTACTGATGGTCGTGTGCAGAGGGTCTCAGCAGCGCTTTCTGTTTTTAAATTCAGTTTTTGCCAACTCCTGCCTCATTATATAGTGTCCAGCATTTGGGTCCTACCTCTCCTTGAAAAACCGTGACAGTTGAGATATTTAGAAAAATGCCTAAAGTTCACTGAATGTTTACTGGGTTACACAATTTTCAGGACAGCAGTTCACTTTTGGTGGCATTGTTTTTGGTTCGTGCATTAACTTTGTCTAAGTAATCCATTTGGTTTGTGGCTGTTGCTGTATGCTTTACTTTGTGTGGTTCATGTTATGCTTTGTTTCATATTCAGTGAAGCAGTTTTGTGGCTGCCCACATTAAACACGGATTGCCAGTCACGCAGAGTTAGAACTGGATAAGCAGGTCAAACAGATTTGTCGATAGCTTTCTGTATGTGGCACGCATCAACAAATGCCACAGATGATTCAGATACAACCATCAGAAAGGATTTCATTTCATTTTCATTTTGTTCATTTGGAACTCTTGGACACGACACTTCACATCTACTTCCACTGACAGGTAAATTATTAAGCTCTTTTTTAAAAAACTGTTGAAATCTATATAATATATACAGATAACATATTGTTATAAATGTTCTGTTAAAACTACACTACAAGAAAAACTGACCATGAAGAAACATTTCCTGAACAGGTGTACAGTTATTTTAAAAGTGCAGATTTCAACAAAGTTCCTTCTTGCTGTGTATACTTTTCCTATTCATACTTGATATTAAGAGTTTCCCTTGTATCGTGGAGCATGATCCACCATCCTCACTCTGTTCCAAACACTGCACATTTAAAACTTTATCTTAAGCTGCTATGTGGCTTCAGTAGTAAGAATTATAGAGGAGTAGAACATTTGCCCTCAAACAGACTTTATTCCATTAGATCTGTCAGTTTTTGTGTAACAGTCAAAGCAACCTTCTCAGTGTGAGACAGAACAATGCCAGCACTAGCCCCCACCATTAATTCAACTCTGAATGGGACATGCAGATACCTAGAAAATTAATATTATTATTGATTAGTAAAAAATACTAGTGGGCATAAAAAACTGTTTTCCTAATCTGATTCTTTTGTTTTCTGATCCTATTCTTATGTTTTGATTTTTATATTAAAATGTTTAATTAAAATGGGCAGGGATTGATTAAAATGATCTGAATGTAAGAAATGAAATGTCTGAAACGTAAGTACAAATTTAGAGATAATTAAACACTTATTTATATTTCTGCGCCATCACTAAAATGTTAACACTTTCAGACATTCAGACACAGTTTTCAGATAAGTGTTACAGGCAGGTCTATAAGACTATGCAGACTCAAAGTATAAAACTGCTGAATTCCACTAGCTTCTCATAAACTTAAGCATACGGAAAACATTCATGATTTTAATGCTGGTTTACTGTAGGGGAATTGCAGATATGTTTCTTATGACGTCATGCCATTGTTTTGCAATGTTCTAACTTTAAGGGTATGCTAGACATTCACTTCTTTAAATACTTGCAGTTAAGGAGCTTCATAAAATCGCAGACTCACTCCCTGAATAGACCTTCCATGTCAGCTATAGAAAAGTGTATTGCTCAAGGTCAGCTGTCAGTATTGTATGGTATGTTACGATCCAAATCGAAGGACAACTCCCACTGTAGACTCAACGCATGGAGAGCTGACTGTAAACCCACCACTAAAACTTCTACAATACAAGTGGCGGTTCAGAACTTGTTAAACTACATCGCTACAACCCCAACATTCCAGAGAGCTGTACTGAATGTTGTGACAATGTTGGCACTCTGCTGCATTGCATGTGGGAATGCCAAAAAATCCAGTCATTTTGGAAATATGTAACCTACATAAGATAAGATAAGATAAGATAAGATAAGATAAGATAAGATAGGACTTTATTCATCCCCGTGGGGAAATTAGGGTGTTACAGCGGCAGAGAACAACAGTGCAAGATAAAAAAAAAAAGATACAAAAAAATAGAATAAGGCAGACAAATATGGTATGGTACAAAAAATATTTACATATTGCATCAGGTTTACAGTGGCTAATCAGAAGTTGAAACAACCAGCTTGTGTAGATTGAGGGTTGAGGTGGTAAGGAGGTTAAATATATATATTGACATTGACATTCATGAATATCATGAATAAAACAACAAACTCCAATAGGAGTTGTATTACCAAGTATTTCACGTGTGACTAATATGGTGGTTCCACTTGAGGCAAAGCTCTGTATATTAGGTATTTATCCTGATAACTTTGCACTGGGCCACAAAACTGCACCCATGATTGATCTACCCTTGCTTCAGGCTAGGAGAGCGATTGCACTGAGGTGGAAAAGTATGGGTAGCCCGACAACTGGAATGTGGTTACAGGAAATGGCGTCATGCTTGACACTAGAGCAATTAACTTATGTTGCCAAAGGGAAACTAAATAAGTTCACAGAGATATGGAACACTTTTATGCAGTTCCTGGAAAATGATCAGACTGAAACTGAAATTGATTGGCGGCGCTTGTGGAAGCTGGCATGCCTCTTATAAATAAGCAGAACCACTACTGATTTTGTGTTGTATTTCATTTTCTTTTTTTTTTTTTCTTTTTTTCTTCTTTGAATGTTTACATGTATACTCTTGAGGGTGAGGGTTCATTTTTGTTTCTACTTCCTGCTTCACTTTCAAGAAAGGCGACTGAAACTTTTGCCGAAATTTTGCAGACAAGTCACACAATTGTATGACCTCAGTTAAGTTTTCCTCAGTGTGTTCCATCTTTCTTGATCCAAAACAATCAATTTGAAAACTGCGGAGATGGAGAAGCAGACATAAATACTAAGCGGAAATACACTACTACCGCGGGTACCTAGGGTCTGCGTAGGGTCTGGGCTGTCGCAGTAGCTATGGCGTCAAATTGACGCAGAAGCATGAACCTTCCATGAAACTAGAAAACACAAAAAGGGACAAAAATTGTACATTTGTTCATACTAGTGCAGTGCCCGTCGGAAGTATGTATTCCTATAGTGGGAGCTGAAGAAGATTTTTCAGTTGGGACCATTGTCGTGACCCATGTCTCCTCCCCACAAAGACATTAATTGTAGTGTTTTTACTGGTGGTTTTAATTGTATAGCGAAACACCTGCCCAGTTTCAAATCAATCGGGCCAACGGTTCGCGAGATATGCGTGCCACAGACAGACAGACAGACAGACACACAGTCTGTAATGTTTTTGCTTATACTATTTTTCTTTTCTTTTATTGGATATTACTTGATTTTACTTTTATTTTATTTTGATCTTATTTTTTTTAACTTGTCTTTCTTTTTACTTGTGGTTCTTAAGAGTCTAAGTCTAAATCTAAGTCTAAACTCAGTTTTGGGACCATCAGCTGCGTCCCCTTGCAGGGCTAATGTAGCTACAGCCTTGAGCTGCTCAGCCTTGGATTACTTTATGCTACTTTCACTGCAAAAATAAGAACTCAGATTTAGACTTTTCTTTCTATTTAGTCACCAGAGTATTTTCATCCATAACATCCTCTGCACTCGTGCTAAAAGATTCCTTTACTGCTAGTAGTTACTTTGAAAATGACTGACTTTGAGTGGTGGCTGGAGATGAGTTTGAAAATCAGTCAAGTTTAAGCTGTTCCATGTAACTGGCTGTCTCTAGTAAAATTCTTTTATGGGTAACTTTTCTTCATGTTCAGATTAGGTATATTTATCATTCACAACAAAGTCACTTTGCATCAGATAATTTATATTTTTGTAACTAGGTTGTTTTGCTTATTCCAGTCTAGTTCAGCTCAGTTTTGTTCAGTCATCTTATTTATAACACTCAAAGTTGTCTGCTTCCCTGTCTCCACAGGTAATCATGGATTTGGTAGATCCTGTCGTGGGCATGTGCTTCTCAATCTGCGAAATGATTGATAATATGAAAGCCAACAAGGAACGATGTCAACAGGTCATCAAGAGAATCAAAGCCCTGCAGGACCTGGTCATACCCATTAAACAAAGGGGGCCAGGCCAAATCTCTGCCCCTCTGGAAAATGCTCTTCAGGAACTTTTCATCACCGTGAACTATGTCAACGTCCAGATTAAAAAATATTCCAAAGCAAATAATGTTAAGAGCTTCATGAAGTCCTCGACCTATGAAGGAATGTTTGCAGAGATGAATGAAAAACTTACTTATAACTACCAGATCCTGTCTGCAGCTCTGCAGGTCGAACATAGAAACGTATTGGAGAAAGTGTTCGAAATTGTTTCAGGAAGGCCAGTGGATGTAGGGGTTTGCAGTGGTCTGCCCCCCTATCCAGTGCCACTGTCGAGTCCAATAGCACCTACGCCTCATCCCACATCAGTGTGGAGCCCCACAACTCCTATGCCTCCTCGCATGCCAATGCCACTTCCAGCACCTGTGTCGAGCCCCACAACCTACATGCCTTCTCAGATGCAAATGTCGAGCCCCACAACCTCCATGCCTCCTCAGATGCAAATGTCGAGCCCCACAACCTCCATGCCTCCTCAGATGCAAATGTCGAGCCCCACAACCTACATGCCTTCTCAGATGCAAATGTCGAGTCCCACAACCTACAAGCCTTCTCCCATGCCAGTGTCGAGCCCCACAGCTCCCCCCATGCCTTTTCCCATGCCAGTGTCTAGCCCCACAGCTCCCTCCATGCCTTTTCCCATGCCAATGTCGAGCCCACATGCCCCCCCCATGTCTTCTCCCATGCCAGTGTCGAGCCCCACATCTCCTATTCCCGTCAATGGTATCATGTCCCCCACAATGATGTATAGGCCCAACTCCACTACCTACATGTCTCAACCTTTCGCCAATGCAGGGTCCCATACTGTGATCTCTAGCGCCATACCCAACAGGCCTGTCATTAGAGCTGTGCAGGTCCCAGGCACCGTGACTACCATACCTCTCACCAGAGCCCCAGTGACCTTTGCAGTGCCAAACAGACCTGTTGTAACACGTTATATGGTAAATCAAAATTCTTTTGGTCAGTAAAAGAGAAACAACAACATTGTTCAGCATCCAGGGCTACCATTAGACTAAAATATTTAATTGCAATTATTGGCAGGATTTCCATGGTTAATGTGCATTAATGCAAATGAATGGCACTATTGATAGCACTATTTTTGATGTCTGTTTGCAGTTTTAAAAGTTTGTTTTACTCTTATCAACATCTTAGCAGCTCAGAAAGCTCCCTGCTCAGAAGATCATTCAGTTCACATATAACAGTAAATGCTTAGAACTTCATGTTGAGAGTTTTGAGACAGGGGTGTAGTGATTGATGAGGCAATCCACAGTGATAGCAACATCATGAGAAGATTGAGAAATAATATGGGCTGAAAGCAGAACCAGAAATGACAGGGAAGGTGAAGGCAACACTGCTCCCAGTGTGTGTGTGTGTGTGTGTGTGTGTGTGTGTGTATAAATATATGTCTTTAATGATATGCTTTGCAGGCAACCCCATTTCCCTTTAGAAGGTAGACTTTCTCTGTTTACATATCTGACATGTATCTTAAGTAACTTGCGTAAAATTAAATTTCCTCCTTCAGAGCACCGTGAGAATGGAACAAACTGCTCCACATGATTAGACAACCAGTTATTCTCACTTTTTAGAAATAACTACAAATACATCTTTGTTCTTCTATATGACTGGACATGCTTGTTCATACTTGGTCTGTTGTCCAGTAATATATTGACAATATCATTGTCTTGTTAGTTGTGGTTTTAGTTCAGTAATGTACTTTTATGTTGATATCATTGTCACTGACTGTATATATTCAACGACTCGCCACTTTTTCCCGGGGATACTGGTCTTACGACTTTGGAGCCAGAGACTGCGGAGTACTATGGTCTGAGAGTGAAGCCACGCAGAGTCGCATTATCAATGACCCATCCACACTTCCGCCAGACTCACTCATGTTTTTGTTTAATTAATACTTTGCGCTGCTTTAACTTCACCAGTTACAAAGGAATGTTGGATTATACACTGTACTTGTTTTTACATTTTGTTTTACAACTGTCATGGTCCCACTGACTGCTTTTTGGAGCAGTTGGCATGACAACCGATGTGTTTTTTTAGTATGGCCCACGTCTCATCCACTAACACAGAGGGGGTGGAGCTTATGACCTATACTGAAGCCAGTCACCAGGGGGAGCTCTACTTACTTTGGCTTCACTTATGAAGAGCAGTTCTGCTGTCCATCTTTGTACTGTCTATGGTTCATATGGATGGTATGATTCGTATGGATCCCTTATGTGTTAGTAAACGTGAAGTTTTTTCTGTGGGCGGGACTTAACTGGGACTGTTGGCAGGTCGCTAAGGCATTATCATTCATTCTAAACGAGTCTTAAATGAGAAACTAAAAATGAAATACTTGCTCCTTTTGTTTATTTTCAATATTAATAAGAATTTCTGTGAACTCTTAATGCAGATTCACACATATCAGAAATATCTGACTGCAAAAAAGCTTATTGGAGCTCCTCCTGGACAATACTATCATTCTGAAATCATTATGTAAAAGAGAATAGCATGCATGTTACTGTTTATTATTGAATCTTGCACATCCAATTTTCCTGTATTGGATATATCACCCGTTATTATTATCCTTTTATTATTTTAACATGTATTACTTATTAAGCTGTATCAGTAAACAAAAATGCTACAGACCAGTCGTGTGTTTATTTTTTTCACATATTTTAAAGCACTTGAATATTGTTGTATGGTGTGTGGTGTACAGAGATTAACAGCACAGTGCTACTGCAAAATCACTGAAGAGAAGAATAGTAACTCTTATACATTTGTGTTAATACTGATTCCTGCTTCATGGAAAGGTATATACTGTATCTGGTTTAAAAATATAAACACACTGTCACTTTCATTTTGCTTTCCCAAAATTAGCAGGTAGTTAGGTGAATTTAAAATGAATAACCACCTTAAATGAACACCAGCCTAGCGTGAAAGCAGCTCTGGAAGTGACGTTCTTCTTCTTCAGGCCAAATACCTTGTCAGTTTAAATGACTCTACGCCACTCAGTCATATCAGTCAATTATCAAATTCCTTAAAGCACAGGTAGAGGAGGAGGAGTGGCAGCAATCTTGCACTCTGACTTATCTATTAATCCTAGAGACCTAAGCAGAGCTTTAATTCCTTTGAAAGCCTTACTCTTAGTCTTCCTCATCCAGACTGGAAAACACAAAAAACAATTCTTTTTGTCTTTTATCGCCCACCTGCTCCTTACTCTGACTTTTTAGCTGAATTATTTTTATGTGATTTAGTGCTTAGAACAGATAAGCACTAAATCACCAGACTCATATTGTTATCAGAATATGAGTCTGGTAACACGCCATCTGGATTTCATTATGTGCCGTGTTTCGACTGACACAGAGAAAAAAATACCTGTGCACACAAATGGATCACCCAACAATCAATCACTACAACAAAGTATGTGACATTAAGGGAATTTCAACATATGCATTGACGGATGTAAAATTTTCATCCTTTATTTTGTTGTCAGAATCTTTGGCAGACCTTTGATTGTAAATAAATTCAGCTCTGTGTATAACTATGTTGCTGTTACTCTTCTGTCAGGTACTACACAAAGCCTGACGACGATTTGAATCAGTTCCCAGTGAAAACTGGACAGGCTTCTAGGCTGTAAAACTTGAGTCAGGACTATGACAGACTCACAGACTTTTCATCTGATTTTTAAACTGTTTACACATGTAATTCTGATATAATGCAACCATTGAGAACAATTAGAAGAGAGTTCATTTATATACCATACAAAAAACATATATGAAAAAAAAGAACCAGGCTTTTACTGGGGTAAAATACATGAAGACCAACACAAGAAAAAAAAATATGCGTGATCGTACCTGTCATCGAACACACTGACTGTTTCGTATTTGTTGCTAATCAATAAGGTAGGTAGACGTTTTTCTGTGATTCCAGTAAACATGTACGCTGCTCTTCTTTACTGCAGAGTACAATAGAATGCTTTGCTTTCATTCGCGAAGTGTGATTCCAATGTTTGCAGTATGTCCTCCTGCTCAGCTAGTTTCATCTCCTGCATAGCTAGTTTTATCTCCTGCACAGTTAGTTTCATCTCCTGCTGAGCTAGTTTCATCTCATGCTCAGCAAGCCTGGTTTGTAGAAGTGACGTTTTGTTTTGCTGCTCAGCCAGCTTCTTCTCCTGGTCAACGTGCAGAGCCCCAGACAGAGCCACAAAGGCATCAGTGAGACTTTTGTTCAGGCTGTCAAACTCTAATTTGTAGTCGGAGGATTTTACCATGTGATTCAACATGTGTGCCTCTGAGAATTTTGTGATCAGTGCAACAGCTGATGACAGTATCTTGTTGAGTTTCTCTAAAGCTTCCTTCACATCATCAGAAATCTGGTCTGGCTCCTTGTCCTTGATGAAAACCACCAGCTTCTCAAGGGCTTTGAGCCTCTGCAAAGTGTGGGGGTACTGCTGATCATTGTTCCTCATCCTGTCAAACATGTTGTAGATGGTCCGGAAGGGTTTTATGACCTCCATGTTTAGGTGGAAAGGCAGTTCTCATAGAACAAAATGAAATGGCATTAATCAGTTGTACAAAGATGTACACTTTTGATTTACAATCTGTATCTACTAGTCATCACATATTTGCTTTTCTTTCTTGGCCCTGGTAAATGGCCCTGTAATAGACTGGCGACCTGCAGGGTGTACCCTGCCTCTCGGCAAGTGACAACTGGGATAGGCTCCAACTGACTAAAACGTCTTAAGGAACTTACAAAGTCAAATCATTTTAAGACTGTCAAGAAAGGCTCAAGAAAGGCAACTTGAAAATGTCACTGAGATCAAACTTTCTTGGTGACCATGATTACTTGCTGTAATCAGAATCAGAACACTTTATTAATCCTCAAGGAAATTGTTTTGTTACTCTAGCTCCCATAAAGTGACAAATACTGCAAATCCCATAATGCAAATTACAACAAGACTATAACAGCAGTTATCGGTTGTAACACAGCCTAAGCTCACTTGTGTACTGAAATATTATAACTTACTGTAACTCAGATGCTCATGCAAGCCGTCTGTCTGCAGAGGAGTGCAGGATAAGCCCTTCCAGGAAAGAAAATAGAAAGGCTTATCTATCTTCTACTTATCTTCAGATCATAAGGTGATAAGTTATCATTAGCCCCTCCTTCACGTATCATTTATGTTTTCTGATCAGACACAACATTTAGACTCATTCAACCGGGACATCTCTGTTGTCTTTTACAGACTAGGTTTCTGCTGGTTTTCAGGTCTTCCATTATTCAGGTTGGAGAGTGGGACACTGAACACCATGTTGCTCCAAGGGAATAAGCATGTGTGACTGTGACAGTGTCCGTATGAATGGATGACTGAGACACAGAAAATTATAAAGTGCTTTGTCTGCTGAGGTATTAAAGCCCTGTACACTCCATTCTGTTTGCCTTTTTCACCTACAGATGGCTAATAGTTACACAGGCCAGAGATCATCTAATTGTTTATCACTGGAACAAAGTTCAGTGTTTATTACCCATTCTACCTCGGCTATAACTTGTAAATATATAATCCCTATAACTACTGTTTACTGTTTACATTTGCACTTTAGTCATTTTACTTATACAGTCTGTTTACATTCTCCATGGACATTTTGGATAGTTATAACATTTATAGCATGGTAACTTGTATATACTTTGTATTTTGTATCTTATTCTATTTCTGTTTTTTTGTTTTTTTGGGTTTTTTGGGGGTTTTTTTTTCAATGACCTACAATAGTTACACAGACCAGAGATCATCTAATTGTTTATCACTGGAACAAAGTTCAGTGATTAAAATAAGTTCATTGGCAGAACTGATTAAGCTACACTTCAATAAAGAGATACAGATTTTTTCCATATACTGCCATGAACACAGCAATCAAGTGAGTGTTTAAAACCCTTTTCATGTGACTTGTTGTTAGAAACCACTCTTTCTAGAAACCCACATTATCCACATTTATTTGCGTAATACACAGAACACACAATGTTTTATTGAGGAGTGTGGATATCATGAGATCCTGTCATGATCTGTTGAAACCTGGGGCAAAACAACATTCATGCATGACTTACAACACGAGAGCAGCAAAGAATCAGCATTTTTAACCATGAGAAAAACTGCTGCAAATACACTAATGAACACTGCCATGGTCCCGTTTGTGTTAAATGCAACAAGTGTTATTATTCCTTCAATCTGAAATGTGTTTTGTAGTTATTCAGTTTTTACACAGCTGGAATTTGGAATGTAATGTCCAAAGAAAAACACAAGTGTATAACCACAGACTGTATATAAAACATATTTTTATTGACAAAAAGTTATCATTTTCTTCAATAAAATTCCACAAAAGTTTGAATTCCAAAAAGAAACTAAAGGATCTACAGGAGCAGGGCTGCACCTGTAGCAAACACTGAAGGCGGGTACATTAGAAAGAGCACTTTAAAAATAGACTAAACGTTAATTGCTGGTTCACATCAACGTTTACAATAAAACGCTGACCTTTAATCCCACAACTTTGTGTTAATGAGGTCAAATACCTAGGAGTCACTTTAGACCCAACACTTAGCTTTAAAAAACACATTAAAAAGCTATGTCATACATTGAAATACAGCCTAGCTAGTTTTAGATTTATTAGAAACGCTTTAACAGTAGATGCATCTAAGACATACCTTAATGCACTGTTCTTTTCATATCTCCACTACTGTATGCCAGTATGGTCACAGGCAAATAAGACTGCTCTGAAACTGTTAGAGAATAATTTCTCTTGCCTATGTGTAGTTAATGTTAGATTACTGTTGGGGTCAGTTATTCAATTCAATTCAATTCAATTTTATTTATATAGCGTCAATAACAATACAAATCGTCTCAAGACGCTTTACAAAAACCCGGCCTGAAACCCCCAGAGCAAGCCTGAAGGCAACGGTGGCAAGGAAAAACTCCCTTTTAACGGGAAGAAACCTCGAGCAGAACCCAGCTCATATGGAGGGACCCATCTGCCTAAGGCCAGCCGGGTACAGACAGAAGAAAGAGAGAAGAGAACAGCAAAGAGAGAAGAGAAGAGAACAGCAAGATAAACATACATCTGTCATAGATAAACATATCTGACTAAAGTGTACATGTGGAATCTTATGATACAAACTGATGATGTTACATGACAGTTTGAAAATGTAAGAGGAATCATAGGCAGGTTGGAGAATTGTTCATTCAGGTAGGAGTGGATAACTGCAGGATTCCATGAAGACTAGGCAGGCTGATGAGACCACAACAACAGATGTAGTATAGAGCTCCACGGGAAACACACCACTCCGGGCCAGAGATACTCACAAGAAGAGGGGGGAAGAGGGGGGAAGGGGGGGGGGGGGGGGGGCAGCCTAGGCCTATAGCAGCATAACTAAGGGATGGTTTAGTCCAGCCCTAACTATAAGCCTGATCAAAAAGGAAAGTCTTAAGCCTGACCTTAAAAATAGAGAGAGTGTCTGCCTCCCGAACCCAAACTGGGAGCTGGTTCCACAGGAGAGGAGCCTGAGAGCTGAAAGCTCTACCTCCCATTCTACTTTTTGAAATTCTAGGAACCACAAGTAGGCCTGCACTTTCAGACCGAAGTGATCTGCTGGGATGATATGGTACAATAAGGTCTTTAAGATACGATGGAGCTAGGCCTTTAAGGGCCTTGTATGTAAGGAGGAGGATTTTAAATTCTATTCTAGACTTTAAAGGGAGCCAGTGAAGAGAAGCTAAAACTGGAGTAATATGATCTCTCTTGCTAATTCCTGTCAATGCTCTTGCTGTGGCATTTTGAATCAACTGGAGGCTTTTTAAAGAGCTATTTGGACAGCCAGACAGTAATGAATTACAATAATCCAGTCTGGACGACACAAATGCATGAACTAGTTTTTCAGCATCACTCTGAGACAGGATGTTCCTAATTTTGACGATATTACGCAGGTGAAAGAAGGCAGTCCTGGTCACTTGCTTTATGTGACATTTAAAGGACATATCCTCATCAAATATAACACCAAGGTTTTTTACAGTAGTACTGGAGGCCAAGGTAATGCCATCCAAAGACACCATGTGATTAGATAATGAATCTCTGAGATGCTTAGGACCGAATACAATAACTTCTGTTTTGTCTGAGTTTAAGAGTAAAATTACAGGTCATCCAAGCCTTTATGTCTTTAAGGCATGCTTGGAGTTTAACCAACTGATTAGTTTCATCTGGTTTCATAGATAAATATAGCTGGGTGTCGTCTGCATAGCAATGAAAGTTTATGCCATGTTTTCTAATAATCTTGCCTAATGGCAACATGTATAACGTGAAGAGTATTGGTCCTAGCACAGAACCCTGAGGAACTCCATAACTTACTTTTGTATAAGTAGAGGAATCATTATTGACATGAACAAACTGGAATCTGTCAGACAGATAGGATTCAAACCAGTCTAATGCAGTTCCTTTAATCTTGACCTCACTTTCAAGTCTCTGTAGTAAAATATTATGATCAATAGTGTCAAATGCAGCACTAAGATCTAGCAGAACAAGTATAGAGACAAGTCCACTGTCTGAAGCCATGAGGAGATCATTGGTAACTTTAACCAAAGCTGTTTCTGTACTATGATGAACTCTAAAACCTGACTGAAACTCTTCAAACAGACCATTCTTGTTTAAGTGGTCACACAACTGATTAGCAACAACTTTTTCTAGAATTTTGGAAATAAAAGGAAGGTTGGAGATTGGTCTATAGTTGGCTAAAACATCTGGATCTAGAGTGGCTTTCTTGAGTAAGGGCTTAATTACAGCAATCTTAAAAGACTGAGGCACATATCCTGTTAATAAAGATAAATTTATCTGGTTCAATATGGAGATGTTAATTAATGGAAAAACTTCTTTGAGCAATTTAGTTGGGATTGGATCTAGAAGACAGGTTGATGGTTTAGATGCTGTAATTGTTGAAGAGAGCTCAAGAAGATCTACTGGGGAGAAGGATTCCAGATATTGATAAGGTCTTACAAAAGTTTCTAATGTCGCTGTACTTGCATCTTTAACAGCTGTTGGAAGGATGCCTTGAATATTTTCTCTAATGCCGACAATTTTATTAGTAAAGAAGCTCATGAAGTCATTACTACTGAGGGCTAAAGGAATAGATGGCTCAACAGAGCTGTGGCTCTTTGTCAGCCTGGCTACAGTGCTGAAAAGAAATCTGGGGTTGTTCTTGTTTTCTTCTATTAATGATGAATAATATGCTGTTCTAATACTACTGAGAGCTTTTTTATAAGTTGTTAAACTATCTTTCCAGGCTATGCGAGCTTCTTCAGAATTAGTGGAATGCCAAATTCTTTCTAGCTTTCGGACTGCCTGTTTTAAACAGCGCAACTGTGAATTATACCATGGAGCTAGCCTCCTCCTATTTATGACCTTCTTTTTCAGAGGAGCAACTAAGTTTAAAGTTGAACTAAGCGATGCTGCAGTGCCATCGACAAAATAATCTATTAGTGCAGGGGTTAAATTGTGGTTGCTGTCGTCCACAACATTGGTACATGGCACTGAGGTAAATAAAGAAGGAATTAATTCTTTATATCTAGTTACAGCATTGTCAGACAAACATCTACTGTAATGAAATGTCTTTTCAGTTCCTGTGTAATCCATTATTGCAAATTCAAAGGTTATGAGGAAATGATCAGACAAAAGAGGGTTATGAGTAAATACTGTTAAACCTTCAGTTTCTATGCCATATGTTAGGACAAGATCTAAGGTGTGATTAAAACTGTGAGTTGATCCATTTACATTCTGAGAAAAGCCAATTGAATCTAATAATGATGTAAATGAGGAGCTAAGGCTGTCACTGACAACATCAACATGGATGTTGAAGTCACCTACTATAATGACTTTATCTGTTCTAAGAAATAAATCACATAAAAACTCAGAGAATTCAGCTAAAAACTCAGAATAAGGAGCAGGTGGGCGATACACCACAACAAAAAGAATTAGTTTTTGTATTTTCTGGTCTGGATGGGGAAGACTAAGAGTAAGACTTTCAAATGAATTAAAGCTCTCCTTAGGTCTAGGATTAATAGATAAATCAGAGTGGAAGATTGCTGCCACTCCTCCTCCTCTACCTGTGCTTCTAGGAATATGATAATTACTATGACTGGGTGGAGTAGACTCATTTAAACTAACATATTCATCATCCTGTAGCCACGTTTCAGTCAAACTAAATAGATCAATCTGATGATCAGTTATCAGATCATTCACTAAAAGAGATTTAGATGAGAGAGATCTGACATTTAAAAGACCACATTTAATTTTCCTATTCTTCTGTTCTACCAATGAACTTGTACTGATTTGTATCAGGTTCCTATGAGAAACTCCTCTGTTGTTATTTTTTGGTTTAAATAATCTGGGAGCAGACAGAACATCTATAGAGTTTATAGAGTTTAGGGTGTGAGACAGTCCTTGAGAAGCGGCAGAGAAGTGTGTAAGACTACAACTCCGCCTCCTGGTCTGAACTCTGGGTTGTCATGGTTTCGGGGGGTTAATAAAATTGGCCATATTCCTAGAGATGAGAGCAGCACCCGCTAAAGTTGGGTGGATGCCATCTCGCCTAATCAGACCAGGCTTTCCCCAGAAAGTGTGCCAATTGTCAATGAAGGCCACGTTGTTTGCTGGACACCACCTAGATAACCAGCGATGGAATGACGACGTGCGACTAAACATGTCATCATTGGTCAGGTTGGGCAGGGGACCAGAGAAAACTACGGAGTCCGACATAGTTTTAGCAAACTTACACACCGATTCCACGTTAAGTTTTGTGACCTCCGACTGACGTAACCGGGTGTCATTACTGCCGACGTGAATAACAATTTTACTGTATTTAACCTTAGCCTTAGCCAGCAGTTTGAGGTAAGATTTAGTGTCGCCCGCTCTGGCCCCTGGAATGCATCTAACTATGGTCGCTGGTTTCTCTATCTTCACGTTCCGCAAAATAGAGTCGCCAATCACCAGAGTTGGTTTCTTATCTGCCCTATTTTTTCTTTGAGGAACATGCCAAGGCCATGGTCCCTCTTATTGGCATCTCCAATCTCACTGTCTGGCTGTCTACAGACACAGCTGTAGAGTTAGATGATAACGTCCTCCGTCCCTGGAAGACAATTTGTATTTCCTAGTTGGTGTGAGTCCTTATCTTCATGTTTATGTACAATGGCCAATTGGATATTGACGCATCTCCCCTTTGCTGCCTCGGCCCACCTTTCTAGTATAAGACTCTGAGTTTACTGTTTGTCCCTTAGAACTGAGGTGGACCCATGCACTTATGTTGTGATGACGAAGCTTCTGTTCTCCTCGTACGAGCCTAAATAAACTCCTTCAGCATAAGACATACAGGACTCTGGTACTTCTTCTTCTTCATCGGCATCACCACAAATTCCTCCCTAACAATTGGCGTCACGAACAGGATCTCAGTAGAACAACAACTCGGTAAGTGCAAATGTATAATGTCTTGTTATGTATTGTGCCTTGCCGTGTCTGCGTTTGACGAGATCACAAAATAAAAATGTAAAATGGGAGATAAACTTTTGATAAAGAACTCGTATTAATAGTGATACTTCATTATTAATTCTGTATAAGAGAAACGTTTTAACTTAAAGTGAATTATGAGTTTTGCAAAGTGCTTATGGTTTTGAGGAAGAGCTGGGTGAGCTTATCACCGTTCTGGGTGCGGTGAAAGTCCGTGCCCGTCACAGAAGGGCCCACCTGAGACCTCTGGTCATAGGAAAGGGATTTTGGGGTAGATAGATAGAGATCTGCTTCACCAGAGATCAAGATCGGGGACCACCCGTCTGTGTCCGTCGGCAAAGTTAAATGTGTATACACTGAGACTAAACGTCTACCTTCACGCGTACAACACTGAAAATTTATGTAAGACCAGAAACCTGTATGCTGCTGAAGTTGTTTCTGTATGTTTATTGAGTGTCCTGTTTGTTTGAATTTATACGATGGGTGCTCATCAGTCCAAAACAGGGGGTGAAACAAATTCACACACAAAATTGACATACACATCAAATAAACAAGACGACACACCACACTCTAAACGACCTGATGCAGAGACACACGGTGCAGGCGGTTTGCAGCCACAATATCTGCAGAGCATGTTCTCCTCGAGAACACCAGCTGGCGTAGTTGGTCGTCTAAAAGGTTGGAAATATGTGTATCCATTCACCACACTCTTATGCAGGATTGGACACACGGGGAATGGCCTATGGTTGGGTCATTTGAAACAGACAAACTGAGAGTGGCTAAAGCAAACATGGACCCCGCCGTGGGTAATGCTGTGTGGAGTTATCCATATATGAAAGAATGTGTACAGGTGTGGATGAGTGTGGCAAACCAGAGAAATGGAACAGATGTGTGTAAGGAAGAGAAAATTTCAGATGAACTGAGAGTTGCAATTGAGGAAGTAGCTGATCATGTGAATGCATCTCTGATGCCTGGACTGGAAGTGAGTTTACAAACAAAAGCGGCTGAAATGACACGAATAAAACAAAAACATGCTGATGATGTGAAAGCGTGTGCGAAAGCAATGTTCTATGGATGGGTGAAAAGACAGTCTAAACAACCAGTTTCTCCTCAAGATTTTCAGAAAATGTTGAGTGAATGTGGAACGACTGAACTGGAACGTGCTGTTGTTAATTGCCCGAAACTGGGGGTCTCCACAGAAATCCCATAACGTGTCGTAAAGAACGATGATGATTTGATTTTGCATGCTGCTGCAATGATTCAACTAAAAAGAGACAGAGAACAGGCATTAGCAGACAGGCCAGCAGAGGCACACACTAGTGCAGGCGCTCACACCAGTGAAAATACACACAGACAAGATAAGAAGAAAAACAAAACACAAGCTACACACAGCTTCGCAGCTAGCACAGACATTGAAACAGAGCAACCACACACACACCTCAGTAACTCCAAACAGTCAATGGAACACAAACCTGTGACAGAGTGTAAACGCAAAACGAAACATACATCTCATGATAGTACAACTGACTCAGAAGATGAAACATATGACACAGACGAAGACTTTGAGCCGACTGACTCCAAAATGACTGAGAAAGAAGCCAGACCAAAGGGGGTGGAATTTAACACAGACACAGACATGTCTAGGCGTACAAGATCACAAATGAAAGCAACAGGTAAAAAAGGGAAAGATGTAGCACGAGGACGGGGACGTGCCTCTAGAGCACATTTAAGCGCCCCTAAAATGCCAGGTGATACCCCTGTCTGTAAACCGTGGAACCCAAGTGAAATTTTGGATATGATCCACAAAGCCCCCAATCCAATCACACAACCTGGACCTTACCTGGCATGGTTAAAACGAGTATGTTGCACATACGATTGTTTGGTACCCGCTGTTGAGCAGCTGTTGTCATATTCATATGGTGAAAATTGGCAAATGTGTTCTGATGAGTTTTTGTTCCCTAGTGCTGCTACTGAAGGCAGGCCGCTGATAGATTGGCTAGAAGAAACTGAAAAAATTGCCATTAATAAATGCGCGCGTCAGAAAATTGATTTCTCAGCCGTAGTCCACTGTATTCAGGGAGAGGAAGAAACAGTGTCAGACTTTATTCAGAGATTCACAAAATCATGGGATTTGAATTCTTCCATACCACGGGATGAGATGCAACAATTTATGTATCTCCACTTTCTTGGACAACATGATACCACAATTTGCTGCTTCTTTTAAGATAGCACATCCAGCACGGTCCACATTTGACTGGAAAACACTCATTGCTAGTCTGATTGGAATGCAGAGGAATGGTGTGTTTGTTATGATGAAAACTCCAGATGGTTCAGCAAACTCAGCGGAATGAACAGAGGGGAGAAAGGAAGAAGAAAGGTAATTGCCGTAAATGTGGCAGAGCAGGTCATTGGGCCTATGAATGTAGAAATAAATACCATAGATGGCAAAATCAAAATCAAGGTCAGTTTCAATATCACAATCGGATGGGTCAAAACTACCCCCCACAGACAAATCTGCCAGCACTTCCTCCCCCTCCCCCTCCTAACTTTCCTCCTGCTGACGGTGCATACGGTGCATACAGCGCCCCTTATCAACGTACATGGGGGTGCCAAAGAGGAGCAGGATCTGAACGACCTCATGTGTTGCAAGCGGCTACTATTCAAATTTCATCTAATCCACAAGATGACCCTTTCTTGCCTGTCGAGGTTAACGGTAGTACTGTTGAAATTCTGATTGATAGTTGTGCGACCATTTCAACTGTGAAATCTGATGAACATGTATGTACTGCCACTAATAACTTTGTCACTACAGTCGGTGTTTCAGGTGTCCCGCAGAAAGAGCCACTGTCCAAATGCACAAATATTACGGTTGACAGTAATAATGTAGCACATTCCTTTCTCATTTCGGAGACGAGTCCCATAAATCTCATAGAGCATCACAGTCCCGCCCACAGCCAAAGAGAGCGGTGGTGCCGGAAGTACGGTTCCCATTCATTTCTCCCATTTACTTTTGGAAAAATCCGTATCTAAAGAGTTTTAGAGCATGTCTTAGGATAACCAGCTACGGCTGACTCATAAGCATATAACATATCATTTCGAGTGAAAAAAACGAAGAGAAAGTCCAAAAAAAGTCAAAGGTACAAGACTGTGTACATATTTTCATTTCCGAGAGAAGGAACTACTCATCCCATGAACCACCGCGCCTCACTGAAGGCGCCTCACTGAAGTCGACTCGAAGCTACAACCTCGAAAGAGCCTTTTCAGCGACTTCCAAATCTGACAACGGCCACGCGAACTTTTTCCTCCAGTGATTTTTATATAGTGAATGTGCAGTTAATATCAGTTCTTTCAGTAGTAATCGTGTCAATAATAGCGTTTTATATAGGTATTGTGTATTAAATTTTATATTTAGACATGTCAGGCATGTGGCATCATAAAATGCTTGATATGACTATTAAGGCTGCCTACAGTAGCTAAAGTGAACGATAATGCTAACTAACGTTACCAACCTCCCTGTAAAACTTACCACAACTTTGTAGGTCTTATCTCTCATGCTCGCCCTTACAAACCCCACAAGCTGACCCTCGGACACGCTACACTCAACAACATGACCCGATTTGAAGTGGTTTTCACCCCTCTGGACACTCTTGTTTTCATCCTTGAAAAAAGCCATCATGGCAGCCAAGGAGATCATGATTGCACTGATAAGTCTACCGTGCAAAAACGCAACAGAGGTTCTTTTTTATTTATTGTGGGATTGTTCAGGATTGTGGGTAATGAAGTACTTATCCAAGACATCGCGAATAAAAGGCATTTATCTCAAAACAAGGTTAGTGCCCCATGAACTTTTGGTGTCTACATGAGCATATACAATCGCTTAGTACAGCCGTAGCTGGTTTTAAGTCAACCATGTGCAGTTAAGTTTTTATGGCTTATATCCGAACTGTCAGTGGAGAAATTGCATTGGATTCTTACTTCCGGCACCGGCTGTGGGCGGGACTGTGATACTCTACAGGAAGAGACTTGCTTTGTAAGTTGCATGCATCCATGCACTGTACACCGGATGGTTTGTTTCTAAGTCTTCCTGATTAAAAAGCTCCACATGTTTTTCAATTCCTTAAAACTGCAAGTGACTGCTTGTATTGTTGGGATTTGTCAAATTTCAATTTGCTTCCTATGTTCACAGTGTCCAGTATCCAGAATATTGCTAAAACCTCCCCTCCGTGTGCTGCGTTAATGTCCGACATGAGGCCTCTGTTGCAGTGTCACTGTACAGCAGCCTTCAGTCCTTCGGAACAGTATAAACAGGTAGCTGCCACGGTAATAAACCAACAACAGGGTTTGGTGAGTGAGCATTGTTTGTTTGTTGGTCCACAAGGATGTGCAATTCCAATTCAACTTTATGATCATCAAAATGCATTGTTTGATGTCAAACTGTCTTCTCCCCATGTCACGGTTGCAGTATCCTCTGGCTGTGAGCCAAAACATCTCGGAGCCATGGTGGCACGGTGTCAGGCCTTGAGGCGAGCTGTATCTTCTCCGAATGCCCAATCACGTATCTGGGGAACGAACTGTACATGATAACACTGACTGAACATATTGACATGACACATAGTGTTTTTGCTTTACACCAGCCACCACCTCCACCATCTTGTGGTCCTTCTTCAGGACTTGCTGAGGTTCCCTCAATTTTGTGGGCTAAGCATAAAAATCATGTTGGCCTTGTAGTCTCCACCACATCAGGTTACACTCAAACCAAATGCATCGTTGCCACGTATTAGACAGTACAAGCTACCACCACAAGCCATCACAGGTATTGAACATGTTATTCAGTCTCTTTTGGACTAGGATGTGTTAACTCCCACCACCAGTCCATGTAACACACCTATGTTGCCCATCCCAAAACGTAACCGCCCTGGTGAGTGGCGTTTTGTGCAGGACCTTCAAACCATTAATAACATAGTGATTCCTCCTGCTGCTGTAATTCCTGACACAGTTTCCATTTTGACGTCATTGCCATGTAATTCCACGCACTACACAGTCATTGATTTGTGCTCAGCTTTTTTCTCGATTCCCTTGCATCCAGACAGCCAGTATCTGTTTGCTTTCACGTTCAAAGACAGGCAGTATGCATGGAAGTGGTTACCTCAGGGTTTTGTTTCGAGCCCCACAGTGTATGCGGCGGCGGTGAAAAGAGATCTAGATGACCTCACGCTGCCAGGAGGCTCTACACTTTTGCAGTATGCTGATGATCTTCTCGTTGCCTCACCATCTGAAGAGGCGTGTCACACTGACTCCATTTTGCTTTTGAAAAGACTTGCTGAGTGTGGACACCGGGCCTCTTTGGCTAAATTGCAATTTTGTAAACCTGAAGTCACATATTTGGGTCACATTTTGAGAAATAGAGAAAGACTTTTGTCACCTGAGCGTGTTAAGCTGTTGAGAAATATGTCTCCTCCCACCACAAAGAAAAAGATGCTTTCTTTCCTAGGCATGACGAACTACTGCAGGCACTGGATTTTTGAGTATGCGTCTCTAGACTCTGTTTTGAGAGCTGCTACACTACACACTGCACCCACATCTGTTCAGTGGACTGACGAAATGCTTCACGCCTTTGAAAGCCTGCAACAGGCCCTCATCACTGCTCCAGCTTTGGGTTTGCCCGACTATCAGCAACCTTTCCACCTCCACGTGAACGAAAATGATGGCTACGCCACAGCCACCCTCGTGCAAAGGCATGGTTCCCACTATCGCCCCGTTGCATATTACTCGTGTCGCTTGGACACTGTTGTCCGTGGTATGCCTGCCTGCCTTAGATCAGTGGCTGCTGTTGCAGCAATGATTGACAAATCTGCCCCCATTGTACTGGCTCATGACTGCGTCGTCTTTGCACCACATGCTGTTGTATCTATTTTGACCACTTCTGCAACACAACACTTGTCAGCTGCACGTCGTTCTGGCTATGAAGCTATCATTCTTGCAAGCACAAACATCACTCTGCGACGCTCACCACCCTTAAATCCCGCTACATTTCTTCCAGCGTTTGACGATGTTTCTGATCATGATTGTAACGCTGCGATAAGTGAATGTACCTCCCCCAGATTAGATTTGCTACAGACACCGATTCCAAATTCTGACCTTGTTCTCTACACTGACGGCTCGGCTAGTCGGCCATCTGATAATGTTCATTTAGCCGGCTACGCTGTCGTTACTGATTTTGACGTTCTGGAAGCTAGCGCGTTACCACAGAAGACGTCCGCACAAGCTGCTGAATTGTTCGCGCTCACGAGAGCTTGCGCACTTGCAACTGGGAAAGTGGCCACAGTTTACACAGATTCTAGATATGCTTTTGGTGTCGCTCATGATTTTGGCCAAATTTGGAAAATGCGCGGGTTTGTAACGTCTTCTGGTAAACCATTGCAACATCACACGTTGATAAATGACCTTTTGGATGCGATTTTGCTTCCCTCTAAACTCGCGATTGTAAAATGCGCTGCACACACTAACGGTGATGATCCTGTCTCACGAGGAAATGCGAGGGCTGATGCATCAGCTAAACAAGCCGCACTTTCCTCTTCCTCTTTGGTTCACCAATGTGTTTCCACCCAACCTTGTGACCCCATCACACTACCTTTCGTTAATGACGTTGTGGCCCTGCAAGGCCAGACCGATGAAAGAGAACGTAGTCTTTGGTTAGCTAAAGGTTGCTCTATTGATAAGGAGTCTAGCTTGTGGCTCCACCCTGATGGTCGACCGGTTTGCCCTCGTGCTCTCTTACATGTGCTTGCGCGTGTTGCACACGGCCCAGCGCATGTAGGGAGAGGGGTGATGAATGATGTCATTCGCTCACAGTGGTTCGCTCCAGGTATCACGCAGGTATCTCAAGCACTTGTAGATGGTTGTATGATATGCCAACAGAACAGAAAAATGAACAGCGCTGTGAGACATGACCATTTAGAACCTCCATCAGGCCCTTTTGTAAATATGCAAATAGACTTTGTATATATGCCAAACTGTCAGGGTTACAAATATTTGCTTGTGATCACTGACCGTTTTTCTAAATTGGTAGAATGCTATCCAACGCGAAAAGAAGATGCGAGAACTGTTGTGAAATGTTTGCTGAAAGAACTGATTCCAAGATTCGGAGTGCCACAAGCAATTGACAGTGACGGAGGTCCAGCATTTGTCTCAAAAATGGCTCTCTCAAAAGCTCTTGGGTTCACTTGGCAATTACATGTTCCGTATCGTCCATAAAGTTCAGGTCAGGTAGAAAGAATGAACTCGACCATTAAAGACAGACTGACAAAAACAATGATGGCGACAGGTTTGAAATGGTCTGACGCACTGCCATTGGTGTTGTACTCCATCAGGAGTGCACCAAATGCAACAACAGGACTAAGTCCACATGAAGTATTGATGGGCAGACCCATGTCCACAGGTGTAAGTCCTCCCTTAACACCAAACAAAACCACTCTGATTTGGACAGATGAGTACATGTTTGACTATGTGAAGAAACTAACTGAAATCTTACCAAAATATCACTTACAGGTGGCAGATAGACTCCCGAGACCTTCGGATGAGCCCATTCACCCTTTCAAAGAAGGGGATTTTGTACTAATAAAATCTTTGGAAAAGGTGTCTTTGTCTCCCAGGTGGAAGGGTCTATATCAGGTGTTGCTGTGGACAAGAACAGCTCTGAAAGTCGAAGGCAAACCAGAATGGGTGCATGCGACAAGGTGCAGATTCACCCCGAAGGCCGAGGTCGAGGGGGGCGGCTCACTCTGGTTCGTGATCGGAGGAGCTCTTCTCTTTGTTTTCCTCTGGGGACCCCTTTTGCTTTGGTTACAGATGGAGAACCATCAGAGTAAGGTGAAAGGTCATCCAAACTCCAACGACGTTGATTTCGAGCTGCCTAAGAGGGGAAGCTCTCAGCAGAGAGATCCTGCGGACATTGCAGGGATCTCATGTGGTGAGAATGAACTGATGAACCCTCCAGCACTTCACATTAACATGCGTGTGAAGAAATATGATGCATTTGACACAAATGACCATGCTGAGACATCCACGGATCACACAGAAAGAAAGACTATTGCTCATCCTCGATCCAGACGATCTCCAGTTTCTGTTGTTTTTGAATGCCCAATTGACAGATGTGTTTTTGGTGATTGCTACATTGCTAAACTTGCAGTACATGTCACAGGGAAAACCTTTGGTACTTGCAGAATAAGAAAGTTCTCAAAATGAGTTTACTTATTTGATACACTACATATACTATATTCTCATTTAATTACACTTAAGTTCAAATCACATAGTAATTATAAAGTAAAAGAGTAGTTGAAATTATTTATTATTTCTTCTCATTAGAATATCCTTGGGATCGTTACAATGTGTGTTGTTATTGTTGTTTGAAGTCCTCATCACTCATTGAGGTAATAAATCATTGATGCATATGTCTACTTGACATATGAGGAGAAGCTGAAGATCAAGGAGATGGATTCCATACCACCATGCATCGTATGTGCTAGTAACCTCTCCATGGTGGTGGCCCTCTACTGTGCGCTCAGCACATGGGTTGAAGATCATTCCTCCTGTCAACTGTTACTACTATTACATTATTATGATTGCTTTGTCTTGTTTACTGTAATTCCACTTTGAAAGTTTCATATTTACCTTCATGCGTTTAGTCTGATACTGATTGCCTATTGTCACATTGAATTGTTATGTAATCTTCATGTATTACTGTTATTGATTCATGTGTTGTACCAAGTGATTACACACCCTTATGACATCATCTGGATGAGACTAGACTTTGGGTTTTCTTCCATGACACTGAGGTTTTTTCCCGTAGGTCTGACTCCATGGTTAGAATAGTTAGCGCGGGGGTCTTTTTACCTCCTCTCGTCAAGAAAAGGGGGGGGGGGGGGGGGGGGGGGGGTTTGGCTTCCTGTAAGTAGGTTCATGTGGCTGTGATTTCAAACGTGAGCCCTTCTAACACTTATGTGTTTCAGGAGTTCTTTATCCCATTGAGGGTTTGCCTCCAGCGGTCCTTGTTGACGGGAAGGTGGGGTTCATGGGTCACATGTTAGATAAGCTGACATGCTATATAAGAGGGGTGTGAATATTACATCATGATATTATTTGACTCACGTGATTCTGTGTTTAATTGTGTTTTTATTTTACAACACCATCTTTATCAATGTTGATGCATTTATTTGTTTTATTATTTACTTGTTTCACATTTGATCTCATTGGGTTCTTGTATTGCGTGATGGTCTTTGATTCTGATGGCTTGACATTAACTCACCCTTAAGGTGTTAAATTATAGTGTATTGATCTTATGATCAATAAGAGGGGATTGTTAGAGAATAATTTCTCTTGCCTATGTGTAGTTAATGTTAGATTACTGTTGGGGTCAGTTATCTGCCCTATTTTCTCTTTGAGGAACATGCCAAGGCCATGGTCCCTCTTATTGGCGTCTCCAATCTCACTGTCTGGCTGTCAACAGACACAGCTGTAGAGTTAGATGATAACGTCTTCCGTTCCTGGAAGACAATTTGTATTTCCTAGTTGGTGTGAATCTTCATGTTTATGTACAATGGCCAATTGGATATTGACGCATCTCCCCTTTGCTGCCTCGGCCCACCTTTCTAGTATAAGAATCTGAGTTTACTGTTTGTCCCTTAGAACTGAGGTGGACCCATGCACTTATGTTGTGATGACGAAGCTTCTGCTCTCCTCGTACGAGCCTAAATAACTCCTTCAGCATAAGACATACAGGACTCTGGTACTTCTTCTTCTTCATCGGCATCACCACAAATTCCTCCCTAACAGAAACCAATTACATCTATTCACAAACAAGCTATCAAAATCTTAGACAAAAAACCACTCCAGTCTCATATCTGTGCCGCCCTCCCAAAAGACAATTTACTCAATTTTGATAATTTAATAATGTTCACAAATCTACGTCTGTTACACAAAATCATTCATAATGCCACACCTCCACCTTTGAGAAGATTTGTCCAGCCCGGTGCTGAAAAAGTGGGTAGAACTTCCAGGTCCACCATAAGTGGGAACTGAAGCGTGCCCTTTCGATGCACAGCATTTGCTCAATCAGCCTTCTCCTTCAAAGCAATAAAAACATGGAACGCACTCCCAATTAATTAACTAACTACCACATACTGTAGGTAACTGAAGAAGTGGCGATGAGTGGGAGAGTAGAAAGCCCTTGGAGTTCAGCCTGACTGGACAATGAGATGCAGGTGCGATAGCAGCCCAGTCCTAGCATAATGACTAGCAGCAGGTCTGCTCCACACCTGAGGCAAAAAGGAGACAGACAAACACACACAAATGCAGACCCATACCTCTCTCGGACTCTTCTCCAGGGTCACACACAACCATAGCACAGTCACACGCCCCTTGCCCCTCACCCCCATACTCACATACCAGAGACTCTTGGTTGTTTTTTATTTATTACCCATTCTACCTCGGCTATAACTTGTAAATACATATTCCCTGTAACTACTGTTTACTGTTTACATTTGCACTTTAGTCGCTTTACTTACACAGTCTGTTTACATTCTCCATGGACATTTTGGATAGTTATAACATTTATAGCACGGTAACTTGTACATACTTTGTATTTTGTATCTTATTCTATTTCTGTTTTTTTTTTTTTGGCTCCTTAAAATGTCTGTACTTGCACATGAATCTGCTCACTTGTGCCTTAAATTGCCCCCCGGGGACAAATACAGTTTTCTGAATCTGAATCTGAATGAATTAACAGCTTTAGTCTACACAGCATCAACTACAATGGCAAAACAAACCATTTAATTACAGAATTACAATGCTAAAAAGGCAACATTAGACAGGCATTTATTTCTAAGCTTCTAAGCTGTTTACACTGCTGCAAGTTGGGACATGGGCAGTTACAACAACCCCAAAAAGTGTTTGAGCATTTAAACTAACAAAGGTTGATTTTGCAAAATATTGGATAACGTGGTATTTCAACCCAATTTTTCATTGTAAAAAACAGGGGTCTGATCAGGGCCTGTTCAGACCTTTCATCAAGATCCGATCTAGGCGATCTGATTATGAAAAAGACAGGTGTGAACACCCCCAGGATTCACTCAGATCGCATTCGAGAGATCCGATCTCTGACCACTTTTGGAGGTGGTCCTTTGGTAGTGTGAACGCAATGCATCCTAGGTGGATCTAGGAACGCATTAGGAGACAGAAGTTAATGCCGGGTCAGAACACACATACCTAAAGATCAGATCTTAATGCAAGGTCTAAACAGGCCTACAAATGTTCTACTGAGATGGTTCAGGTTGTTCCTCCAGAAAGCATGAACTTTACCCTCTAAATGGAGAATAAAGTATTTGGACACTAGGCAATTGTCAAACGTCACATGCCTGTGACTTTTTACATGCAGCAGCATGTTTTTTGCTCAAGATAGTTCTTTCCTTCCTCCATTGTGGGGGATGTTGTCAGAGGGCAAAGCAGAGAACAGAAACTGCACAGACTCACCCAAGACAGACTGGAACAAGTCACAGAGTAAAATCTAAGAACGCCGATAAGAAACAACAGCAATTCTGGTCTATTTGCAGGTCAGTTCACAGACCAGTGGAAATGTGAAACTCCATGAGTACAGGTACAGAAGCAGAAAGACGTGGCAGAAGCTATACATTAAATGAAAATCAGGATACTGGGATTAGATTCACAAAACAACATCTACAGAAAGTAAACCTGCGGCAAGCGAGGAAGAATTGTAACCAGAAAGCAGCAGTATGGAAAGAAGAACGGCACAGCTAGTATTTACTGATACAATCTAAACTGATATGTACACAGGCACACTTTAAGAAATACAACAAAGAATTATTCAGACAAAAGAAGTGGATTACTCTATGACACTATGGTCTGAGGTCATTACACTCCTAACTAGTATACAATTGTACGATCATTGCCTAGCACCCAAACATACTAACTCCATCTGACGTGCCTACCCTGTGTGTGAATGGTTGTCTGTCTGTGTTAGCCCTACGATAGACTGGTGACCTGTCCAGGGTGTATCCTTGCCCAATGACAGCTGGGATAGGCTCCAGCACCCTTGCGACCCTCCAGAGGACAAGCGGTTACAGAAAATGAATGAAAATGAATGTGTTGATCAAATAACAGGACTACTTTTTCTGTCAGTGATGGTGACTTTAAGGCATTGTCGGTATGAATCATTTATGGACTGTATCCTCACTCACCTGAGGGCTAGTCTCAGAATTATAGGCCTACCTGGTGGTTGGAGACGCTCCCAGGGGAGATTTTCTCAGCACATGGTGCACCTTCACATAACAGCAGATCAGCTCAGTCATTTTAATGTAATTCATATCAGTTCAGCTCAGTTCAACACAGTCAGCAAAAACTGTGACCCCTGCTGACATGACAGTAGCTGGGACATTTTTTTTCAGGTTTCTGACATCTGATCACCCTGCGTGAGGCTTTCATTTCCCTCACTGCTCATCACAACTGCGCATGTACTGTATAATAATTTAAAGCTATAACTTTGTTTTGTGTAATATTGTGTTTAGCAAGAGTGCTTGTGTTGTGCCATTTTTCTTTTAAGCAAAAAACATCTTGGGACCTATTAGCCGAAACTTCACATAACATTTAATTATATTTTCCTTAGTGTATGATCACCTGTAACTTCAAACTGTATCTGTTTTTTTTGTTATCAAGAAACCAAGCGCTTACTCGATAGAGGGACTTTTGTGTTTTTAGTTACACACTTGGAAAAAGAGGAGTGACGGATGGGTTGGTTTCACTATGGAACGCCACCACTTGATACAGAATATCCTTTACACTGGACCTTTAAGTGTGCTGTAGGTTTCCTCTTGCCCCTAAGGCAGTGGCCATGAGTGTGTCACATGAAGCCATCCTGGCTGGAAGGTAATCAATAAAGCAGTCAGTCAGGACACCTCCAGATGCTTTCTGCTCAGCAGATTTATTCACCTTATGTGAAATATGCCTCTGCTTCAAGGATAAAATAAACATATCTTAGGCTTGTCTGAGCAGAGGTGCACACACACCCAGAGTGTCATGGGGGGAAGGACTCCAACCGTCAGAGAGAAACAGGAAGTTGTGAGCAGCAGAAGGAGGATCTACACGCATACGGCGGCCAGTTTCATTTTCTCTCAGTGCTCATACACACAACATACAGCCTACCTGAGCTGACAAAGGCAACTTCGAGTGACTTCCTCTCACGGGTAAGTTTTCTTTTGATTCGTTTTTGCGTAAAGTATTCTGCCACCTTGTCTTCTGTTCTCTTGATGACTCTGTGATTAAGTTAGTTTGCTGTAGAATTCAGTTCAGAAGTGACTCAATGAGTCATTTATCTACATCGTAACTTAAGAACGAATGTTGCTGTAATGTTGATTTGCAGTTTTGCTGAAGACAAACATTGCTTAGCTCACTTAAAGTTACACATATACAAAGACAGGCTATCTTCCCTGGGGCTAGAGAGGACTACAATTACCCCTCCCCTGCTCTTACCCTCCAACATGAATGCTATCACTAGGGTTGCCAACTCCCTGAAACGTAAATAAGGGGACACCTCATTGGCAGGGCCGGCAGACCCGATTGCCTTCATTCTTCCCGGCGTGGTGATTTTTTTTTAGCCCTTATTTGTGTATGTGGAACGATTTTTTAACTATATGACTCAAACCTTAATTGAATTAGATGCATTTGTGAGTGATATGAACACATGGAAAACAAATGATTATTCAGCAACTCATTTTTAATACAAAATAACGAAATTAACAGAATAAAATAAATATCTTTCTTAAACAGAAACCCTGCTTAACTTAAAACTAAATTAATATAAAACAATAGAAAGCAGAACATTCCTCTTGTAATAGCGCAATACGAAAAGTGCAAACATAAAGTGTGAGGAAAAGCTGTTGCTTTGTTGTCTTCCGGTATCTTCTTCACAAGCAACAGTGCCTCGACCAATGAGATGAGCGGGATTACCGCTTTCAGCTCATTGGTCACAGAGCAGGAGACGGCCTGGGAATAAGTTTACCGTAAATTTACATATAAAGCGCCGTGTTATTCATTCATTCCATTGACATTTTACACACTACTTTTGATTCTGACGGTAATACGGGACAAAGTGCGTCCCGTTTCAGCTCAATACGGGACGCGTACTTTTGTTTCTAAATACGGGACGGTTCCGTTTTTCAAGGGACGGTTGGCAAACCTACAGGCTATCGCTGACTAGAGGCTTGTTCGGCTTTTGGTATTTACCTTCTCGTTTGAATGGCATGCTTGAAAGTGCTTGAACTGGCGAGGCCTGAGGATAGGAGGATGGACATAACAAAGACAAGCAGACAAATGTAAAATCACTGCACGCACAGTACTTAGTTTTTTTTAGGGTGTTGGTTTAGTGAATAATGATTCAATTGTCACTTAACAGTGGTCAGGGTGCATGATGACTATACTAAGGGCACAGCTCTTACGCCATAGGGCAGGGTTCATATCCAGAGTCTTGTCTGTGTTAGTTTTGAGGCAACAAAAACAATAGCATGACATCATTAAATTCATTACTAGTACGGAATAGTATGTTCTCTGCAAACTAACAGCAAACACCTGGACACACCAAATTCATTTGAATCATTCTTTCTAGGTATCACATGACACATTAGAAAGACTTCCTGTTCTGTAGTGTTTTTTTCCTTTTGCTGAGTGAGCTGTTTATAAGCAGCCAGGAGTCCCATACATATGTGATACTGGCAGCCATAGAGGGATAGTGACTCTGAGGCACTGTCAGTATGAATTATTGATGGACAGTCTCCTCACTCACCTGAAGGCTAAGCTCAGCATTACAGGCCTGCTTGATTGGATTCTTCTTAGAGACACTCCGGTGTGAAACATAACAGCAACACAACAGCAGCTCAGTATATAGCCTCATCTGGTCAGTAAACAGTGACAAAATCAAACCTGCACACATGTCTAGCCGGGCGGAACAGTGGAGTGGTGGTTAACACTGATGAATCACAGCAAGAAGGTTCTAGGTTTGAATCCATCAGCCAGCTGGGGCCTTTCTGTGTGGAGTTTGCATGTTCTCCCTGTGTCTGCATGGGTTCTCTCCAGGTACTCCAGCTTCATCCCACCGTCCAAAGACATGCGGGTTAGGTTCATTGGTGACTCTAAATTGGCCGTAGGTGTGAGTGTGAATGGTTGTCTGTCTCTCTGTGTTAGTCCTGTGATAGACTGGAGACCTGTTCGGAGGACAAGCGGTTACAGAAGATGAATGAATGAATGACATATCCAGCTGACCACAACTGCTCAACATAATCTTCCATCCGCGGAGGATGGAAAGGATTCAGCTTTGTTACTGCATTAGTCTTATAAAAATCAGTGCCGGGCCTATGTGTGGACAAAGGTCTACTAACCAAAAAACAGGGAGAAGCCAGTGAAGACGTCCAGCCCTCAAAATATTCCAACTATTTTTGGAATTGGCGCACCTAGGAGTTCCTGAAAACAAACATTGGGCGACTGTGAATAGCCTTAATCAGTTGATACACTCATCATCCAAATGCCTACGTATGTGACTTTTCTAGAATTTCTGAGTTTTTGAGTTGTGGTTGCAACAACTACTCAGACATTTACTCCACTTTATCAAGTACAGACATGCCATTACTTCTTACAGCTGCTGGATGAGTATGTGCTTTAAAGAAAAAAACAAAACAAAACATCGATCTGTTTCTTTAACCGGTGATAACAATTTCTGGGATTAAGTATTATATTAGTCATGAATCCTGTCCCCCACCACATACAGCTTTTCATCCTGCATTTCAACTTATGCCATGCGCTTCACAACTGACCAGGAGTGCCAAACAGGCCGGCCCTCTCCTCTAATGAAATATCAAGCAAACTTTTAAAATTGAAAGGGCCTTATGGAATGATTACGGCCCACTAGCACAAGCGCTAATAACGCTGTGAGTTGAGAGTCTCTAAACGTTTCTACTGGATTCACTGTGTTGCCAGTACCCCCCATCTTCAAGAGGTTTTCTAATGGTCCGAGTTTCCATGTGCACATTGTACCTTGAAAGTAGTTCTTATAGATCCAGACTTTTGCAGGAGAAGGGGCTTACTCCTCTTCTGGACCTCGTTGTGTGCATTCAGTATAAAACGCAATAAATTAGGGTGCATTTCAATTAAGCAATCAAAACCTAAACCCCAAACAAAAGCTAATGTCTTCCAACTTATTTTGAAAAAGGCTATAACATGAGATGGTAATGTTGAGATAGTATAGGCTATATTTAGGCCAGGTTTGCTCAGATTAGTAATAATAATAATAATACATTTTATTTATAAGCGCCTTTCAAGACTCGCAAGGTCACTGTACAAAAACATAAAGACACAAAACAAGACAGAATAAACAAATGGAACAGTGCAATCAAGGTGGATAGGCTATCTGGAACAGGTGGGTTTTGAGTCTGGATTTAAAGAGAGGGAAGGAGTCAATGTTTCTGATGTCTGGTGGGAGTGAGTTCCAGAGTTGGGGAGCAGAGCAACTGAAGGCTCTGCTCCCCATGGTACTGAGGCGAGCCGAGGGGACAGAGAGGTGGATAGAGGAGGAGGATCTGAGGGAGCGGGAGGGGGTGACAATATGGAGGAGATCCGAGAGATAAGGGGGGGGCGAGGTTATGGATGGCCTTGAAGGTGTGGAGAAGGATCTTGAAGTTGATGCGGGATTTGACTGGGAGCCAGTGGAGATGCTGAAGCACAGGGGTAATGTGGTGAAATGAGGGGGTTTTGGTGATGATGCGAGCGGCTGAGTTCTGGACCATTTGGAGCTTATGGAGGGATTTGTGGGGGAGGCCGAAAAGGAGAGAGTTGCAGTAGTCGAGGCGGGAGGTGACAAGGCTGTGAATAAGGATGGAAGTGGTATGGGGGCTGAGAGAGGGGCGGAGCCGATTTATATTGCGTAGGTGGAAATATGCAGACCGGGTAACGTTATTGATGTGAGATTGAAATGACAGTGATAATGTGCCTCATATATGATATATGATATAATGATAGTGTGCCTCATATACAGCTAACTGTGGTTCATGTACTACATTTTTTCCTGTCCTCTCTGTCTCTCTAGCCGATCATGGATTTTGTAGATCCCATCCTGGCTGTAGCCTCACAGATCTACACCCTGGTTGAAAATGTTAAGGCCAATAAGAAGCGCTGCCGCCGTGTTTCGGCCCGAGTCAAAGCCTTGGATGACCTGGTAAGGTCCATCAAACAGAGGGAGAAGGTCCAAAACTCGCCAGAGGTAGTGAAAGCCCTTAAGGAACTCTCAATCACCCTGGAATCAGCACAGGAGCTCATTAAAAAATACACATTGGCCAACTGGGTGGAGCGCATCCTGAACTCCGGCAGCCACGGGGACGAGTTCAGCAGCGTGAATGAACGCCTGAACGATGCCTTCCAGATCCTGTCCGGTGCTCTGCAGGTGGAGCAGGGGAACGTTCTGTACAAAGTGTTTGAACTGAGCTGCAGAGCAAAAGAAGATGAAGTGGATGGAATGGATGATGACAACGAGTTGAAGAAATGTGAGGAAAACCTATTTTGACTGTGGCCTGTTATGGGTTAAAGAGAAACAATCTGAATCACACTACAGTATTAAATTAATTTTAACTTGCACCCCTGTTCCCTTGAAAACCTTTTGAACTTAATGTCACGATGAGCAATCCATCTCTAGAATAATTATTATTTTTCTCTAATTGAAGGGCTAACAGGACCTTTAAACAAAATTTTAAAAATGCTAACCATTACCACATTTGTTTACCAAAAAAAAAAAAAAGTTTTATGGCATGTCAGATTTGACAGGTTGGACGGTATAGAGTCTGGCTTAAGTGTTTTTTGTTAATTTTTTTTTTACCTCAGTGCTCCTGGAGCACATGCAATCTCAGCGAGAGAAAACAGACGCCATGCTGAAGGAGTTCGAAGATGTCAAAATCAACGTGGGAAAAGTCGTGGAGATGTGTGAGTAGACCATAATTTAAAACTGCTCTGCAGTACACAATACTAGTCAGACCAATTCCACCAGGGCCATAAGTCATGTATCTACGGTGGCCCTGTAGGTCAAAACACAACGACATTTCACAAAACACAATGACATTTCAGATTAGGGAAAGGGTATGGACAACACTTCCGTGCTAAATTATAAGCTGATGTGATTGGTTGTTTCGCTGCCAGTCAAGAAATGATGCTTTGTGAATGGTCAGATACGCGGAAGTGTAGACACTGTGATGCGCTTTGAAAGCAGACAACATGTATGAGTCGTTGCCAAATTTCTGGATGTCTGCACGTTGAGGACTCCTCAGTCCTATCTCCTTGAGCTGTGCTTTCAGGGTTCCAAGGGACATGTTAATGTCATGATGGGTTGAAAGCATATCAAGAATGACATCATATGTATGTCCTCTTTCAAAATATTCCTCTATTAATGCCATCTCATCCTCTATTCTTTCCAACGTGGTTTAAAACTCGCGTTTTGAAACAGGAAATGACGTTACACTGTCGAGTTCTGTCCAATCAGAAACAAGAAGTGTTGTCCCTACCCTTTCCGTAATCTGAAATGTCACTGTGTTTTGTGAAATATCGTTGTGTTTTGTGAAATGTCGTTGTGTAATGTCGTGTTTCGTGAAATGTCGTTATGTTTTGAGAAATGTCGTCGTGTTTTTTGTAATGTCGTTGTGTTTTCTGTAATGTTGTTGTCTTTTGTGAAATGTCTAGTTTTCTGAAATGTCATTGTGTTTTCTGAAATGTTGTCGTGTTTTGTGAAATGTTGTTGTGTTTTCTGTTTTGTCCTTGTCTTTTGTGAAATGTCGTTGTGTTTTGACCTTCAGGGCCACCATCTTCCTTCTTACACATCACAGGTCAGTTCAGGACTATAAAGTTAGCATACTGTATAGTAACACTGTTTTTTGTAACATTAATACTTAGTTGCTGTGACCATACTTTGTCTTACCTGGCATAACTATTGCCTGTACTGGATAGGGTGTTCGCCAAGGGGGACCTCCAGCAACTTTAAAACATAGAATGGTGTTCATCCACTTGTACATTTAATGCAAAACCTCAACCTGAAAAGGAAGAATCTATGACACTTTGGGGGTTCTAAAATTATTTTTTTGCTGACTGCCTCATAATTGCTGGTGTTTAGTTCTACAGTGTAGAACAGAGCCATGGTAAAGAAAACCCTTTGATAGGTATGCCCAGATATTTGATAACCTTTGAACACTTTTGAACACAGAATTAGCGTAAGCAGCAGGATCTCACTAATCATAACGGTGTGTTAAATCCAGCAGCATTTACGTCATTATGTTATGAACCATTAGTAAATGTGGCGTCTTATAATTGAATTTCTTTCCTCGAGCTTACCCAGCTGATCACAGACACAGTAAGTCTGTTCACTTAGCTCCGACTTGTTTGATGTGCCGCCTCATTTCCTCCAGCTTTGTCCTACTGTATGAGATAGCTATGTATTCCCTCGAGACCACAGTGAAACATGACCTCACAGGTAGTTTGTGAAATCAGAGTTATTATAATTCGTATCTCTTATCATTATCATCTACCAAAAAATCAACCAAATCATTACTTTTTGAATTCTAAGTTCAGTTGACAGTGCCTTGTAGCGGCTGTTGTTATTTTGACAGGAGTCAAAACCTTGACCACACGTGTTGTGTCCACAAGAGTTGTCACATTACATTAGCAGGGCTGTGGTGTTTTAATCACTTATTGGCACATGTTAGAGGTCAATGGCTTGTTAAAACCTGTTAACTGCTTTAATGAGCTGGAGGGAGCCTCTCTGTGGTTTTCCTGCCCACAACCTTTCTATTTTAATATGTACATCACTCTCACTCTTGTTTAGATCTGTTTATTTTTTAGTTAGTTAACAGCTACAAGGATGTAATATTTTAAAAGGCTCAGACATCACTTACAGAGCGGTGTGTTGTTTTTCTGAATGAAAGAGGCTGGAGCACCCCTGTTGAGTCTAGGTGGTGTTTCATGCGACTCAGGACGCGTTTCTTTGGTTCACACTACCAAAGAAATGAGGTCAAATGTGGACACACGTGACCCAGACCCCCTTTAAATGTAGTCAGTGTGTCCTTTAAGCTCACATGTGATCGTATTTCCCAGGATGGAAGTTAATGCAAGGTCTGAAGGAGCCCATAGACTCACCTTTAGCTGGCAAGCAGCAATGTTACAAGAAGCGTCTGTACTGAGCAGATAAACAAACAGTTAGAGATGAGACGGTGATCACAGTCGAGTATTTAGTCACCAAAGTCAGATATTTCCCTCAAGAGGTGGAAACCAAAGAGAACAAAACATAGCTAAGGGAAGTAGCTAACCGAATGTCTAATTGTTTGAGTCTAACTGACAGCTGGGATGGCTATTTTACAGCCAGCTGACCCCTGACTCAAAAACAAACGTTTAAGATGATTTATGGATTTATGGAATAACTTTTAAAAGCTGCTGACATGTTGAAGGTATAGTCACCACTTTGTTTGCTGCCCATGAGTGACCAAAACAAATGTGTTATTACAGGTTTAAAAGACATATGGGCAAGTTGCATAGCCTTCAGTGGTAAATTTCTGTCGGGTTACGGCAGAAATTTATGAAGTTCTGAAATTCTTCTCCCTCCTGATTGCAGCTAAACAATACATTGTGCTTTATTTTTTAATTTATTTATTAGTTTTTTTTTTACAGTGGAGAAGCCCAGGATCACTAACGAGGACATCCGAATGATTAAACCAGAGGAGCTGAGGTACGAACATCCAAAAAAGGCCTTCATGACGACATCAAACTCTGAGGTCTACAAAGGAGAATATCGTGGATTCACAGTGGCCATCAAGCGTTACATTGGACCCCTGAACACCAGCCCAAGGTCTGTGCTGATCAGTATGACTAAAATAAAGCACTGGAAAATATATTTTAATGACGTCAGTCAGCCTAGAAAAAAAATAAATAAATCTTTAGGCCATGAGGAGCTGAAATAGGATTTGTTGTATTTAAATTATCTAAATAAGAAACATGCAGAATTCTGTGGTAACAATATAATCACTAAATAAATTATGGTAATGTGAGGTTGGACTGAAAACTGAAACCAGTGACTGCTGAATAAATTAGAGCTCCAGCTTGTACTGTTGTTAGATGAACCTTTAACCGCCCTGTTGTCTTCGCGTTTACTACGTACCTTTTGTCCGCTGTTTTGACTGCTTATAAAACATGGTGTATAAATTTTTTTATTTTTATTTTTTTTTCACCTTTTAATTGAACTTGTTTCCAACACATTAACATAAATTTTATATTTAGGTTTGTAGTTTATGGTACGATACACCTAATTTACAAAAAAGTACAACTCGTTTTTGAGTAAAAAAAAAGCAGAAATTCTGAATTATTTTCACTATGCTTGTGATCAGAGGCATATGTGTTGATCCATTATCACAGGCTGGTATATGTCAATGTTCAGGCAGGATATTGTTTTGAAACCTTTTTGATTTTTTTAATGGCAGCAAATAGTCACACCGGTTGTCCTCCCGGGTCAATTTGACCTGGGCTGTTTCAATTGGTTACAATGCAAATGTGTAAAATGATCACACCATTCTGTTACATATTTTTGGCCTACTTCATGACAAGTCATTACCACACATTTTAAACTTCTTTTAGACATGTTTTATGAAAAAAAAACTAATATAGAAGATATTATTAGTTATTTGGCTTAACTACTGATTAGTATATGTAAAGCATTAGTCAGGATACCCCAAGGTCAAAATTTACTGATGCACTTGTTTTCATAAATAAGAGAGTAAAGAAATATAATTTGCAAAGTTCAGCATTTATTTTAATAACTCTTTCTTTGATCTTTTTTATAAAATAATAAACACAGAAATACAGCTCAAGCGTGTGTGTGGGTGAGGGACAGTCCGTTAGCCCCTGACAGGGGGCTGTAATCCGTTTACAGCTGTATACACTGGTGACCTGTAATAAAAGTAATAAACAACAAATCATTCAAAAATTAATTCTTATTTCACACAAGAATGCAATGCATTGACCTGAATGAATATCGATAAATATTACATGAAAAAAAGTGCAATACCTTGTCGAGGTTGTGGACTCCCTCTTGTTCTTGTTATAATCAAGGATGATCTTTTGTCCTCCATGGTGCTACTAAAAGCAGTGTCCCAATGCAGAGTGCTCATGAGAAGCAATTTTTTTCTGTCTTTGGGGCAGTAGGAGACAAGAGAATGTCTCCCCTTCATCACGCTGTCTCAGAGTGAAATGTGAAATTCCCTGAGGATGCTGTATTTATAATCTCAGTTTTTTGTTTATAGTTATCTTGTCCAGAATTGGAGAAAGACAAATCACAGGTGTGAAATTAACATGTTCACAAATGTTTAGCTTTGACATTTGGTGTTGTCTGAAGGCCAAATGCCAATCAGAGACTGGAAATATTACACTGCATGTGTGTGTGTCTGTGCATGTGTGTTTATACATGTGTGTGTATGTGTATATGTGTGTGTATGTGTATACGTGTGTGATTTTGGTTTAGTGGGGTGTGTGTGTTTGTGTGTGTGTGTGGGTGGATGTGTGTGTATGTGTGTGTATACATGAATGTGAGTGCGTGTGTGTGTGTGTGCGAACGCGTGTGTGAGTATGCGTGTATGTGTGTGCATGTTTGGGTGTGTGGGTGCGTGTGTGTGTATACGTGTGTAGGGGTTTTTGTGTACGTGTATGCGTGTGTGTGTGTGTTTTTGTGTATGTGCGGGGGTGGGGGGTGTGTGGCAGGGGGGTGTGGGGGCGTGGGGGTGGCTGTGTGGATGGGTGGGTGTGTGTGGGTGGTTGTATATGTTTGTGTGTGTGTTAATTGTGCTGAAAACCACAATAGTGTGACCCATTGCACCACTAAATATGACCGGGTCAAATTGACCCGGGAAGACAACCGGTGTTATAAATTTTGATAAAACACACATAATTTAACAAATATAGTCATAATTAATTTGAGCTGTAAAGAGCTAAGCAGGGGACCATCCATGTAATTTTCAGGCAATTATATGGAAGAAAACCAAAGTTATGACAGTTTACATTTTGAAATCGGGTCAAATTGAGCCGAAGACAACAGGAGGGTTAAGTATGAGGCATAATTTAATCCTTGTCACCACATTTCCTCTGTTTGCAGGGAGCTGAAGTCCATCTTCAATAAGGAAGTCGACACCATGAAACGGTTTGAGTCGCCCAACATCCTGCGAATGTTCGGCATCTGTGTCCAGGACGAAACAGGTGAGTGGACTTCAGCACGTGAATCACACAGGGCCTGATATTCTTTCCGGCAATGCAGTGTGTCACTGTTACTGTCTGCAGGATCCGACCCACAGTTCCTCATCATCATGGAGTACTGTGAGAAAGGAAGCCTTCGACAGGTCCTGGACTCTACATGTAGAATGCCCTGGATCAGGAAAGCTCGCATGTGCCTGGATGCAGCGCAAGGACTCTATCGGTCAGTCTGCAATTCATTGTGTGTTTACTGACAAATTTAAATAATGTGTGAGGAGGTACTGACAGAAAGAAGGAGGGGTGCAGATTTTCTTGGTGAAGATGAGTAAGTAAAATGAAACATTTGCCAATAAAATTCACCGACATCAGCACAGATTCTAGACCAAACAGAGGTGGATGCTATAGATTTATACACATACTTTCTGATATCAGAATATGTTGAAACTGAAAACTTGAAAAGATATACATTTGTTTGTACAACAATAATGGTATGTTCATGTTTCCATATTTACAATAAAATGCACTAATAAGTTACTACTGGAACTGTTGTCTCTCAGACTCCACCAAACAGAAGAAAAAAGTAAGGTCCACGGGTGCATCAGCAGCAGCAAGTTCCTGGTGGCAGAAGGCTACAGAGTCAAGGTACTAAAGCCAGTGATGCGCAGTTTATGCATATGTGTTAATATGACGCCGTAGCTACAACCCAGACCCTACGCAGACCCTAACACCGTAGCCTGACGTGTACCTACCCAGAAATATAACTACGTGTCGCGGCGACGCAGACCGCAAGAGCTGTGATTGGTCCGCTTGGTAGTAGTGTATTCTCTGCAATCTTCAAACTGATTATTTTGGATCACTAAAGATGGAACACATCGAGGCGAACAAATTTCGGCAAAAATTTGAGTCGCCATTGTTAAAAGTGAAGCAGGAAGTAGAAACAAAAATTAACCCAACTTATAAAAAAGACAGAGCGCCAACTAGCAGTTGGGTGGTGTTGTTACAGATCGAGCCAGACTGACAAGCGCACATGTATAAATGGCTCGCACCGAACATAAACAGCGTTGCCTACGTACGTAGCCAACGTCGTCTATGTCCCACAGAGGCATAAACTGTTTGCGCTTTAGCCCACAGGTGTTCCGAATCAAAACCTAAACTGATCTGAAAAAGATACTTGGATGAGTGGTGAAAAGTCTTCAAGAAAACTCAGACAAGTTCAGTTGTCTTTGTTTTAGCTTTGTCTTTAGATACAGCGCTAATATTGTCTTTGTTTCCAGCTGGGAGGATTTGAGCTGGCGAAAACGGAGACGTCACTGAAGAAATCCACAAAGGACAAGGAGATCAAGCCCTTGTGCTATTCCTCTCCCCAGGCACTCAGCGACATCAATCACGTCTACAGCAAAGAGTGTGAGATATACAGGTCAGTACCAGAGAGGGGTCACCCTGTACAACTGCTCAGAACTAACAGCACATGATTTTAATGATCTTCAGGGACTGTATGTGCAGCCACTGCCTGTGCAGAGTTTGTGTTTCTCTTTCAGACAGGTCATTTAGAGTGAATGAAGATGAACTGATTTAATTGTCTAATTAAACAACAAATGTTTGCTCTCTGACTTGATGCCTCACAGCTTCGGAATCGTCCTGTGGGAGATTGCAACACGCAAAAAACCTTTCGAAGGTGAGTTCTGTCATGACTTGCAAAATAAAGTTAATAAATTTAAGGAGTTCTGTTCAACAGGAAAGTTTAATGTGGTAATATTAGCTGGAGCAGCAAGACTGTGAACAGGACTCATATCATAGATTCAAAAGACTTAAAAGTAGACTGCAGATGAATTTTTATTATTTACATGATCAAATCCACACTAATAGTTGGTTTAAATGTACAATTTGCAGCACTGTCACTGAGCTGTGTGGCTGGCCTGCTTGTGTTTGTTTTCCATCGTTAGCAATTAGCATGTTAGAAATTTGTTAATTAGCACCAAGTGAGGCTAACGTCAGTGGTTTTCTAATCCTAAACCATAGTATGGACAAAATAATCCAATAATACTGGAGTCAGGGTCATCAAAGTTATCATCAAAATAGTTGTTCAGACATTTTCTTAGAAACCAACAAAGTTTCTTCTGGGAAACATGAATGTGGAAAAATTTCATGGCAGTCAATCTAATAGTTGTTGAGATTTCCAACCAAACAGCCCCGACACCAGCATACTTAAAGACAGAATAACTGCCTTGTACTTGTGTTCTCAAAGTGTTCTCACACCTCTTCCAGGTTATTCAAATAAACAAATCTCTGATAAAGTCTGCCAAGAGAAATATCAAGAGCCACTGCCCAGTGACTGCCCTAAACCACTGGGAGAGCTGATCAACGCATGCCGTGCATATGATAGCTTCGCAAGGCCGTCTGCTGGAGGTAAATTACAAACACTTCCATCATCATGTTAGCAGTTAAATCTCTGTAGGTATGTGCATTTGTGTGCCGTAGCTGGAAGGCTGACTTTAAAGTGTTTGATGGTGAAACTCAAGTCTAAAACATGACGTAAACTGAGGAAGAAAACATCTCATATGTAATACTGTAAGTCAGCATGAATTTTTCTCTGTTGCAGTGTTGGTGGATAAACTGCGCAGTGTGGTGGCACAGTTAGAGGAGCAATAAAACTCATCAACTGCCCAGCTGCTGGTTGGGATCATCCTCAGGACAAAAAACATTGTGGAAATTATACAGTTCCAGCCAAGCTTTGGACACACCAACACATTCAATGGTTTCTGCTTTTACTATTTTCTGCAGTGCACTGAAGACATCAAAAATAAGAAAAAATTATGAAATAAGAAATTACGTCATTATGTCAAGAAAAAGATTTTACTATTTTTACTATTACGAGCCGTTATAATATTATAATATTAAATTGCATTACATTTGGATTTACAATCAGCAGCTTCATGAGGGTTATCATTCATAACATATTATTCAGGTTTAGGTTGGGGGACTGTGAAGCTGTGGTCACCTGATTCAGCAGTCCATCACCTCGTGAATTCATTGATCAGACAGCCCGTTGTGGAGCCTGGAGTTATGTTATGGGCCATCGTCATGTTGGAAAAAGTAATGATGGTCCCACTAGGCTTGAATGAGATGGAATGAATGTTGTGGTAGCCATACTGGTAAAGTGATGATATCATATGTCTACCTTCTCCATGTCTCATAGTCCAGATATCCATTTCTATTGTCCATTGGTTGTGTTTCCTGGTTCTTTTATTTGTCTTCTTCCCTCAGCAGTTCCACCAATAAGGTCTTATCCACACAGGCCACTCCAAATAATTAGTGTTGAGATTTGTCTTCTGCTTGACAACTGGGAAGCAATTACTGCATGTGGGCTCTAAACTGATGATTTCTGAGTCTGGTAACTCCAGTAAATTCACAGAGTGCATGGTGAATGTGACTGCTCTAGAAGAAACTTTCAAAATTGCCAAATGTTTCTGGACAATGACCTTCATATCTACAACAATGGGGATCTTGTTTCTCAAATAGCAAATAGCTGAGTGGTTCTAGACGTAATATGAATCACTACAGTAGCTCTCTTTGCTGTTTACCCACATGACTTCGACATTACAAAACCGATGTCTCAAGCACATTATGAAGGTGAGAAGTTATACTAGTTTGACAAGGCTCACCTGTTTACTGAAATTCCAGGTAACAACCTTGTGAAGCTGGTTAACATATTAACAATAGTGTATAATTTGTTTTGTTTATTAGTTTTGATATCTTTCCTTTTCTTCTACATTAGTGGTGTCAAACTGATTGTAGTTCAGGGACAACATACAACCCAATTTGATTTCAAGGGGTAGGACCAGTAGGTAGCATAATTACCTATAAAAAAATTACAATTTCCCTTTGTTTTAGTGCAAAGAGCTACATTATGAAAATGTTTACATTTATTTAACCATCATTTTACATAACATTTTATGAACAACTGGAAATGTCTTAAGATGCACTAAATTAGTGCTAGTGGTCAAATTACAAATAGAAGTTTCTTTAGTTGGTAGATTGCATTCTATGTAATTTTTACACTTTGCAAATTCACCCCACGGGCCAGATTGGACAGTTTGTGAGGCTGGTTTTGGCCCCCGGGCCACATGTTTGACATCCCTGTTCTACTTGGTAGAAAACAGTAAAAAAATAAAAAAAAAATAAAAAAAATGAATGAGTACTGTAAATAATTCACATAGGTGTTTTCATGGGAAATGCCATTTAAAAACTAATTCTGACGTTATTGTAACTCTTCTCCAAATAAATGTTTGCATGTTGGTCTTTGTGTATCTTGTTTTAACCTCCCACATCCACAGAAATGATCTGTTGAACGTTTTCGTTGTTATTCAGATGGTTTAACACTAGCTCTGGGGCCTTTTTGAATGTGAACTTAACCTGAGCAAAGTGTAAAGGCTCCACCTAGAGGTTAGTGCACCAAAGGTCAGGTTTTCAAACTAAATGCCACTCTTGTGTGTCAGGTCAAATCTGAAAATGTTGTTACCTTCACTTCAGTTGGTCTTTTAGTCTTTGTGTTTAACATTAATGATCTCTGTGATTAAAAATATATTTGGTGCAGTCTGAATAGTAATGTTTTATAAGCTAAAATATCCCTTTCACATATAATACTGATTCCTCATTCTTGTTCTTTATGTATGCCTTTGAGTTGCATTCGTTTGTAACAATATCACTTTTCTTGATCTTTAGATTTTTCCATTTCCATGTTTTCCTTCTTCTAGTGTTATTTATTGCCTTGTTCTTTGATAGAATTCATTTCAAACTGTATGTAGTGGTCTACATGTCTGCTCATGATGAACACCACAATCAAACAGCAGATAATAATAAATGCTTCAAATGGAGATTTCTCTTTGTTTAATAGAGGCATGTGGCCTAGCCTTTAGAAGAAGAGACATAGGAGAACAAAATGAAATCTGGTGAAAATTTAACATTTAAGATTTAAATGTGATCTTATTAAATATCACAATACGACAGGGTGATTTTAGCGTTACACTGTGTGCACAATTATTAGGTAAGTTGCACTTTTGAGGATTAGTTTTATTATTTAACAACAACAGTGCTCATGGTCAATCTAAAATGTTAACTAGATGATCGCAAGCAATCATGAAGGGGTCCATGCCGTGGCGAAGTCGTACCCAAGCAGGATGCAGAGGCATAAGCGGGTCGACACGGCCTGAAAGGAGGCAAAGGAACACAGGAATCCTTTGGCTGACAAGTGAATGAGAGTCAGGCGGGTGAGAAGCAACGAAATTTGGTGATCTTGAGATATGAGGCAAAACGTGCAAAGAAAACATGCGTGTCAGGGTGTGGATGAACGAACTGAGGGCCTTTGGGAAGGGTTTCATTGGGAATGTTTTGGAAGAGGGCTTTGTCCTCAGCACATAGGGATTGAGTTTGGAGATTAAGTCGACACTGAAGAAGTCATACAAGCTAGTGATTTACATCAACAGTATATTTTTCATTGAGATTTCCTACCCTTATATTCACATCAAGCTGAAGCATTTGCCATTTCTCGTACCTCTTGCTTTTTGGAATGATATCACAATAATTATGTCATGTGACTTTGGTCATGTTTCCACAGTAAGGTCTCAGCAACAATTGCTCTGAATATTTTCCAGGGCCAAAGTCAAATTGCAGGTTTCTCATGCTGTCTCAGTTTACCTTTAGCTCTCCTCTAGCTGTAACAGTAGACAGTACAAGGGAGGTGTCCTCAGGATAACACAGGACAGGATGATCAAGGAGCCCGGTGGAGTTACATTACCTTTTTTTTTTTTTTTTTTAGTGTTCCAGTTTGGGCTTTGTGGAGTTCTATAAGATAACTAATGTCAATGACAGTGTGGAGATAAATAAAGAAATAGTAAGTTGTGTGCTTCCAGTGAGAGAGAGATCCTTAACACCTTGATCCAAAATATGAATCATCTCCCCAAGTCATGATGCACTCACAACACTCATCTCAGTTTACCTGATGTCCAAGAGCTCACTCCGCCATTATTTCGGATTATAGTCTTATCTGGTGTTAGAAGGTTCACATAAGGAAAGGACGGTGGTATTCACTGGATTAATTTTTAAGCAGTACAACAACCATGTAACATAAGCTAAACTTACCCATTCTAAAGTATTTATACATAAAACTGCTTAAACATACACTGTGTAATAATTCACAAATCATTAGTCACTGGCAAGTATAAATCTATGCAAGCCGTGTAAACCGTAGATTTCTTTCTACTTCTTGTTCGTTAATTAAATGGTTAAATGTGATGAAATGATTGCGGATGCCGTTAGAAACCTTAAACACCACTGAAGAGGACTCATCTTCGCCACGGAGGATCTTCGGCGGTGACGTAGAAGCAGGATGGGGCGGGCAGAGCGGGCTGGCGCCGGGAGATTCGAGCCCTGACCGCGGTTCGGACTCAAATCCTGCGTTATTTGGAAATAACTCGTAAACCACCCCTGCAGCCAGACCCATCCGATTTGTTTATTTGCAGTGCTGCCATGTTGTCGCGTTGTGTGATCTTTCAAAGCGGGATTAGAGGCTGTTAAACCTTCACAGGTAGGTGTTTGCGTCTTAGCGCGCTGCTGCTAACTACGCGGCGCATAGCACAGCACAGCCCAGTCGGGTCGCGTTAGCCGTGTTAGCCGGTGTTAGCCACGAGCCAACCAGGCTGACTCTTGTCTTCTGCGTGTGGGTTTCGCAACAACAATATCACAGCGAGCATTAGAGGTAGTTTTACGTGTATCGACCATCGCATATAAGCTGTTGGAGACATTAACTGGGTGTTGGTAGTCTCACAACCTCTCGAATGCTATCTATGCGTGTCCGTCGTTACCAGGAGATGCAGCTGAGAGCAAAAAATATATTTTTCCCGATTGTTCTGTAACGTCGCTTTTTGTTTTGATAAGAACGCCGAGCCGATTGAAATTTCAACTGCAGCTGTCATTAGCTTTTGGCATTTTTAGCTTGGAGGCCCCAAAGACCTCGGGCTGTAGTTGTTTACTTACCCGAGAAAGGCGTCGCCTGGACCCGAGCAACGCAACTAAAGTGCCCGAATGTAACATCTTAACAGATGTGTTATTAAAGGGAATTTGCTGCACAGCAGACGGTCAGAAACGCTCCCATGTTCAGGGTTATCGCCGTGCTAATTAACTTAGGCCACATGGCTGGTTAGCTCAGCTTGCTGGAGATGTAACTTCTGTTTTTGTGCAGCTACTTGGCGCTGAGTTTGGCTCCAATGTGAATCTACCTGGTAATGTGTATCAAACACCATGAACACGTGGCAACTTGTTTGTTTGCGATTATCATTCATGGATTCTTGCAGTCTGTTGTATAGTAATGAATGAGTGTCCACTAGCCCCAGCTCTCCTTTAGCTGTAACAGCAGACAGTGGGGAGGAGCCACATGAAGTGAAGTACTGTTTTTATAAGGTTCCAGAGAGAGAGATCCTGTACAGCTTGTTCCAAAATTATTATTCATCTCCCCAAGTCATGATGCACACACCACACACTTCTGTTCATGGTTCTGATACAGCAGTTGTTTTAATGTACGTGACTGCGCCCCAAATACTGTCAGGTTTATTTGTATACAGAGTGCAAAGCTGAGAATCTCAAGTGGTGGCTTGGGATGTATTTTGAGATGCGTCTTTAATGCCAGGTGTGATGACGAATGCTTAAAGCTAGCCAACTGCGATCGTGTTGCCAGATAACTAGTAAGGAGTGGTCAGATTTTCTAGAGGTTAGTGTTGGAGGCTTTCCCATATTCATATTGCTTGCGAACGTTAGATCTGCCCATGTAAGCTATAGTCAGCTTCAGAGATCCACGGATCCACAGGCCAGTATTGGTCTGATGCAGATATACACAGGCCAGCCACCACATTGAAACCACTGACAGGATTATGAGAACATTGACCATCTTCTGCTGGGAAACTTTTGGACCTGGCATTCATGTGGATGTTACTTAGACATGTAGCACCCCCCTAGACCAGACCAGGCACCCCCACCCCATAGCAATGACACTCCTTGATGGCAGCAGCCATCCCCAGCAGGATGCAGCCTGACACAGACACACACACAAAGAAATGCTTTAGGAACAACTAAAAAAAAAAACATGAAGAACAGCACAAGGTGTTGACCTGGCCTCCAAATTCACTAGATCCCAAACTGATCAAGTATCTGTGGGAAGATCCACAGAGGCCCCTTCCATCAACCCATAGGACCCAAAGGCCCCCACTAACAACATTCTGTTGCCAGACACCACAGGACACCCTCAGAAGGCCCATGTCCATTCTCTGATGAGTCACAACTGTTTTGGAGGCACAAGGGAGACCTACACAATATTAGGAAGGTGGTCACAATGTTATGACTGATCGGGGTATCATGTATATTCAGTATTGGCTGGTAATTAACAAGAAATGACAGTATAGAAATGCCAAAACTGGAACTGAGGTCATACAATGTTGCTCAGTTGAAGGGTAAAGGACTCAAGCTTGCAGCCTTGGTGATGGGATGCTTTGTCAGAGCAGAAACTGACAATCTAAGGTGTGTTTTTTTTTTTTTGTCCTGCATCAGCCTTGCAGATGGAGGCCATGGAGGTAGATATCCCTGTGGAGCTGCAGGCAAGAGACCTTAGACAGCCAGAAGCTGCTGGTGCTGCTGCTGCAGGTCAGCCTGAGGATGCCAATGTACCATATGTCATCTCGGACTCGGGGAGCAGCACTGAAGTGGATGAGGATGAAGATGATGACGACAACGGACGGGCAGCAGCTCGGGCACCTCCCAGGCTTCCTGCCACCTGGGCGTTTAGTCAAAGGGTGGTGGGTGGGGTGACAGCTGCCCCCTCAGCTGCTCAGGGGGCACCCATACGGAGGAGACTCAGGTACCCAGAATTGCTCAGAGGAGGCTTGATTTATGCCTTATTTGGATGCATGCCTGCTGTGTAGAAAAGTGAAATTCTGTTTTAATTAGCATAACTTAAGCTTAGTTTGGCTGTGAATTTTTCTACGCACCTCTGCAGACAGGGCCTCAGGGTGCACTACCCCAGCCAAACCGCAGCACCCTCAAGAGGATTCCCAGACTTCCTGCTCCGAGCACCCGCTGCCAGCGTGGCACAGCCGCAGTCTGGCAGCACCACCGAGGCCAGCGAGTCTGAGGATGAGGCAGAGGGGGATGAAGACAGGACACCTGCTGCTGTGGAGCCCACTGACCCTGTCTTGCCTGCTGGTCCTAACCTCAGCACCTCCAGCCAACTCGCTCAGTCTCAAGACGCCAGTACAACCAGTGAGTCTAACCAAAATTCAGTGTGTTCCAAATCCTGATTAGTTTCTGTAGTCCTCTGAACTTAAAACACACAATAATTATATATTTTTTCATGGTCTCATTAGGCTTATGCACATTGTGTGTTATATTCTGAGAGTCCGGTGTTATTTTTCTCTGTTCAGACTCCAGTTTACCTCCAGATGGTGAGAGGACAGAAGCTCAAAACAAGAACTTCCAGGTAACTTTCTGATCAACCCATCAATGTCAAGCATCTGTGAATTCTCTGTAAATTCATTTAATATTGTTTTTTGCTCTAATGATGTATATTGTAAAATAAGACAGATGGATCTGGATTTTAAGCTGGATGACCAGACCAGAACAGATAAAAATATTTCTTGCCATGTCTACCACAGGGCAGCATATTTCAGCCACCTGATTTTAGAAGTAATAGTTTATAGTTCCTTCAGACTCATTTAGCTTCCCTCATCTCCACTAGGTGGCCCTAGCAAACCCAGCTTCAGTCCAGTCGTCCCACACCGAGGAGAACGAAGGCGACACCTGCACCATCTGCTTTGAGGCGTGGACAACGGCGGGCGAGCACAGGCTGTCCGCTCTGCGCTGCGGACACCTCTTCGGCCACACCTGCATCCAGCGCTGGCTGAAGGCTCAGGGCCAAGCTGCGAAATGTCCACAGGTCAGCAAAGCCAATGCAACTCAGCAGAAATGATATGAATCCCACGTGGCAGACGATGATGTAACTGTACGTGCATTTCCTTGTGTTTTTAGTGCAACAAGAAAGCAAAGCGGTCAGACATTGTGCTTCTGTACGCTCCAAAGCTGAGAGCCCTGGACAACTCTGAGCAAGAGAACTTGAAGAAGTGAGTGACATCCTCTCTGCTTCACTACCAACATACCAATTGTGACAGACAAGTTTTTTCTGTTGTGAAAAATGTGCTTGGATCTCTTGTGCTATAATCAAGGGATACATAATAAGCATGGTACTGTTCACCTTCCACTGTCTAGGGATATCAGTCATCAGTAGGTTTATTCAGCAATGAATGGTTTCCACTCCTGTTTTATTGCAGTGCAGAAAGGTATGCGCGGAATGTAAACCGATTTGTTGAATACACACACTGCCGTCAGTCTATGAGAAGCACTTTGAAAGTCATTTTTCTAAAATACAATTATTTATATTTAACCTGATGAGAATAGCTTATCCGTTACATCTAACAAGCAAACTAAACTAGAGCATTTAATGTGTTTGTGTGCAGATCTCTGGAGCAGGAGCAGTCTCTGAGGAGGAAGGCTGAATTGGAGTCAGCTCAGTACAAACTCAAGCTGCAAGTTGTCACCAACCAGTATGGACAAGCACAGCAAGAGCTACAGGTATCGGTGACAAACTGTGAAGTATACTTCTATCTATCTAATGGTATCAGCTGTGTTGCGCCAATTACTGTTGGTACACATCAAATAGCTTTAAATAACTGCTGTAGTAATCCATGTTGTGACCAGAGCCACTCGTCTGAATCTGTAGAGACCAAGATACACAATGTCCAGTGGAAAACTTCAAAATGTCAGTCCATATTTGACATTTGAGTTGACAAAATAGTAATCAGAATTTTTCTTGCGTGAGACCAAGATATAAGCCTGCTCTGCTGTCCTTGCTAATTTAGGAGGTTGGATCATACATTACAGACAGATAAAAAGCTAGTAGAGCTAGTAGAGCTCAAGTAAAAATCTTTGGCTGCATTTATATTTTGAAACTTCAAATGAAATTGCAATAAACACAGATGTTCAGAAGAAGTATGATGACTGAACACATTCCTGAGATAACCTGTCAGACAGTGCATTCCACTGTGGGATAAACAAAGGATTATCTTGTCTTATATTATGACTATTGTTACGGTAATTCAAATACAAACATAATGAGGTGTAACCATAATGGGTGTACACACAAAAGGCTCGCACCTTGAATGACTTACTGTATTGATTTGTATTTGGACTTGTACACAATAATAATAATAATAGCTTGGACTTATATAGCGCCTTTCAGATACTAATTTTAGCTCGTCTTAGTCACAGAAAAAATGGTCATTGGCAAATACTTTTCGTTATCGTCTAGTAACAAAATGAACACTGTCCAAACTGTTTGACTGGTGCCGCTGGTGATTTTATCAAAGATATAAATTAACGATTAAAAACCGTCATGTTTTACACCCTGTGGAGTTCAGGATGTGCCGTGCATCTGATGGTTATTCAAGCCCTCCTTCTTCCCTGTGTAGGAGCTGAGGGCCCTCATGGCCCAGACTGGCAGGAGCTCAGCTCCCTCTACTTCCTCCTCTTCCTCGTCGTCTTCCCTTCACCTCAGCCTGTCTCAGAGGGCGGACGGGTCCAGGACAGCTCAGTACAGCTTCTCTAAGGCGGTGCTGGTGTCTCAGGGCGGAGGCTGCAGGGTTTTATCTTACTGTGAACCTCTGAGCTGCCTGCTGTCCTCGCAGCCGTCCCCTCACTCCACACTGGTGCCTGGTGAGATGCCCTCCTTTCCCTCCCCTTCCATGTCTTCCTTTTGACATGCCAGTACACGTATTTGTCCTCCTCTTTGGTGCAACTTCTGAGCATTACACTACAGTTCATGTCATGTCAGTGTTTTGGGTTTCTTTTGTTACAGTTACGCCCTTTAGCGCTTGAAGATGCTGAAACTAATTAAATTGTATTTCTATCCTTCACTTTGTCTCCTCCATTCAGGTTGTGGAGTGAAGAAGGTGAGTGTGGTGAACATGAAGGCGAGTCAGTACGTTCCTATCCACAGTAAACAGATCAGAGGTCTGTCCTTCAACAGACAGAACGACAGCCTGCTGCTGTCTGCCGCCCTAGACAGCACCATAAAACTGACCAGGTATGCACATGTCGTGAAATCTCCAACTTCAGACATTTGTGTGTATCTTTGATTATGACAAGTGTGTGTGTGTGTTTCAGTCTGCTGACCAACACAGTAGTTCAGACGTATAACGCTGGTAAACCCGTGTGGAGCTGCTGCTGGTGTTTGGATAACAGTAACTACATCTACGCCGGTCTGAGCAACGGCTCTGTGCTCATCTACGACACCAGAGACACCAGCACACATGTGCAGGAGCTGCAGCCGCTACGCTCCAGGTACGCTCCGTTATCCGCTTTTAAGAGCAGTTTGAAAAGATATGATCTATTTTTGAAATGTGGATGTGGTCCCTAAGAGACCAGTATGTTCAACACTGTTCCACTAGAACATAATGATGAACTATCTTTCTTGAAATCTCCTAACTTATTGAAATCTGATGGCCCCAGGTGTCCGGTGGCGTCTCTGTGCTATGTTCCACGGGCTGCGTCCAGCTCATTCCCTTGTGGCGGGCTGATTGCCGGCTCTCTGGAAGGCGGGTGTTTCTGGGAGCAGGTGAACGAGACCACCTACAGACCTCACCTCCTGCCCCTGGAGACCGCCGGCTGCACCGACATCCAGGTGGAGACGGAGAGCAGACACTGTCTGGTCACATACAGGCCTGGTAAGACCCCAACACCAGTGAGTGGACGGTTAGGAAAAGAAAACTTTAAACAAAAAAAGACTGCAAGCTTTGTTTTCCAAGCGTAACCTATTCAAGTGGAAACACGTCGAGCGTGATTGCACATCTGTGACCCCATCATCCAGCCATATCACAGTCTGGAAGCAGGATAGCAGACAACAGATAACACTGGCATTCCAAAAGACAACAATCCCTCGCTGCTGCCTTCCATCATACTTAACACAGTGGTTCAGAGAGAGACAGAAAAATAACTAGGGCAGTGGGGATGGAAATTGCAAATGATTTGTAGGCTTTTGTCACTTTATGAACTCGATCGTCATACAGAGTACCCTGTAGAACAGGGGCGTCAAACATATAGCTCACAGGCCAAAACCAGAGGGTACATTCTGGCCCTCGGGATGAATTCGATGACATTAACTGTAATTTTTCAATAAAATTGCCACCTGTTCCTAGTTTGTCCACTCGGGGGCACACTGTTTTTGTGGACATGACCACAACACTGAGACCCAGAACCAAGCAGCAGATGGCAGCAATGTACCAAAATTCAGAATCATTTTCATAATGTACTTCTACTTTTTGCACTAAAACGAAGGGGAAAAAATTGGGGTTGTTGTTATTTATAGGTTATTATGTTACTGATCTGGGCATCCTTGAGATCAAATTGGGCAGTGTGTGGCCCCTGAGCTAATATGAGTTCTACCCCTGCTCTAGAACATCTTTTCCAGCTTAGGTATTGAAAACGAATCGGCTAAAGCAATGCACCTTGCTATCACTACAAATAGTTGGACCTTACTGGAAAGTGGAGTTTTCTCACTGTGCAGTGATCCAAACATGGCCCCTTTATGAGAGTCAAGAAAAAAGTGTCAGTCAACGTAGAGCTGTGGGAAGTTTTATTTTAGTTAAAAGAACCACAGCCCACCCTATTTTAAGATAAGATAAGAAGCCTTTATTGCCACTGTACTCATGATACAACAAAATAGCCCACTACAGCGGTGTTTACATGCACATAACGGGGGCCCTAACCCAACCAAAAAATGTGCCCCAAAAAAAAAAAAGGATGGAAAACGAGGTACATGTTGAACCACTGGCCAACTGTAATTTTGCATCCCTAATATGTACCTACATACCTACAATACATGTGTGCTGGTATGAAGTGGAAGTCAACCGTCAAGACTCTGGGATATTTACAGACACACTAATAAATAAATGCATCCTTGGAGCAAAGGCTTTTTCCATTCTAATCGCAGGGTTGATGATCAATTATTAATGCACGACAAAATGTCCCTATCAAAACCTGCTTTTCAAAATAAAATGCCACTCTTAAGCAGAGATGCTTTAATTGTCGAAAGCCTGTGACTCACAAGTCGATAATGCAGCTCCAGAAAAGCTTCAGCAGCTGTCTGATTACCAGAACCCATCTGCACAACAGAAAGAGGGATGGGAGAAATAAAGTAAGAACCAGATCAGCAGTTTGCAGACGGGTAGAAGCACATGGGTTCACATTTCACTGGCTGTCTATTTCTAAATCTTAATATGTTAAATGGGTGATACAATTAGTTTTTACAAAGCAAATAACAAAAATATTAAGTCAAATAAAATAAACAGAACAGTGATCAAGAATGAAAATAGTTGTACCTGATGTGGTAGCAGACAGCTTCTTTGCTGTTAGCAGGAAAAATGCTGATTCATAAGCAGCTTGCTGAAAAGTGGACCAGAGGTTACTAACGTCTCAAATGTGCCTCTGCAAATAACACGGAAGTTTTGGACACACATCATTCTGACACAGAGTTATCATTTTGGCCTTTTGTGCGTTCATTGGATGCTTGTGAGTAAAGGGGGGCCGGAAGTAATGGGGGAGGGGGAGGGGGAGGGGGAGGGGATTGCATGTAGCAAAGGGTGCAGACTTTTCTTCCTTCTTTGGTGACAGTGTTAAACACCTGTTGTGCGGTTGGCACAGATGACAACATCCTTTCAGATCACAAGTTCTGCACGTTTTTAAAAAGTACTAAAAAAAAGAAAAAGGTATGAAAACGTCAACATTTATCAGCAAAGGTCTTGAATATTTTTTCAGGTGGTTTAGTTATGAAATGGAAAGTGTTATGCATTCACCACTGATCTAAGGGGTATTCAATTCTTTCTTGATGTTTTAATTGTGTTAATGAATGACTCACTATTTTATTTGGAATTATTTGTTACATGCTCCTGGACAGTAGTTACAGAAATGTGAAAGAAAAGCTGTGAATTGAAGACCTCATCAAGAATTGTGCTATTGGTCGGTATGGTCTTGCTGAAGCTGCTACAAAAATACTTAATTAGCATTATTCAGATGAGACTAGTATTACCTGGGGAAGTCATGTGATTAAGAAATTAGCATGCAAGGAGCCACTTCAGTCTCTGGTCCAGCAGCCTGGACATCCCAAAGCAGACAATGTATCTGAGGCTTGAGTCCATTTTGGGTGTGCGCCTTGACATTATATTGCAATTCTTTTATTGTCTGATTCTAATTTAAATTATTTATGTGGAATATTGGCCAGCTGTGATCCAGTTCAAGGTGCTGTTCTAACCATGTTTACCATGTTAAACCTCCTGAAGAGTAACCCTGAATCAGGACCGTCTGCATCAGTGCTGACAGTGTTTAACTGTAGATAAAAATGTTGTTTCTGCCACAGGACGCTCCAACCCATTCCTGCGCTGTGTCCTGATGGCTCTGAACCGGACCCCCCAGCAGGACTCTAGTCAGATACCCAGCTGCTCCTGCTCACCGGTGCAGACGTTCAGCGCCGGCTCATCCTGCAAACTGCTCACCAAGAATGCCGTCTTCAGGAGTCCAGAGGGAGCCGGGACACTGGTCTGTGCTGGGGATGAGGCTTCCAACTCCACCATGGTTAGTTGTGCGTGTTTGTTTGTGTGGATAAGATACACTGATCAGCCACAACATTAAAACCACTGACAGGAGAATTAAATAACATTGACATCTTGTCATCTTGTGACAGTTCATGTTCTGCTGGGATACTTTTGGACCTGGCATTCATGTGGATGTTACTTAGACATGTAGCACCCACCTAGACCAGACCAGGCACCCCTACCCCATAGCAATGACACTCCTTGATGGCAGCAGCCATCCCCATTATTATTTTTTGCTCTTTTAAAGCTATATTTCATATTAACTTCATTTTTCCTTCTGAGTTTTATATATAATTGAGAGAGCCTCCAGTTGCCTCTTCCTCATGTATCCGTCTCCTTGTCTGTCTTCCTCCTCCTCCTCCTCATCAGGTGTGGGACGCTGGCAGTGGCTCTCTTCTGCAGAAGCTTCCGGCTGACCTCCCAGTGCTGGACATCAGTCCCTTCTCCGTGAACGGCGAGCACTTTCTGGCCTCGCTTACAGAGAAGATGCTGAAGCTGTACAAGTGGGAGTGAGTGAGGAGGACTTGATGAATGTGGACCACTGGTCTCCTCAAGAGACCTGGAAACAAAAAAGCACACCACAGTGTGTGTGGGAAACTAAATGCTGCTAAACTTCTATCTGTATGTTTACACAGAGAAACGGCCAGAGGAAACCTTTCCGATTCATCCCTTGTAGTTTTTCTCCTCCCCTTTCAACCAAACATCCATGTCACTGTGTAACAGCATGAAGCCTGAGTCAGCTGTGTGGCACTTGGATGCTCTTCCATTCAAGGATTGTGTATACATGCGGGAAAAGGTCAGATTAATAATGCATAACACTTGTCACTTGGTTAGTCTGCCCTGCGGAGTCTCAGTCATCTCAGCTGGGGAAGTGGTTGGAGGATTGTCAACAGAAGGTGATTTTTCTCGTCTTTTGAGTCTAATGAACGTGATTGTTGGGAGAAATACCGCGTCAGACCTGCAGTTAAATGACTGACACCAACATTTCTGCAGCTCTTTACTGCAAATCATGTATTTAGACTTTTTGCCAACCATTTTCAGGCTGTGTGCAGGCCGTTCAGGTTTAGACTTGCACTGCCGCATGCAGCCATTAGTCCTCATTCATTTCTGTACAGCATGAAAATGAATTAGCTTTCTAAACATGGTCAACATCCAGCCTGGGCTGCAGCGAACTGTTTTCACCATCATTCCATCTGCCGATTGCCTTCTCAATTAATCCATCTGTTGTTTGGACTGTAAATTACACTATTTCTGGTTGTTTTCAGTTATGTTGTTCACTGTGATGGATTACATTAGATTACGTTGTACAGAAATGATTGGAAATCTAGTGGCTCCCTGGGATGGCAGTTTAAAGATTATTACAAAACAGCAGCACGTGCGTGGAAGTCAACAACAGTAAATAATTAAAGGACCATTAGGAGCTATGTGCAAAAGTCAAACAAGAGCAGACACCTCTCTTCATTCAATCTGTCCTACCGCTTCCCTTTTAAGCTTTTTAATGTTCCCTTCTCTCAAACTCGCACAATCTGTCGGTGGGGTTTATTTATGATGTAGGATTTTAGTTTTATCCCACTCCCCACTAAACATCAAGTGCCAAAGTAATCTGATGGTATCGGTTTTACTTTCCTGAGTTTCTTTCTAAAGAAAGTTGTATATATGTATATTTGCTACCACTCTTTTATGTATGACTTCAAATAAATAAAAATTGTGTTATTTTTCATTTAAATTGCAGGTATGACTGTTTTTTTATTTTTTATTTTTTCAATTCTAGAATCTGCTCACGTCGTCTCTTAGTGTTAATGATAAATCTAGAAACCACCAATGGAGGAAAATGTTAATTTCTCTGTCTCGGTACAGATAGATATACCTTATGTGTAGCATTCACGCTTCTTCACATGTTTTTGAAACCCTAATACTATAATGGCAAAGTGAACACGAAGGAATCGGACAAAACAGGAATTTTTACCAGTAATACCAGTCAAAGCAGAGAGGAAAAAAACTTGAGTGTGGGACTGTTGGCATTAGAAAACTGGATTTAACAGGTTTTCTGATTAAATGCAGTTTTGCTGATTGATTTTGAAAAGAGTTCATTGGACTAGAACTGTCAGATTTCATCATCTTTATTTCATTTTTGTCGCATTTACTTTTTTACGTGCATCTGGTTAAGTCAAATCATTGATTGGCACATTTAGAATGACCTAAATTAAACAAGTGACTCAAAATGTGTGAAAGTTAAAGAATCCAATTGTTAAGAATACATTCCAAGTTTTAGTTGCTGATGTGTTAATGTAGCAACTTAAAGTTGTATTATCCAAACTCAAAAGCACAAGATTACCTTTGCAGATTTGATGCTTTTTTGTGATTGAACTTGAAACAAACTTAAGGCTCAGCAGCAGGACCGTGCCTCAATCGCTCCCCGACTGTGTGTGTGTGTGTGTGTGTGTGTATATAAATATATATATATATATATATACAGTGCCCTCCATAATTATTGGCACCCCTGGGTAATATGTGTTAAAAGCCTTAAAATAAATTCAATTTTTATTGTAGAAACATACTCTCACACTGAAAAGTGTAGAAAAATGTAACCTTCAACTCAAGTGAATTTTTAAGGGGGGAAAAAAAACCCTGACTAAGAAATAATTATTCTTCATAAAATCAACTGTTCCACAATTATTGGCACCCCTAACAATTCCTAGGAAATACATGTAATTAAAATATTTCTGTCATTTCTACAGTAGTTTACAAAGTTGATCAGAGTATGTAGGAACATTTAATTAGTTATTAGAAACATCCTGTTTCCCTGGGGTATAAATATGACGTGACACAGAGGCCATTTCTCTTCAACATGGGAAAGACAAAGGAACACACCGTTCAAGTAAGGCAGATGTGTGTCGACCTTCACAAGTCAGGCAATGGCTACAAGAAAATAGCCACTCGCCTACACCTGCCCATATCTACGGTCAGAGGAATCGTTAAGAAGTTTAAAACAACTGGAACAGTGGTAAACAAGCCTGGAAGAGGACGCAAGTTTATTTTGCCACCACGCACAGTGAGGAGGATGGTCAGAGAAATAAAAAAATCTCCAAAGCTCACTGTTACAGAATTGCATCAAATGGTTGCATCTTGGGGTCACAAAGTCTCCAAAACAACCATCAGGCGCTATCTACATGCCAACAAGTTGTTTGGGAGGCATGCACGGAAAAAACCTTTTCTCACTCAAAATCATAAGCGCAAACGTCTGGAGTTCGCTAAGCGGTACTGGGCCTTCAACTGGGACCGTGTGCTTTGGTCAGATGAGACAAAGATAGAGCTTTTTGGCAACAAACACTCTAAGTGGGTCTGGCGTAACAAAAAAGATGAGTATGCAGAAAAGAACCTCATGCCCACTGTGAAGTATGGGGGAGGATCGGTGATGCTGTGGGCCTGTTTCTCTGCTAAAGGCCCTGGGAACCTTGTTAGGGTGCATGGCATCATGAATGCTTTGAAATACCAGGACTTTTTAAATCAAAATCTGGTGGCCTCTGCCCGAAAGCTGAAGATGGGTCGTCACTGGGTCTTTCAGCAAGATAATGACCCTAAACATATGGCCAAATCTACACAGAAATGGTTCACCAGACACCGAATCAAGCTCCTCCCATGGCCATCTCAGTCCCCAGACCTCAACCCCATTGAAAACCTGTGGGGTGAGCTGAAGAGGAGAGTGCAGAGGAGAGGACCCAGGTCGCTGGATGATTTAGAGAGATTGTGCAAAGAGGAATGGTCGAAGATCCCTCTTTCTGCTTTCTCCAATCTTGTGAAACATTATAGGAGAAGATTAGGTGCTGTTTTGTTGGCAAAAGGGGGTTGTACAAAGTATTAACATCAGGGGTGCTAATAATTGTGGCACACATGATTTGATGTAAAATAATTATTTCTTAATGTGGGATTTTTTTCCTTCTGAATAAATGCACTTGAATTGAAGGTTGGATTTTACTCTTTTTTTCATTGTGGTCCCCTTATTATTTATAAAAAAAAAGGAATTTATTAGAAGCTAAAGAACACATCTTAATCAGGGGTGCCAATAATTATGGAGGGCGCTGTATATATATAGCTCACACGCTCTAATATTTCATTGGACTGTCTTTAGCTTTGATTACAGCACACATTCTCTGTGGCATTGTTTCGATAAGCTTCTATAATGTCACCAGATTTATTTCCATCCAGTGTTGCATTCATTTTTCACCAAGATCTTGTATTGATGATGGGAGAGTCTGACCACTGCACAAAGCCTTCTCCAGCACATCCCAAAGATTCTCGATGGGGTTAAGGTCTGGACTCTGTGGTGGCCAATCCATGAGTGAAAATGATGTCTCATGCTCCCTGAAGCACTCTTTCACAATTTGAGCCCCATGAATCCTGACATTGTCATCTTGGAATATGCCCGTGCCATCAGGGAAGAAAAAATGGAATAACCTGGTCATTCAGTATATTCAGGTAGTCAGCTGACCTCATTCTTTGGACACATAATGTTGCTGAACCTAGACCTGAGCAACTGCAGCAACCCCAGATCATAGCACTGCCCCCACAGCCTTGTACAGTAGACACTAGGCATGATGGGTGCATCACTTCATCTGCCTCTCTTCTTACCCTGATGCCCCCATCACTCTGGAACAGGGTAAATCTGGACTCATCAGACCACATGACCTTCTTCCATTGCTCCAGAGTCCAATCTTTCTGCTCCCTAGCAAACTGAAGCCTTTTTTCCAGTTAGCCTCACTGATTATTGGTTTTCTTAAGGCTACACAGCTGTTCAGTCCCAATCCCTTGAGTTCCTTTCGCATTGTACATGTGGAAATGTTCTTACTTTCACTATTAAACATACATTCCAAGTTTTAGACAGAATCCAGCCGGGGGTCTGGGGCCCGCTGCTGTTGTTTTTCTTTGATTTCACCAAACATTCACCGATCACGATCAATCAGGATTTTTTTCCGACCCCAATTCTTCCTCCAAGACCATGGTTCCCCACTATCCTTCAAGTTTTTAATAATGCGTTGGCCAGTTCTTAACCCAATTTTATTAGTTTCTACAATCTCCTTAGATGTTTTCTCTGCTTGATGCATGCCAATGATTTGACCCTTCTCAAAGAGACTAACATCTTTTCCACAACCACAGGATGTGTCTTTAGACATGGTTATTTAACAAATGAGAAGCTACTCATTGCATCAGTTGGGGTTAAATAACTTGTGGCCAGCTGAAAGATAATTACCCATGCAGTAATTATCCAATAGGAGGCTCACACCTATTTGCTTAGTTAAATCCACGTGGCGAGGCAGTGTATCTTTTTGACGGATCAAACCTTTTGTACCCTCCAGAGGACAAGCAATTACAGAAACCGATTGTTTCAGTTCAACTACAATGTACGTATATTTGAACAGTGACTGCATGTGTGTGATTCAGGCCTTCAGTGACCTGACTTCATGTATTGAGAAATGGACAAATACACATTATCAGCCTTGGTCCTTTGTATAAATTTTATTGATTTATAGAGTAACATTTTGCAGAAAAGGATATTTGTGTTTCTCAAAGAAGTGTTGAGCTGTTGTTGCAAAAATCAGCTGTCAAATCGGTTGAAACAGTTTCAAACGACACCCCAACCCTGCTCCTGTCATCTATGTGTTTTTATTCATCCTAAAATAGTTTTTACTAATACATCAAGCCAAGATCATTGGTTGGCTGTCAGGTGTATCATTTTATTTACATTGCAGTAGGACAGCCAAGTGGTGAACTACATTCGTTTGCACCTGGTAAATACTGTTTAAAACTTTTTGTCTCCCACTAAAATAATAATTAAGGTAGGAACAGACTTTCCGTTGCGGCTGATTGGATGACTCAGAGTATGAACTCACCGGCACTTATTTATTTATGAGCTGTCCACTGCCACCCTTGGGGGGAACCGTCTGCAACTTTACTCCTAGTTCCCATATATCCGACAGCTCCTGAACGCAGCAGTAGGCTGAGTGGCTCTGTGAAGATGGCGGACTGTATACGTGTTCCTCTGCTCCTGCTTTTGATGTGCATCTTGTCGTTTGTGCATCCATTTAGAGCAGATAATGTTATCGGCAAATTGCTCCCCAATCCTGACAACCCACAGAATCCAGCCGGGGGTCCGGGGCCCGTTGCGGTGAATGCTGGAGTCGCTGAGAGGAACCAAGGCGCTGTGGCCTCGCTGTCTCGGAAGCGCTCTACCGGCTGGAAGTTGGCTGAAGAGGCGGTGTGCAGGGAGGACCTGACCCGGCTTTGCCCCAAACATTCATGGAGCAACAACCTGGCGGTCCTGGAATGTCTTCAAGACAAGAAAGAGGTAAATTAGCGGGAGGGAGTCCTGTGATTGCAGGGAAAGATGCAGGGTGTGCCTGCTGAACGAACCAGTTAGCGTTAGCTTCCACAGTTAGCCAGCTGCTAGCCAACGTATTGAGAGAACGTCACGTCATATGTCGGCCAAAAATGCAGTAATTTATAACTTGTGAAATAATATTCAACATGACACCCGCTGCACAAATAAATTGAAAACATGTTCGAAGTCGTCAGGAGGCACTCTTCAGTTCGGCGGGATGCAATGCCACGAACGGCACTTTCCTTCTTTACGACTTGCAACTTTTTGAAACGTGTCCCCTAATAAATGTTGTCTTTAACGTCGCACATTAGCGAAGAACTAACCGTTGATCAGTATAAAAACAACTAGACACCATCTGAAATAAACCTTCTTTCGTGTATACATTGTAGGCCGAATTAACTAGAAGACACGGCTATTACTGATGCAGTCTGTGTTTTGTTCACTTCATTGTCAGTGATCTAATAGTGAGTTAGAGCTCAACAAACTGGTAGTTTATTAGGGTTGTTCGGAGCCGTTTCAACTCAAAGTGCTAGCGGCTAAGTGCAACATTGTCCGCCAACATGTTGGCGTTACAGTTTGGAGCCACAGTTCCACACTGCTTGTTTTAGCCAAACCAGTAACCAGATAACTTTTCATTCCTGGTTAGTCAACGATAAGGCTGCTAACTAAACGGTAACCGTTATCATTACACCGCTAGCTAATGTAGCTCCAGGGAGGTGTTAGCTCGGATAACATTGCCAAGTTTTTTCGCTGGTATTGATATTGTTATTATTGGTGTTTTAAAATAATCTTTACCATTTATTTTGTGTGTCACCGGCAATTAACAACAGTGTCTAATCTTATTTTAGACCGCAGTTAGCCCTAGTGACTTGTGCTGACAGTGAAGAGGTTAGAGCTGACTGGTGATTTCACCCTGGTTGAATAGCTGTCCTGTAGCTAACGGTAATGATATAGGAGAGTTTAGATCCATTTGACTGCGGACACCCATTTTACCCTGGGAAAGGTTTTAAGTGGCCCTCCACTTGAGCCTGGGGCAGCACTAGGATTACAACTCTGTGGTTTTTGGAGTAGTTAATTTTGTCTTGACATGTTTAGGTTGCAATTAACCATAAAAAAAGAAAACAAAAAAAAATCCCTCTTTAATTTACTTCTTACCAGAATAGGACTCTATATGTTTGTAATGTGGGTGTTAATGTTTTATAAGATCACCCGTGTATCATACAGATTAATATGAACTATATTCTGATCAAATGAAGTGATATGACTGAGGAAAGCGGGACTCTCGTCGCCAATCAGTCAGTGTGGCCTGGACCGGTTATTTTGATTATCAACAAATCTGTCACTTGTTTCTTTAATGGACTGATAAGTTGGAGATAAAGATATGTAGTTTACTGTAGTATAAAACTGAAGAACAGCTATTCATTACACTAGAGATGCTGCAACCTCTGCGTTTGATCCCAGCCCAGTCATCCTTAAGTGAACTGACCTAGGCTGAAGTTAAAAATAATGGCAGGTTGGTGGTTGGAGGGTCGGTGTGTCATACATACACTTGCACAGTATGATCACACACACGATAAGGGAAACACAGTAACTGTTTTTTTTTTCTTCCTCAATGTACAGTTTCTACACATCCTCCCACAAGAAAAAAAACGTCTTTTGCAGACTAGCTGGTGATTTCCTGGTTCACCATGCTGCTTTTGTGACCTTTAGGCTCATTCAAGGGCTCCTTGAGAGATCAGCGTAGCGGTCTCGTGGTTGGCTGGGTGGCTGCAGAGCTCATTCCCTTTTTTTAAGCTCATTAGCTGCCTGTCAGCGGCAGGACTACAGCAGACTGAGAACTCTCTGTATGCTACAACAGGAGCTTACAGCTGCCCATTATCTGCTTACTCACAATCACAAGACAGCGTCCTCTCTGGTGGTAGAAGTCGTCATGAAATGCCCTGTCCCGTTTATAGAATGTGGGACAATGAACTGCTGGGGAAAAGCTAAGAGAGAGATTTTAAAGAAGGGGGGCGTATTAAAAAGTGCGAGAGTCAGTGAATCACTCATGCCGTCTATTGCAGATTTTTATTTATTTTTTTACTATTGTGATTGCTTCTGTTCAGCTTCTACCCATTTAACGCGTGGCGTGAGGAACATAATTAGAGCTGACATGAGTTGAATAACAGAGAATTAATCTGCATCAATTTTAAAAATGTGGGAATTATTTAAGCCATTCATTCAGCTGTTTAGCACAAATTCTAAACAGTGTCTGCTTATAATTTCTGAAATGAGAGGCTTTGATATTTTTTTGTTTCCTATCTGTCTAAATTAGCTGAAAATATACTCAATACATAAACAAAATAACCATTGTATATAAAAATAATGAGGTAGAACAAAAAACACATTTGCATCCCTAACTGGAATATTACCTGGTTAATCAACAGATGATAATCATTAATGAAAATCAAATGTAGTCACATCCCGTTATGTGCTTTTTTTATGTTAAGATCTTAGTAAAGGAAATCTATTCATCCATAAGCTTATGTTTAAGGTAAACACTGGGGTGTTAAAGCTTTCCTTGTTCTTCTGACGTATTTTCAGGTTGATATTGTTTGTTCGTCAGTATCTCAGTGCCCTCTACACCAGGCTGCTTGCTGATTCTCATCAAGACCTTTAAAAACCTTTTTAATGCCACGGAAAATGACTCTGAAGTTCATGACTGGTACTAGAATGCAAACAATTTGATATAGGATGTTTTTCCCCCCCCCCCACAGAGGTTTAAATGTTGAGTATGGTGATCTCAGTGTAAGTGCTTTGTTTTACGTTTTTTTTACTAGCTCATCACAGTGGTGTACCTTGACATCTTTGGAATCTTAATGCCCGTTTTTCGTTGTAATCATTCACTGGTTAATTAGTTGTGGTTGCGGTTTTCTTCACTCCGTTAAACTCTCACTAGAGCTTCCTCGTTCTTGTTTTTATGGATAGTTAAGTTTAAGTTTGCCTGACTGGGCTGAGTTCTCTCTGGACAGTGTTACAAGAGTAATTTGTGTACTAGGAAGTGTTTACCACAGTTGAATTGTACATAAAATCCAGAGGGTTTTAAAAATCAAACTATGCTGTTAAAATGCATGTTTTAAAAATAACAGTATAATGGAACTAACAAAGACAATTCTAACGTATCTGGTCAGCAAGACTCTTTTTAAGGCACAGGCTATTGATACATTTTCAAATGATCCACTACAGGAGGACTAGAGGGTAGTCAATCCCATTAGTCATTCAGTGAGAGGCAGGGTATCCCTTGGACCAGTCACCTATCAATAATAATGCGGGGGCCTAACACTGAAAAACAAACAACCATTGACACTCACATACACATCTGTGACATGCATGTCTTAGGACAGTGGTAGGAGGCCAAAGCCCCCAGTGAAAACTCACTTAGGCACAGGGAGAACATGCAAACGCATTCAAACCCAGAACCCTTCTTGCTGTGAGGCGTTAGTACTAACCACTACACAACTGTTCCAAGGATGACACAGTACTACTTATTTCAACACCCCAATTTGATGCTGTTTTACACAACAAATAAGCTTAATCGATTAAAGGAAAGGCAGTCGGTAGCTGCTGTACCAACCACCTTTTGTGTCAGCTGGCACTCTGCTGTTCTCTGGTTTGAGGGTGAGATTAAGAGCTGCTTTTAGATGCAGTGCATTTTTGTGTGTCTCGATTCTGCCCTCTGACCGTCCTGCTGGTGGCTGTGGTTTTGTGTACGTGGTGCAGAGCCTAGGAGTCCAGAGGGAGGAGGCTTTGGAGATTGAACTCTTTACTCTGACCGGTCGGCTGCATGGGCCACCGTTGTCTGCCTCTGTCTCGTCCTACCAGTTTTATCCAGTTCTACATTTATCAATCAACACATTAATGCTACAGGACAAAAAAAAAATAACTGCCTTGTTGCTGTGCATATATTAAGCTTCTTTGAACAACACGGGGAATAAATCTCCCAAACCAGGGAGTGCATTTCCCTTTTTGAAATACCACTGTCTCTGTTGAAGCTTTAATGATCACTGATGGTCTAATACCGAGCACTTGCGTGTTGTTGTCTTTGATATTTGCCTTTTTAATAGAAGTTCTTATCTGAAAACAGAACTGTACTGAAATACAGACGTTAATGACTACATTTGTCCCATTTTCATGTATCACTCCAACACCTGATACAAACCTGAGCCAAGAAAGGTTCAAATTTTAAGAGTGCTTCTAGCTGATCTGAATGCAGTGTAGGTGGTTTAGCAGTTTCTGGTTACTGTCTCTAGTCAATCCATGATTAAAAATGCAGTGTACATAGCTCACTGTTAACACCTGGCGTTTACACGACACTGCTGCGTCAAGGGCCAGCTCTGTGGAGGCTGTCGGAGATGATCTGTCGATATCCTGTCTGGTGTGCTGATGTCCACTGGAGTGTGTCATTTGTTGCTTTTGTCCGTCCTTTGCTGTCTTCATGTCAATATTTGCAGGACCCGTTCTTGTCTCTAAAGCATGAAATGATCTTGTAATTGCATGTAAATGTGTTATTTGAGGTTCAATTAAATGTTGAAGTTTTGTTAGTCAGACTAAACAAGGTGTCAACTAGGACCTTGGAAAGTGAGGATCATTTTTCAACATTTTCTCTAATTTAAAAGACGCAGTCAGTAGTTTAAGAAAGTAATGATCAGATGAATGTATCATGAAAATGATCAGTACTTACAGCACCAACAAACGCCTGTATTTTAAGCTGCATGAATAATGCCAGCTGCTTGAATAGTCTTGTGTTGTGGGTTAAATTTGGAAATCTTCTTTGTATTTTAAAAGTGTTGCACAAAAGGAGGAAGCTTTGCTGTGGCAGGTTGGCTGCATAGGCCACATTGATGCTGAATGAGCGGTCTTGTTGCTGTATGTTCAGCTTTTCTGAACAATACAGGAAATCAAGCTTCCATACCAGACGGCATATGTGCCATGTTAAAATACCTCTGTCTCGGTTGAAGCTTTGATGCTCACTGCTGATGCTAAGTACTCATGTGTACCTTTTTATATTTTCCTCTTATAGAACTTATAATATAAAACACCCTTTGCAGTGCCGTACTGAAATGTAGACATTAGTTACTGTATATTTCCACTTTGAAAGACTTTAAAGTATAAATGAACTAGTACCAGTACTAGGTATTAGTCTGATTCCAGATAACACTGTTGGTCTGATACGACCGATGCCACTGTACGGAAATGTAACATTAGAGTCTTGTTTGCTGAGCAGGGACGCGCCCTGTGCATGTTTAGCAACCGCTAATAAACTCAAAAGAAGGAGGTAGGCGCAGGTTAGCAGTTTACTCGGAAGTTTTGGCTCAGAGATTTGGTGACGTGGTGGATGTATAATATCTTTCTTTATTCAAAGCAAGCAAAGGAGCTTTTAGTTTGTTTTGACAAATGTATTTTATTCATTTGGGAAGTAAGCAGAATTTGAAGTGCAGTTGAAATGATAAAGACATGGGTCTTTTGAACAGGAAGTTAAGCTAATGACGGCCCTAATCCTAGTGTATGCACTAAATCTTAGCTTCTTGAAGGCTTTAGTATTATTATTATTATGCCTTCATTTTCACAAATGTACCTGTATGGCAAACAAAGCTGACGTGATATGAGTTTTTTTTTTTTTTTTTATCGCAAGGAGTGAATGGGCATACCGACAATGTTGACAGTATTGCATAAAGTGTACCAGCGTTGATCCTTTCTGCTTGTCTCTGAATAGCTTTCCACACTTTATTTGATATCCATCACGACAGTCACAACGCCTACCAATGTGTTAATGTTTGGACCCAATACACGGACCACACCCATCCTTGAACTCATGCTTAATACCTCAACTTTGCACCTTTCATTTTTTTGAGGGTATCTTGCCACAGCTCTGAAGTTGTTAAATCGATCTGCCAAAGTATTCAAAACTGCCTTTGTGGTAGAGTCTGCTAAAATAGGTATGTCCAGGACCACACACACACAAAGAGAGAGAAACTCACAAGGTGGACACAATACCAGCCATGCAAGCCGGTATTTGGTTTTATTGTTATTTTATCTTATTAGTTTATGTTAAAAGTGAAGGTGACCTGCGGCTGGTAGAGTCCACTAAGTTTCATTCTGTACAAGTCGTAAAATATTTGCAATACCAATCCAGTAGAAATAAACTAAACCTCTTTAGCTGCAAATTGTAGTGTCATTCTGACATGTGCAACATTTTAAAATGTAACAGTCAGTTTGAAGGACAACAGGCAAAATTTAATAGAAAAACAAACCACTCCCAAAGGAAACATGAACCAAAAATAACATAGTAAGCACACAAAACCCATTCTTATTAACAATTAGGTGTGGGTGTTCATTGTTTCCTGTTTTGAAGATCTCTGCTGCACCTTCTGCTGGATTTTGAATGTCAGCATCTCACCCTCTTTTCACTTCTTTTTGTATGAAGCCGGTGGTACACATCTGTCGCACACCTGACCCAAACACTGCTCAACACAACTGCTTTGGTAGAGGGGAAAAAAAGCACACTTTCTGTGTGGAGAGACAGAACGGTTGACATTTTAAGAGTGCTTCTAGCTGATCTGAATATAGAGTAAGCGGTTTCTGGTTACAAATGTTACGTCTCCATGATTAAAAATGCAGTGTACATTGCTCACATTAGTACTTGACGTTTACACAACACTGCTGCGTCAAGTTCCGGCTCTGTCGAGGCTGTCAAGGATGATCAGGAGATATCCTATCTGCTGTGTTTCATTTGTTGCTTTTGTCCGTCCTTTGATGTCGTCATGTCAATATTTGCGGTTCCTGCTCTTGTCTCTGAAGCATGAAATGATCTTCTAATTGCATGTAAATGTGTTATTTGAGGTTCAATTAAATGTTTGAGTTTTGTTAGTCGGACTATACAAGGTGTCAACTAGGGCCTTGAAAGATGATCATCTTTCAACATTTTCTGGCATTTAATAGACGCAGTCAGTAGTTTAAGGAAGTACTGATCCGATGAATGTATCATGAAAATGATCAGTACTTGTATTTTGAGTTATATCTTTGGTTTCAAGAAGTTTCATTCTGACATTTTATTGACCATTGACAGATTGATCCCATATGTCTGAACTTGATGGGAAATCAACTGTTCCAAATACTTCAATGCAAACTGATTTCCTATTCTGTTGGCACTGGATTCATTCAGATACTTCTTGCTGGGAGCTTTAGAAAGCAGCTTTTAAAAGGACAATAAACATGAAGCCTACGCATATAGACCCTAACGCCCAGCTGCTGTGCTCTCTGCGTCATGACTCCAAGTATTGGAAATGGCGGCTTCCCTCTGGATTCTCCTCCCCTCCTATCTCTCGCTTAATGTGTCATTTTCTCTCTCCATCACTTCCTGTCGCCCATTTCCAATTATAGCTCGACCTCACTCTGGTTTTCCCAAGACAATAAGAGAAGAGCTGATTAAGTTTAATTTAGCTGCAGCTATTAAATGAGATGGAGGCTTTAACTGATTTTCACGTTCAGTGCCTGAAAATTTCAGCAATGTGATTGGGTGTGTCGGTCTTGGTGTGGCTAACAGCTGGTCAGCAGCTCCAACACTCATGCAAACAGTTTATGATTACGATTAATACAGTAATTCAGACTTGGTGCAGCTGAACATTTTCCTGTTGACTCACAAAACGCTATTTCCACACTTTCATCCAATGTATCTGTTCACAAATATGTGAGAAATTTTGGGCTTTCTGAAACATGCTGATCCCCTGACAGAGCTGGATAGATGCTCGCAAGACACACCGTGTAGCTGGACCCCTGTCTGCGGCTTTTAGAGTGCATCACAGAGAGAGAGAGAGAGAGAGAGAGAGAAAGAGGGATCACTCTGACAGGCTAATCAGCGTAGCAAAAAAATGAAAGTGAAGAGAAACGTAAGTAAAGAAAGTAAACAGAGTTTGAAAAGTTCAAACAGCACATGAATAATCTGAACATTCAGATCACAACATCTGGAATGAATGGGGCCAGTTTCCTAATTTCTGAGCCTGCCAGCTAATCCCAACTCTTATCATTTAAGTTAAACGTGGAGCCTCTTTGTTTAGTACACTTCTAATTTGTGACATGGTAAATATATAGAAAGTTGTTTTGCTGCTCTGGAGTCGGGTGTCAGCTGTTCTGGGTCACATTTCTTCTCCCATTTATTCATTCGTTCATTGTTTCTACCAACATGTGAAAGCTGTTTCTCAGTGCGGTCAGGGTGAGGTCCACCCCCTCATCACACATTTTATTTGTGTGAAAAGCATTGTTACACTTACGTGTAAAATGCATTGCAAACACAGACGCAGATATTCAAACACACGCTGCCTGTTCGTGGCTGCCATGTGGCAGACGGTCAGAAAAGTGGCTGGTCATCTGCTGGCAGGCATTGTTGATTTTTGTTTTTCTCCGGTTAAAGGGTAGCGGAGGCTGTTGAACTTTAGACGTTGGACTGCTCATTGAGGCAGGAAGTCGACCAGTTCAGCTCAGGTTAACGCAGTGCAACAGGAAAATATCTCTGTGGTCTCATTGGCCTGAGAAGCTGCGTCCTGAGTCAGGAGGCCACCTACGAAAGTGTGTCATTCAGAGGGCTACTGAGCCACAACTGCATCTCTTCTTTAAATGAGACGCCTGCAGAGGTTTAACCACAATGTCACTGCTAGATTCAGCAACTGTCTGAACTCACTGTTCCACTACAGGCTATGGATTATGGGATTTTACAAGTTGTAAAAGATAATCATGAGGTATTATATAGTTGAAGGAAAAGATAGGCCTAATCTTTTACAGCTTTCAGAGGAGCTGTCCTCAATGTGACATATTCACTCTCAAATTGTTGTACCAAAGAATGAACCTTACAAAAATGTGTTAAACTTGAAGTTATCCTCTTGTTATACTCAAACATCTCTTTTCTCTTTTCTATCTTTCAGGAAACGGAAATTGCTGCTGAATGCAATCATGTAAGTGTCTCTATAACACCCATTCCCAGCACGATATCATGATGTGTATGTCGATTAGAGAGCATCTGAGACTAATTTCCACAAACGCATACACATGTTTGGTAATTCAGTCGCATAAATAAGAAAAGCAACAATCATTAACCAGCTTTGTATTGAGTTTTCAGATGTTTGACATATAAGGTTATTCTTTTGACCTTTGACATGGAGACAAACATCTACTCCACATCTGACCAGACAGCTATATTCTGTAATAGTTTTTACACACTCTCTGCAATATGTAGATATTTTTAATCTTGGACCTGACTGTTCTGTTACTGAGCTGTCCATGCACCTGTACGCTGTAGCTGGGAGGACAAAGGGTGGATAGTGTGTATTGTAAATTAAACAAGCACAAGAATGAGTGGCACGGCATCCACTAAGATAAAATTTCACTGCCCCAGGGCTTTGTCATGGTCTATAATTTAACCATAGTAAATCACACAATAGATGCAGTTGGAGCTTTTGAATCAACATAAAACCTGAACTGTAGAAATATAATTAAACTTCAAGCAATTATATATTTATGTATTTTACACTGAAGTTAAAAAGTCATGTTTAAGATTTTTTTTTTTTCTGTTAATTTGTGTTATTGATTGTAAAGTTGTGTTAATTTTACTTGGGACACAACAGTAGTTGATGATGGACGACATGTTTCATTATCTTCTCTCCTCCAGCTCCTGTGGAACTACAAGCTGAACCTGACCACTGACCCAAAGTTTGAATCTGTAGCAGTGGAGGTCTGTAAGACGACCATCTCTGAGGTGAGTTGCTAAAACCAAACCTCTACTCCTTAACAGCACGATTGCTATGTCAACTTCTTGGCACTAACTTGACTTAGTTTAGCAGTTTTCAGGCAATTGTGTTTTTGGAGTGTAGGGTTTAGAGTTCAGTTTAACACTTTCTAAAGTGCAAAGCAGGAAACTACACACGATGTTAGTAGCATCTGAATTTCAACTGACTGTGCCTAATTTTTCATGATCTAATATACAGGAAGGCATTATCTGTAATATATGCTTGAAGTCTATATTGGCCAAGAAGCAGCAATTTGTTTTTAAGCCTCTAAAGTCCTTAAAGTTTCACGACAGCTTTCCTCTCAAAATGATAATTTGGTTTCACATACATACATCAATCAGGCAGAACATTATGACCACCTTCCTAATATTGTGTAGGTCTCCCTTGTGCCTCCAAAACAGTTGTGACTCATCAGAGAATGGACATGGGCCTTCTGAGGGTGTCCTGTGGTGTCTGGCAACAGAATGTTGTTAGTGGGGGCCTTTGGGTCCTATGAATCATCCCACAGATACTTGATTCGTTGGGGATCTAGTAAATTTGGAGGCCAGGTCAACACCTTGTGCTGTTCTTCATGTTTGAGTTGTTCCTAAAGCGTTTTTGTGTGTGTGCCTGTGTCAGGCTGCATCCTGCTGGGGATGGCTGCTGCCATCAAGGAGTGTCATTGCTATGGGGTGGGGGTGCCTGGTCTGGTCTAGGTGGGTGGTACATGTCTGAGTAACATCCACATGAATGCCAGGTCCAAAAGTTTCCCAGCAGAACACTGAATTGTCACAACATGGTCAATATTATTTACTTGTCTTGTCAGTGGTTTTAATGTTGTGGCTGATAGGTATATATTTTTCATTAAATCCTCGGGCAGGTTTCATGTAAGGTTGTGTTTTAACATGTTTATAACAGTAAATAAACAATAAAAGCATAAAATAATTTAAAGTCGGCATTCTCCTTCAATGGACGACAACTTCTACGTTTAGGCAAGTGTTGCTGATTGCTTAATTTCCTTTGTAGATGGATGTCATGCAAATAAACGCAAATGAAGCAACGATCTTCTCGTTTTTGATAACACATATGCAGCGTTAAAGAAATATGCAAATGATGGTTGATATTAACCTACAGACGGTACATATGCAGTATAAAGAAACTGAAAACCCAAGCGTTTACAGAAGAATCCACTTATAGTGAGCACATCTCTCCAGGTCAAATTGAAAAACTCAGAAAGATGATGATGATGATTTCTCTGGAAAAATGAGCACTCCTTCTGTATTGTATGGAAACTAACAAATTCACAATAGCAATACACATAGCAAAGAAGAGGATGATTTGGTAAAAGCACCTGTGTAGCTTCCCTAATGGGGAAGGTTAAATAGTCGGACAAGATACAAAACAGTAATGTGCTATTTATGTCAAATGGTGGTGGTTGTTACAAGCAATATATTTTGTCAGCCCAAATCACATTTTGTGGAGTATAAGGAAAGCAAAAGAATGTGTCTACTCTCACACATGTAGTGACTAGTTAAGTGGGAGATGGGTTTTACACAATAAATGTTCTTATAATACCTCTGTAGTATGGAAATTTGTCTAATACTTTTAAGAGAACATTAACATGTAGTTGTCTCACAAGTGCTTTACCACACCAGAGGCTTTTACATTTAAATTTTTATATAAATTGACTAAATATTCAATTTTAAGCCATATCACCTAGCTCTAGTAAACTATGCAAGATGACTTGAGGAACATCAAGGTTTCTGTGTACCAAGTCGCTCTGTTGTTTCTCTTCACTCAGATCAAGGAATGTGCAGCAGAGGAGCTGGGAAAAGGCTACCTGGTGTCCTGTCTGGTAGATCACCGTGGCAATATCACGGACTACCAATGTAACCAGTACATTACCAAGATGACCACCATCGTTTTCAGTGACTTCCGGCTGATCTGTGGCTTCATGGACAAATGTCATGATGACATCAACATTCTGCACTGCGGTAGCATCAGCACTGGAGAGAAGGTGAGTTGAAGTGCTGCCATAGCCACATTTAGTTTTTCACTTATCAGGTGTTTTTAAGGTTTGACTCTAATGATTTTTGGCCCATTATTAAAAGTGCAGTCGTGCAATGTACAGTTCATCCACCTCCACTTTTTAGTGTTGAACGTTTAAGTTAATAACATTTTCTGTATTGACATAAATCTATACCATAGACTGTATATAAATATGGACAATGCATCCCTACTTCCTTGCATTGGCCAGTCTGATGCTATTTCCCGGAGATACGTCTGGCGCCATCTTGCGACTTCGGAGCCAGTTAGTTGTACAGAAATTGTGTGGTGTTGTTGATTCATTTAGATTAGACTTAATATGTGTATTTTTCAGTTTTGCTGTGAAAAAGTTAAATGTTGCATTAAAATATATATAGTTTATTGTGAACTGTTCTGAATGAGGACAGGAGCCATTTCCTTCCTTTTTTTTTTAAATTTAAGTGCATTAATTACATTTTGCTGTCTCACTCTCTTTTGCGAAACTGAGACAGACATTTTAAAAACTGGCTCGAGCTCGCCACGTGGTATAGACTTTGTCCATTAGGTTCAAACCTTAAAGGACTTGCAGGACTGTAGAGGAAGACTAGTGGACACCAAACCTGGTCTTTTGTTTTGGAAGCAGGAATGCACACAAATTTGCTTCTTTAATCGCCAAACGGATGGCCTCTTCCAGATTTTGTGGTTGGTCACTGCCTCTGTCTGAAAGCCTAGAAAACTACATTCAAAGTGTGACTCAGCTGGAGTGAGCAAAGAGATGTTTGACTCTGAATGTATTTTCTCCCTTCTTAGGAGAACCCCATAAGCTTAGTTAGAGTTTTTACTAGAGCCCGACCGATATATCGGCTGGCCGATATATCGGTCGATATTAGGCATTTTCAAAACTATCGGTATCGGCATTTATAATGGCCGATAAATGAATATTTCAAAAATAAAATAAAAACGAAACACCCTTCAACCATGTCATGAGTGTTGGCGTTGTATAGTTTAGTTTGTCCACCAGAGGACACTCTACACCGTCCCTGTTGGCAACACTCGTGTATAACTCGTGCTGATCCAGCCAGAGTCGGCAGAGAGAACCAGTTATCCGCGAGTAAGACCATCGGTGAAGTGTGTTCATGGTGAGTTGGTCACGAGACATACATTGCTTGAATAACAATTAAAAGAACATCCCCATCAGTTCTCTTAACTCAAATAAGCATGACAAAATTCGTGACTATCATGTCCAGTTTTGCTGCTGTTAAATAAGCCGAGAGTGAAGCGGAATTAGCTAATTACGTTACGTTGTTACAGTGTAGTTGACTGACTGTCCTTTTAACGTTTGACAATGTGACTGAAGTATTTCTTTAATAGCGTGACAGTTATAGCAATGAGACGTATCATCTCTCCTTGGCCTGTTATATTGAAAATGTATGTTTTACAATTTGCAGTATGACGTTATCCATTGCTAAATTATGGCTCATCATAGACTAGCTAACCACAAAGCTAGCTAATGCCACTATCAGTGGAAGACCGCTAACGTTAACATTAATGAGCTTGGAAACCACAACGAACTTATTCTGCCTAAATAAAGTACTGTAATGATTACTGTATTTATAACTAGCATATCTCTAGTTACAGTCCCTGCATTGTAAAATGTAAGTTAGACTTGCGAGGAGTGAACATTTAGACAGAGAAAAAGTATCAAACGTAGCTTGTGCATAAAAGTTAGCTTTTCTTTTACACGTGTGTGAAATCCAATGACGCCAAGTGTGCGTTGCAGACTGTCGTTCAGCCGCAGCATTAACGAGTCACATAATGGATTTAGATCGCTAAATAGTAGGTTTTAGAAGGCAGGCAGCAACTGATGATTGAAAATGGTTTGATGTAGCTTGATGGAAAGAATTTAAAAAGTGCAGGTAAAGGGATGCATTATCATATTATTTTAGTTAAAACTCATAAATAACTACAAATAACTAATGTTAGGGAAATCTGTTAATGTTTTGTTGCGCGTTTCTGAAAAAAAAAAATATCGGCCGATATATCGGTTTTTAAAACCAACAAATATTTGTATCGGTATCGGCCTTCAAAATCATTTATCGGTCGGGCTCTAGTTTTTACAGGATATCGTGTCTGCACAATTAGCGAGTTATTTATTTGTCAACATTGGGTTCATTATCAGAAATCTGTCATGGTGGCTTATCATTCAGAGTGGAGACTATAGTATGGTTTATTTATACTGAAAGTAAAAAGAAAAACTCAAGGTAAAAAAACTAACAAAAAAAAACGGGGAGCTAGTGCTTCTTTGTGCTCATGGCTAAATTCTGTTCTACTGCCTTAGCACACCTGAGTCTAACACATATCTCTGCACTTACACTTGCTATTTTAAGTGCATAGGATGAGTTTGGTAATGTGCAGGGCTCTATGATGTTGTATTCATGATTGGTAAAGAGTTTAGTGTGATATCTATATATCCCAAATTAAAAATGACTTGCTTACTCACTTGGGATACAGAGTTCAATTTTTTGGTTTTTTATGTTACTGTTGACATTTGGGTTAAGACAAGTGGTTCTAAGAAACTTTAGAAAATGTACAGAACAAAATACATATTGTATTGCCAGCAATCAAACACAAACACTTCGAGCAGAAAACACATAGGTGTTCAGCTGGGATCAGGCAGTGGAAATTAAACCTATGCACTTAAAAATTAAGCTTCTTCTACCTCTTCATCTTATAGACTCGGGGAGATGTAAATCTTCCCAGAGCTGAGACACAGTGACTGTCATACCTGACTGTAACCGCTACAACTGTGACCTTTGCTCTCTTTGCAGGACATCCACTCTCAGGGTGAGGTGATCGCCTGTCTGGAAAAAGGTTTAGTGCGGGAGGCCGAGGAGCAGCCAGGGGCACATGCCATCAAGGATGACTGTAAAAAGGCCATCATGAGAGTCGCAGAGCTCTCCTCTGACGACTTCCACCTTGACCGCTACCTTTACTTCGCCTGCAGAGACGACCGGGAGCGCTTCTGTGAAAATGTGAGGATTTATTGATATATATTATTTTCCCCACAGGGTTGGGGGTGTCTCTACCACATTTAGTGATTTAGAGTCAGTGAACAGCGTTCATTGAACACGTTAATATTTTTGTGAACTGTGCACTGAACGCATCATTTCTGAGTTTCACTCAATCTGGAGGGAAATGACGACGTTCACCCCGTTCCCCCGTGCACCCCCAGTGTACAACAGTGTCTATAGTAGTAAAAAGGTAATCTGGCTGCAGTTGATGGACTGTTGTTTGTTTCTGAATGTTTTAGACAATGGCCGGGGAAGGACGCGTTTACAAATGTCTGTTCAATCATAAGTTTGAGGAGGCCATGTCCGAGAGGGTGAGTACGGTCCATATTAGTAATTAGTTACTCTTTATTGCGATAAAGAGGGTGTGATTTTATTCAAGTTCTTTTGGCAATCTGGAAATCAGACCAAATAAATGTTCAGTTTTTAAAACTCAGTTGTGGTCTTGACGTGGCTGTGTGTCCTCAGTGTCGCGAGGCGCTGACCACCAGACAGAAGCTGATTGCTCAGGACTACAAGGTGAGCTACTCACTGGCCAAAGCCTGCAAGTCAGACCTGAGGAAGTACCGCTGCAGCGTGGACACCAACATGCCCCGAGCTCGAGAAGCTCGTTTATCTTATCTGCTGCTGTGTCTGGAGTCTGCTGTACATCGAGGTAAGCAGCTCGGCCTCCAAGTGAGCTTCCTATTTGTCAATTACTGTTCCTTCCAATGTCTGTAATTGTTAATCTAACAGTCAGAGGCCACTTTGAGATCAATGATGTGTCAGTCCCTGTTCGATTTTCTCTCATGATTCATTGACATCTATGCTGTGAACCTCCCACTTGGATGTCTGTCTCAGTTTAGCGTTGTGTAAAGTAAACATAAAAGGACTACTGCTTAGATTGTGAAAAACAGCATCCGTCCATCTAATTCTTATGAATGCAGCATCTCAGGAATGCTGTGACAGATTTTTTTTTTCAACTTTGGCTGAATTTATCAGATTTTGGTGCTTCAAAGTGTAGCTGTGTCCATATTTTAGCTACACAAGGTGTTACCATGGCGACCAGAGTCTGGAACGTCTATTGGTGATGGGCATCAGTCAAATGTGGACTGGGGTCTGCTCTATGAAACGTGTTGTGTGTTGAATATTTCATTCTCAAACAGGTCACCACACTTAAGTGTTTGTGTGCATTTCAGGTCGCGTGGTCAGTGGTGAGTGTCAGGGTGAGATGATGGATTACAGGCGAATGCTGATGGAGGATTTCTCTCTGAGTCCTGAGATCGTGCTGCACTGTCGCAGTGAGATTGAGAGTCATTGTTCCGGTCTGCACCGCAAAGGACGAACACTGCACTGTCTGATGAGGGCCGGCCGAGGAGACATGGGGGCCATTGAGCCCAACTGTCAGAAGGCGGTGAGTGGGAACAACAGTACAGTTTGTTGTAAGTGGATGGCAAGAAAACAAATAGGATGGGACATCATGGCGCTGCCTTTCCTGAATGAGCCCAAGTCATGCTTGTCAGGACTATGCTGACAAGTAAAGTACAGTATATTAACTGTTCCAGTTAGTGTTGGCGATGGGTAACAGCTTCCAATTTTGAATACAACATTCTTAAAATTCTTTTGTTTGCTAGCTACTACATCTCAGTTCAGCTGAACTTTTTTTTCTTCCCTGCAGACCTAATTTGTATATTATGTATATTCTGTATATTCTGCCAATAATTACACTGGATGGTGTATGATTTAAATCCAGTGGGTAGTGCTTATTATAAATAAAAAAAATACAGCTGCATGATTTATTTGCAAAAGGTGCCTTAGACTGACTTGACAGTGTAATGGTTATGTTAAGTCTTAGTCTATTGGCACATAAACGTCAAACAGCTTGCAAATGTGTTGGTAAGCAGGATTGTCTCAATAATCATTAACATCTGCTCTGAGTTCTTGTTTGACACGTACCAGAAAACACAGGCACAAACTAGCAATCATGTATTAGAGAAAACTGCAATACTTGAGATGAGGTAAGATGAGATAATCCTTTATTTATCCCACAGTGGGGAAATCTGCAGTGTTACAGCAGCATACAGTTTATTTGATAGTGCACATAAGAGATAAAAAAAAGGTAAACATTAAATAAATACACATTTTTCGAGGTTGGAAAGCCCCAGGATGTTTTCTCATGAGATGCTTGTCCACACCTTTCAATAAGGGGGTGTGGGCTTCATTTCAACCATGCCTGGCAGCCTGAGACACCATTGGTGAAGTTGAACATAAACAAATAATAATAATAATAATAAGAAAACCTTTATTTGTCCCACAATGGGGAAATTGTGGGACAAATAAAGTTTGTGTCCAGTATCACACTGTCAGGACTGCACATATCCGTTTTCTCCCTGTACCCGAGCCAACAAATTGAAAACAGAGTGTTCCTTCTCGTGCTCCCAATTCCCAAAAACAAGTTGCTCACTGTTGTTTTGTCTAAATTTGAACATAGGAAGTAGGAGGCTGACGCACTGTGTATAATCATTCCAAATCAAGTCCAAGCAGCCTATTCATGCAGGAAAATGGTCATGTTTGGAGGTGTTAAGTGTTTCTCAGGTGACCACTTTGAGCTTTCAGAAGTACTGTCTGAATATTGTGGGTGTTCTTTTTTTTTTTTTTAAATTCAATAAACCGGTGCTGTCAGCGTTCCATGTCAAATAAACCAAGTAGTCCCATTAACCCCACTATGGCAGCAAGCTAGAGTGTGCTAACCCTCAGCCGGCACCCCACATGAGCCAGCTGGCTGATCTGGCCGGGGTATGACAGAGCACTGAGTGGCCTTGTTTCAGCTGTGCAGGCAGTTGCCTCACTCATTTTCATTTGGTTCACAGACGGCCCTTTGGAGCATTTATACAGACATTGGGCTTGTTCTTTAGTGAATGTTGTTGTTTTCTGCCTATAGCTCCAGACGTTGATCCAGGAAGCCGACCCCGGAGCCGACTACCGCATCGACCGCGCACTGAACGAGGCCTGTGAGTCTGTCATCCAGACGGCCTGCAAACACATCCGCAACGGTGACCCCATGTGAGTCCTCTTCATCTTGTGTATTACATGTACTGTCTTGATGCTGTCTTAAGTTAATTCTTCTGGTATATATTCATAATTCATGCATTTTGTTTTCCCTGCCTTGTCACACTGCACTGAACCTTTCTTTTGGCGGGTAGACAAAAATAACTGCAGACACTTGATATTTCATTCTGATGCAAAGATCCAGATTCCAAATGTCAGTTCAAATGTTTGATGTAACGTTCAACGTAATATGTGAAAATGGAAACCTCTGAAAAACTGTGTTCTATTAAAGAGGTCTTTTTGTAGCCTAACATCTGCAGTCACACTGAACACTGTCACAGAGAGGGTTATCAAATTGTCAAGTCAGCCCAGAGTGCTAATGTGGCTGTGAGCATGTTCCCATAAAAGGGGTGGTTTTGGCCAAATCTACTGGCAGCTGAGAGGCGTATTTGACTACCAAAGAGAAAACTATAACAGACAAATACAAGCAAGTCAAACACATATTCCTGCCTAAAAGCAAAACAGATGTTGCTGCCAGATGCAGGAAGTCAGCCAGAAAAAAACTGTTTAAATGTGTAAATTAATAGGCTTAATACCACTGCACTGTAATGGGGCAAAGAGTTGAGCTGACTGCAATTAGCAGTTGTTTGTTTCTTTAAATTAATGTGTGGACAATTTGTAACCCTGCAGTGTCAAACTGGAAAAATAAATGGAAATTTTTAAACACAAAGCCAGAAGTAGGCTTGCTTTCATATGCTTCAGTCCAGTGTTTCCATCAGTCGCTGTTATACAATAATGATGTTCAAAACAAATGCACAATGAAATGGCTTTGACATCGCTCACAGGATGAGACTCTTGCTGAGGAGATAGCCATCTCCAATAATAAATTTATAGAATTGAGCACCCATCAGAATAATGAGATTAATTTCTGTGTACTGTTTCAGGAGAACTCTTGTTTCCTCTGAAATTAAGGCATCTAGGTTTTGCCAGAAATGGTGTATTCATAGATTGCAAACTACCAACCCAGCGTTAATCCTGAAGTTATCTCATGGTCTTTCAACCTACGTTACATGTCTTGGTCTGAATATATTTGTGTTGTCAACCCTAATCTTGTAGGATCCTGTCGTGTCTGATGGAACACCTGTACACAGAAAAGATGGTGGAGGACTGTGAGCGCAGACTGTTGGAGCTGCAGTACTTTATCGCCAGAGACTGGAAGTAAGTCGCGCTACAATTTATTCCCAGGCTGATTTAGTCGAGACAAAATAAATAAAAACACATGACTAGTTGGAGGATTGGACTTTCAGTTGCATTTAATGCCTTTTAAAATAAGTCTGGACTAAATATAGAGAAATGGAAAAAATATCTTGGTTCTAGTTAATATTTGTGTGCACAACATAAACATGTTAAATTTGAAATCTGCGTCTGTCAGCTATTACTGTGTTGATAATACATCTAGGTCAGGTCAGGTCAGGTCAGGTTACTTTACTGGTACCCATAGGTAAACTAGGTTTACAGTCTAAGAGGCAGGACATCCTTTACACTTATAGACCACCACATGACATACATCACACAAACCATGAAACATACAGTATAGAACAAATAAAACAAACTGTAGATCATGGTTAACAACATGTTACATAAAACATATAGACAGACAGTACAAACATAGATAAAAACATGACATAAAACACATGTGTGTGTCTATTTACTGCATGTATGTGTTTTATGTTATCTTAGAAAATAGACAGTACGACTAAGGCTGATTCATCTGTGGTCCATTTGTTGCTACATAACAACATCGTGTTTGAGTTCTAAAGAAGCGTAGTGTTTCTGAAGGAAAAGTTTCCGTTGTTTATCTCTGTGTTGTTATCCAGGTTGGATCCCATCCTGTATAAAAAATGTCAGGGTGACGCGTCCCGACTCTGTCATACTCACGGCTGGAACGAGACTAGCGAGATGATGCCGCCCGGCGCCATTTTCTCCTGCCTGTATCGCCATGCCTATCGCTCTGTGGAGCAGGGACGGAGGGTGAGTCTCTACTGTCGTCCCTGATTTTCCATCTGATTTGACCTTTAAAGGGTTTGTTCATTCAAATAATGTTTAATCGTGGCATTTATCCACCGTTAGTTTACAAGTTTGTATTCCCAAGGTTTTGTCTTGTCTGCAGTGTCAACCACCTCCTCAAATACATTTAGCTGTCACTCATGATAATACAAAGACCTTTCATGCTGAACTATCTTCTATCAAATGTAGAAAATACAGAGTCTGCTCACATTGTTGTAGTGAGATATGATTCTATCCTTGCCTGCAAAGTGTGGATCTAAATTACTTTTGTGCACCCTGGATGTTGCTTCAAGTATTGGCAAAATGTCTAAATTTGACAACATGAATAAATATTTATTACAGCCGGCTGTCTATATAAAGAAGGAAATGAAAACTTAAATAAATATACTGGAACATTGTCACTGACCAGAGAATATTCTCGTAGCTCCCCACTGGGGCGTCTGAAGCAGAAAACGACGGTCTGACTGTAAGTACGTTTCGCTGCTGGGCTGATGATGATAATCAAACAAACAGTCTGCCTGTCATGATGACTGGTGGTTTACAGGAGGGATGATTGTGTTTGGTAATTCTTATCTCGTCTCAGTGCATGTGGGAGTTTTAATTGCTGATGTGAGTTGGTGAACTGTCATGTGAAGAATCAATACAAAGCTAACCTTTGGAACCAATGGAAAATGTGGCTGCCTTGATTAATTCATGGCAGCAATTACGTGTTTGATTTAAACTGGCAGCGTAATGTGTGTGCTGTCCTTAAAGTGGTACTCCACCCTCAGAAGGATATAGTTTCAGACCCTTCTAAAGTCCCACTATTCAGTTTTGTTTATCTACCCTTTTGGAGACTAAAACGTTTCTCAACAGACATGATTTATATACAGTTGTGAGTAGTCCATGGAACAACAACATCTTCTATAAATTATGTGGACTTATTGTCCAGATGAGCTAGCATAGCTCGCTAACCCCTGTATCTCCATATTGGATGATATGATGTACAACAAGTGATGTAAAGCGACCCACGATAGACAAAATAGAAAGTTGTATTAGCCATTAGCTGTGAAGTACTTAGGTTCTAAATACACAAATCTACAAACATTTAATTGTGAGAATTGTTTATAAAGAACAAAATGATTGGAAATCTAGGGTGGAATATCATTTTATAGCATCTTTAAGCAGTACAGGTTTACACTTGACCCTTTTAAATGCAACTTTGGTTCTTTTCTAACATTGACATCATTGTCACCCTCCTGCAGCTCTCCCGGGACTGTAAAGTGGAGGTACAGAGGATTCTCCACCAGAGGGCACTGGATGTGAAGCTGGACCCTGAGCTGCAGAGACGCTGTATGACCGACCTGGGGAAGTGGTGCAGCGAGAAAACGGAGGCCGGGCAGGAGCTGGAGTGTCTGCAGGATCATCTGGAGGATCTGGTGTCTGACTGCAGAGATGTTGTGGGAAATCTGACGGAACTTGAGTCAGAGGTAGGTCTTGATCAGGTGTTTTTTTTTATTATTATAGTTGAATGGCCTAGTTTGCAGTGAAACTACACAGTTCTGTTATTTTTAAGGTGGCTGCTCTTTAGCACAGTGCATCAGGTAAAAGTAAACAAAATCATATATTTTTTTTATTATATTATAATGGTCTAAAGTGGAAAAGCAGAATCCTCTTTCTTCTCACTGATGCTGTAACCATATGATATGATCTTTGGCAGATTATGGTCATAGAATGGGCATCTATTTGGCAAGGGCTTGAATCTAATATGCAAAAATCTTTATATGCAAAACTCCAGAAATATACCTTAAATTAACGGTAAGTGTTTGCTGTGCTGTGATAGATTTCCACATTTGTTTTGTCAAAGAAAGTTTTCCTCGTATTAAGGATTTTAGGTATTAATAAAAAAACTTATTTTACATCAAAGAACTATGTTGTGTTTTCATTTTGTGACCCGTGAGATTGATGTTGAGCCTCCGTAAGTTACTAAACACCATGTTAGAAACCACTGCTAGGATTGAATTCATCCATATGCCGTACTACCAGCTGTACTGGTTTAATATTTGCAGGCTGACCAAAACAACTTGATTTGATGATATCTTTCTTGTAAACGTTGTCATTTTCTTTGTTCTGTCCCCAGGACATCCAGATCGAGGCACTACTGATGCGAGCTTGTGAACCCGTCATTCAGACCTACTGTCATGTACGTATGCAGCAGTAGATTTATTCTGTCGTAAACTCCTTTCAGATGTGGAATATGTAGCATTGCTGGCATTTGTCAAGTTGTTATAGTGACAGCTTTGTGACAAGTATAACTTGATTGACTGGAGTGGGCACACAAATTTCATTCAGGCTTCTTCTGGGTTGAAAGTTATATTACTGGCTGTGATCTGGTGAAATTGCTATCATTAGGGAGGGTGCAAGGGGCCCAATACTAGAATACACTCAAGTCATATACTGACAGTTCACCCACTGGGATTTGTCTTGGTATGCCAGTACTGGCATTCTGAAAAACTGTACGCTTTTTTTTTTTTTTTTTGTTGTTCCTCCCCATTTGCCTTTCCTGCTTTGATATTATCTAAATGTCATCAAGGAAGTTTCTCTGTTGCTGCTTGGCTTTCTTGCTAAGGTTGCTAGGTAACGTTAGCCTGTGATATTTGGAAGTGTCAAGTTTTCTCTGCGGACAATGATGGTAAAGAACACTGATCAGCATTTTTATTCATGGTTGAATAAACAGGTTATGTTGATGAGATTTCTCAGCGTACCTCAGTAATATCTTCCAGCCCCTACCGGCCTATTTATTTATTACAAGCTGGGTCACAGTGTCCACGTTAAACGTCATTTAATGGCATTTAAAAACTCAGAACATTTATTAGAACATTACTCTTAAAACTAATAAAATCAGCTGCTAACACGTAATGCAGAGAGTAGTTAATGGTCCAGAATTTGGATCCATTTGTCCAGACGTCTGTCAGAAATGTCTCTGTTCTAACAAATATGGAGTAGAGAATAGTGGATACCAATTGTTTTTAATAGTTTCAGCATAATTCAGAAGACATTTTAGTTTTTAGATTTTTCCTTTCATCCAGATGCTACATCTAATTGTGGAAAGTGATTCAAACCTCTATTCATAATGCCTCACTTCTCTTTCTGTCTGTCTGTCAGGAGGTAGCTGATAATCAGATCGACACTGGTGATCTGATGGAGTGTTTGATTCAGAACAAACACCAGAAGGAAATGAATGAGAAGTGTGCGGTGGGAGTGACACACTTCCAGCTGGTGAGCAGACTGACGAAAATGTGTTGTCATGTTGTTTTAGCTCTGCAAGAACACAATAAGAGGCTTCTTGGAGACGTGTCTTCATGTTAACATTACAGATTCAGCATGTGGTAATGAGCCACATTACCTGCTATATTCAGTAATAACATGCAGTTCTGTCTGCCTCTCTGTTCACAGATTCAGATCAAAGATTTCCGTTTCTCCTACAAGTTCAAGACAGCCTGCAAGGAAGACGTCCTCAAACTGTGTCCCAACATCAAGAAGAAGTAAGACACGCAAACACAAAAAGTTTCACAACATCTCTTCATATCTATATATTGTGCAACTGATAAAAAAAACAGTAACACTATTTATCATTCCTCCCTTCTGCTTTTTTTTTTATAATTCCTACCGCAGTAATGACCAGAGACATAGAGCTTTCCAGCAGTTGCAACACATAAGGGATATAACTATTTGATTGTCTATATACATGTAAAGAATGTATTATGTATAATGTATGTGATAAAGTATCAGGAATTTCTGGAGGGAAATTCATCCCGTCTGGCACAAACTTCTATTTGGATTAAATGGATCAGCATTTGGTGGTCAAGGTCACTGTGGCATTATCTTCACACAGATAAAATGAAGTCATCACATTTTATATCCAACTTCATTAGAAACATAATGTTCTGCAATGGATTCAATTCCTTGAGATTGTTTCGTACGTCATTCTCATGCCAAAAATAAAGTTCAGGTGATTTTTTTTTAAAATGATGGTTTGACAGTTCTCATAACTCCTGCTGAGGTTTTCAGCTCTCAGCATTTCTGTGGGAGACTGGTGGCTTAATTATAATTAAGCCATCAGCTCTTTTCCATCCAGCAGTCCAGTAAATACTGACAATGTCCCCGAATGTCTGATAGATGTTATTTCTAAGGCAAAAGGGAATAATCTGGATTTTTAAACAGACCTGAAAGGGATCTCTAATCTGGGTTAAACTAATTTTAGGTGTGTAGTTTTTTTAGATGTATGAATATTGTGTCAACTTCTACAAGTTTTTACAGAATGCTTGTGATAGTCATCCTTTCTACATGGCCAGTACCCGCAATTGCATAATCCTGCAAAGAAAGCCAAAGTCACGCTGTTACATCCAGGCTTACCTCTGTTAACTTCAGCTTCCTATTGGAATCTCTCAAGCGTAATTTCTTTAGTCAGTGTTTGGTAAAAATAAGTATTGCTACAACTAGACTGCAGACACCATGCAGTGCAACCATTATGGACTAACTGGTTTCATCCACAGTTTGTCCACAGCATAGACTATATATAAATATGCTTCTCCACTTCCTTGCATTGGCCAAACTGACACTACTTTCACAGAGATACATCTGTATCATATTAACTACCTAAAATGACAAACCATCCTATTTTTTGGAGTACTCTAAACTAAATTAAATAAATCTGTAGTCTTAGTTGTCAGAATAACATCAGTATTTGCAATTTAAATTTCAGATAGTCCAACTTGGCCAGTAAATATCAGAACTGCTTGCCATAAAACATTCATTACAGTTTATGAGAGGGGTTTTGACAACAACCTGCAACACTCAGTTCTGGCTCACTGGTAACCTTGTGTCTTGTTGTCATTCAGGGTGGATGTTGTGATCTGCCTCAGCACCACGGTGAGGAACGACACCCTGCAGGACGCCAAAGAGCAGCGAGTGTCCATCAAGTGTCGCAAACAGCTGCGGGTGGAGGAGGTGGAGATGGTACGTTCACTAAAACAGCATTATAGTCAGTGGTCAAGAGTTGCATCTTCTGTTGTTTATGTGGACTGTGATGCTTCTTCTTACCTGCACAGGCTAAATGTTTTGGTTGTGTTTGTGTTTCCTGTAAATCCACTGAATGCTCCTTGAATCTCTGCAGTCGGAGGACATCCGCCTTGAACCAGAACTGTACGAGTCCTGCAAGCAGGACATTAAAGAGCTGTGTCAGAATGTGGCCTTTGGCAACGCACAGGTAAGCAACTACACACACGGAGACGCGTCTTGTTTATTTCACACATAAACAAATTCACTTTTAGACAAATCATTATGCCTCAACGCAGTTGTGGAGAAATTTTATCAAAATTGATTTACCTTTGGAACTGAAAACCTAAAATTGAATTGCAGCTGAGACGTCTCATCTTTGTTTTCTTTGTTTGACCTGACAGTTAGATATAGATGCTCTATAAGTGTTTCAGTAACGCTAACATCTGTTGGTGTCTCTTGCTGTGTGCAGGTTATCGAGTGTCTGAAGGAAAAAAAGCGTCAGCTGACGCAGCGTTGCCACCAGAGGATCTTCAAGCTGCAGGAGGTGGAGATGGTTGATCCTGAACTTGACTACCAGTTAATGAGAGTCTGCAAGCACATGATCAGGGTAGGATTTTAAAACCAGTATTACTTGATTCCCTAACGTAGGCCTGTAAATTAGCATCAAGTGATCAGAATATGGCTGTAAAACCAGCTAAAAGTTCAGTAGATTTGAAGAGTAGGAACTTAAACTGCCTGTTTTTAATGCAGTTGAAGTATTTGTGTAATATAAGGATTTAGCATTTTTTTTTCTAAAGCCACTTTATTTTGACTTTAGGATACAGTACCACCCAAATAATCACTGTTTTATGGAAGAATATGGATCTTTAAAGGGATTGTAACTTTGAAAGTTAAATTCACAAACAGCTCTCATATCATAGACAGAGAGCAATTGATCAAATGATGCTGTCATTCAACAGCCTAAGGAATCAGCCAGTTGCTTAAAGGTTATATTCTATATACTGTATTGTTGAACAGATGAATTTCCTGAAAATATCATCAGTCAGTCTGACTCATGGTGCATAATGATCCACCATCCCTTAGTAGCAGTAATTATTCCCAGTGCATTAGTGTCTTTGTTTCTGGGTACATCAGTGAATAAGGTTTATTCTTATGAGGGACCTGAATGTAACTGTTGTTTCATGTGTTCAGCGCTTCTGCACAGATTCGGATGGAAAGAACGTCCTTCAGTGTCTGAAACAGAACAAGAACAGCGAGCTGATGGATCCTAAATGCAAACAGATGATCACCAAGAGACAGATCACCCAGAACACAGGTACAGACACACCATCTGACATTGTATAAATCAGACTTTATTTTCCAGCATTGGATAAGTAGAAGTATTGTATCCTGTTACCACCAAGTGCTGTTTCTGAAACTGTGTGTGTGTCCAGACTTCAGGTTGAACCCGGTGCTGAGGAAGGCTTGCAAAGCTGACATCCCAAAGTTCTGTCAGTCCATACTGACCAAGGCGACGGCTGAGAGCGAGCTGGAGGGTCAGGTCATCTCCTGCCTCAAACTCAAATACGCTGACCAGGTCAGACAAATAACTGTCTTTATACAACACATCTAAGACAACATTTTGGTTTACATTCCCACCTCTCTTTGGATTTAGCTCTAGTTGCAGTGTTCTTTGATCAATGTGAACTTTTCCATAATAGCTTTTTTTTTTCTGGTAGACACTTTATATTTTAGTCTGCCGTAAAGAATTAAAAAGACCAACACAAGGAGCAACGTTTTATAAACTTCAAGGTTAGAAAGGTGTTGGGTAGAACATAAAACTTGCTAATGCTAGAACATTTTTGGACAGAAGAAACTAAGATCAACCTGGACTAGAATGATAAATTAGTGGAATATTCTGCAGTGCATGAGCCAGTTTCTTGAGCTCAGTCTGATTGAGCATGCATTTGACTTGCTGATGACAAAACTAAAGTCAGAAGGACCCACTAACTAATAACTGAAGCTAGCTGCAGTGAAGGCCTGGCAAAGAGGTAACCCAATCTTTAAAGCCCAGGGGTTCCAGACTTCAACCAGGCAGTGATCAGTTTATGGTCATCTTCACTTGTCCAGTTACTTTTAAGTCCCAAATAGCGGCAAGTGTGTAAAATATTTTGAATTGCCAAAGGTTTAATATTTTTTGTTTAACTAAAAGGAGTCTGCACTTCAAATGTATATTCATTATTTAACTTATAACCTGAATACGTTTTAGTAATTAGCTAAAATAACAAATTTGGGCAGCATCCAAAAATACATTGACTTAAAGCACTTCAAATCATTTAAATTTCGGTTTTGTGTGTGTTTTTTCAGCGTTTGTCTCCAGACTGTGAGGATCAAATCCGGGTCATCTTGCAGGAGTCGGCACTGGACTACAGGCTGGACCCTCAACTGCAGATCCACTGCACTCAAGAGGTTCACACCTTGATACTATCTCCCTCCATATCAAACACACACACATAGTTATCCAACTGATATTTAGATTTTGCTGTACTTTTTAGTTGTTCTTCTAAAGTGCCGCTTGTTTCAGGGAGCAAGTAACCAAATGTCCCAGTTTTTTGCATCCATCACCTTAATCCTTGCATTGCTCCCAGTTTTGTGGAAAACCGATTAATGAATTGTTTGTTTCTGAAAGCACACAGTTCATTGGTTGTTCTAATGTTGTACTGTAATCATCAAATCATATAAGATGATCTATAAGCATATATTATTAAAGTCAGTGTCAGAACCCGGACTTTCCTCAAATCATCTGACATTGTACTGTGGCGGTGTGGCCAGCAGGAGGCGATAACTGCTTTTAGCTAATTACAAATAAAACACATTTCATTGGCAGTTTAGGTGAAACGTTACGCTTGTACTGGCTTAAATTACTACAGTCTTTATTGTTGGCTTGATTATTTCTCAGGGAAAATTCAAATATTGATCCCCATAGACGTGTAATGATCTACTCAGCCCTGCTTTCAGCAAGCAGGCAAAAGCTCAGAGCTTCAACAGCATACATGGCTATAAATGATGGTGTGTGTTTGTTTGTGTGTCTAGATCTACAAGCTGTGTCCAGAGGAGGCAGCGGCTCAGGAGCAGACGGGACAGGTGGAGGAGTGCCTGAAGGTCAACCTGCTGAAGATTAAACAAGAAAGTTGTAAGAAGGTAAAAAAAAAATAAAAATCCAGCTTCATCAATTACAGAGCTAGGCACCGATTTAAAATTTAGACAGACACACACCTGTGGCTGCTCTTCTGTCAGGAATCCAAAACTTGAGCAGTTCACGCAGAAAAGGAGAAACTATTTTTCTCAGTATTTTTCATGGCCCTTCCTCCTCTGCCCCCTCTCCTCCCGTTCTTGTTTATCATCATGCAGGAGGTGTTGAACATGCTGAAGGAGAGTAAAGCGGACATCTTCGTCGACCCCGTCCTTCACACAGCCTGCGCTCTGGACATCAAACACCACTGTGCTGCCATCCCACCTGGCAAAGGCCGCCGTGAGTCTACAAATTCACACTTAAACCATGTGACTCAAGAAAAAGCTTCCTGTGAAAATTAAAAGTGACATTTTTCTTGCCTTTGAAGGTGTTAAATGCTGTCGATATCGGATCATATCTTTAGTTAGGATCCAGGAGTCGCGTTAACTGAATATTTTCTGTCATTGACCGTTTTTTTTTTTTTTTTTTTTTTTTTTTTGAACTGTGATGGAAAAATCTGAAGGCCATCTGTAATTTTGACAGATTGCAGTTCACACCCCTGACCACTCGGTGGCGAGTGACATTATTAATTGGCTCTTGTCTCTAATCGCAGTTTGCATTCAAAACATTGCGGAACTTTTATCAGTGCACGATTTCCTGGTACACCGATTATACTGATGCACACGTCAGAGCTCGCCTAACCATAGACATATATACAATATATATGTATATGTCTATGTCTATGTGGCTAACAGCTACCAAAATGGAGGAATCGGATGAAAGCACGTTGCTAGTGATGAGTTTTTGTGCAAACGGTGCATCTAAGAGCTGTTAGCGCTAGCAGTTCCGGTCCGAGTACGGACAAGGCGTGTCGGCAGCCCAGACTTTTTTTTCTCCTGCCATTTAAAGTCAGTACTGTCAATACTGAAAAAGTACTTAAAGATAATGAAATTTTTAATGAAAATTAAATGCTATTGAATTGCATTATTATCATTTAAAAAAATTGAAGTGACGGGTAAAAATAGATGACAGGATTTTTATGACCCTGTCAGTCAAAATGACAGACAACGAAAACGTCTAGTGCAACCTCTGTTAGATCATATGTTGTTTTTTTTTCTCCAATCTGTAAATCTCTAACTTTATTTACATTATTTAAATGTTATGGCATCTTCATTTTATGGAAAACATGTATTTTCATCACTGAGTCAACTAGAACCTACTGAAAGAAACAAATCAGTCCCTGAAAAACAATTAAAAATTAAAAACAAAGGTTACCTAAAGCTAAGGTCCTAACAGAGCAGAAAGAGAACACCCTCACAGCATCATTGTTAATTTATTAGAGCATATATCAAACAAACTAGCTGCCAGCTATTGTCAATAAATCATCTGACCTCAGACAGCTTCAGATCAACACTACATAACGTCTGTCTGTGCTGCTTTTGTTTTCTCAGAAATGTCGTGCCTTATGGAGGCGCTGCAGGACAAACGTGTTCGTCTGCAGCCAGAGTGCAAGAAGAGGCTTCAGGATCGCATTGAGATGTGGGGCTACGCTGCCAAGGTACACAGAGCACATCTTCTCCAGCCAGCCTTTCAGTAAAACCCTCTCAAGACTGGGAAACACAACCGGTGGTGAAGTTAAACAAAACGGATAAACTGAACTTTACACACCACAAAATAAACACAACAGCTGCAGTGCTGTTTAGTTTCCTCTGGTCTGTGCTGAAGTACGTATGTAGTATTTATCTTGATAGGATAAATGTCCAAGATACGCATTATTTATAATGATGTTAAAGCATGTTACTATATTTTGTTTTAAAAGTGATGGTTGTGCTGCATTAAAATTAGTTTTCTATTTTTCTATTTAGAAACAGATGAACTGAATAAAAACAGACTTTTATTTGACCGAATAACAGACAGAATAGTAGAACACAGCTGATGCACGCTCTTCCTACCTTTAGGTGGCTCCTGCTGAGGGTTTCTCAGACCTGGCCGTGCAGGTGATGACGTCACCGTCCAAGAACTACATCCTGACTGTGATTGGTACAGGCGTGGCGCTGCTCTTCCTGATGGGCCTGTTCTGCGGCAGATTCACCAAACGAGTCACTCAGGAGCTGAAGGACAGGTAGACTCCGTCCACTTCAGGGTCAGGACATGCCCACAGGAGAACCGACCACCACTGAAAAAGACCTCCCCGTCGTTTACCCCCTGATGCCCCTCTACTTACCCTCTTCTCACTCCTGAAGAGTCCACCGGATCACCTTCATCTTTATTTCTTCAGTCCTTTTCAGCCCATTTATTTGCCCCTCCAAGCATTTTACCCTAGAGGGGGGCATCCACATGGGAATGACATTGCCCACAATCCTAAAGTGAGCGTGACCAGCAACTCCCCCTGCTCTTTCTTTACATATGCCCCACCTAGTCTACAGTGGGGCATATGCTCTTCCTGAGCTTTGTTACAGAGTTTCAGCTCCTTCTGCAGTTTTACCGCTCACTCGTCCAATGTAGATGCACTATTACTCTGCTGTGGTGCAGGGGTGAAGATAGGGAAGGGGAGTGGGCAGTGTGGGTTGCAAGGATATAGGGTCAGAGGTCAAGATTTAGGGTTGAGTGTGGTGAATTGAATCATATTAAGTGTAAATGTGTAGAAAGTGGGATGGGGAAAAATGCTCATGTATAGAGCAGTTTAATGATTTTAATGACAAAACTGCGTGTTGGTGTGAAGGTGTGTGTGTGAGCGAGTGTGTGTGTGTGAGATCCAAACGGTCTTTCTACCACCATATTCTTCTTGTTTGTCCTTCTGCTAAAAGGTTTTTGGGGGTTGTTTTACAGTTTTATTTTGATATGTGTTAGATTTGATCGCCATGGGACTGCCAGGTGGGCGGTACCAACCAGCCAGCCTTCCACCGACCGATCCACGGTTGAGACAAAGTCACAAACGCTCCTACTCTGCTTGCTCCGTATCTCTTCCTACAACGGGAATTGTTCCACGTCATCGGATCATTTCGTTTTTTTGGAAACCGCAACATCAGCTCTCCTTTACTGCAGTCTGGCTTTTTTTTCTTTCCTGTTCCTTTGTCAGAACCCAACCTGTGCCATAAAAGCACCACGTCCACCTGCTGATCCCAGTTCAGCTGCTTGCACCATGCCCACTGTGGATGGGAGACTTGATTTACATCACACTCTCCACCTTGAAAACCTTGGTCTGAGCACACAGACTGGACAAAGTGGCTTTTTTTCTCTCTCCCTCTCTCTCTGAGGGGCTGTCGGTATTGCACCGGTTGGTACGGAAAATCTGAGCGCAGTGCCGGGGGGAAAAAAAAACAACAGATGTGGAGATGTGAACATTTTGTGTAAAGATGATACTGGAATCAATGCACATTTTTTTTGTTCTTTTTTTATATCTATAAATATATATATATATTGTTTTCTCATAGCCTTATTTATTTGTTTACTAATGGTCAATGTATTTTTTCCCCCCTATGAGTTGAATGTTCTCTGGTTGCCTTTTCACCAGAATCCATCCTGCAGGAGGAACAGTGGGGAAGAGATGTAGGGAACAGGCAGTGAAGGCGTGAAATCCTCCATGCATCAACCTGCTTCAGTTGCCTTGGGTTCTTTACGTAGGACAACGGACGCCTCTTGGGGACACGGACTGACTGAGACTGATGTGGCATTTGGAGCTGGATCAACAGCAGCTGGTATTTAGGAGCTGTTCAACACAACTTGCTTGCTTTTCTGTTCTAGATCATAAAAGTTAATCTGATAGGAGCTTGGTGAAAGTGACAGAAATTTGATAAAACGGGAACTGTGAACGTGATAACGCAGAGGATGAGGGTTGGTGTCAAACAAGGACTGGTGTCAGATGTATACGGGAAGAGAATTCAAAGTGCATTCACAAGACGGCTGGAGAAGTTGCAAAACAGACACAAGCTTCATCATAATGAGTTTTCTGCGTCTTTGGGTTTTCTTTGGGTTTTCTTTAGGAAGATGAAGATGAATGGATACTGAAAGTGATTGGTAGTGGCAGCCCTAAAAGAATGGTAATGTCCATGGTGAAAAAAAATAAATAAATAAAAGAAAGAAATTCTGAATGAAACATAAACATTTTGTTTCCTGTATCTGGTTTGTCTGATGCTCAGCCTGCAGGTTGGTACAGGAGGAGGAAGTGTGTTTAACCGGTCATTGCAGAGTCATCATGTCTTCGAGCTTTTTGGTCTCGGGTTAATAAAGACAGAAACGAGACTTTCTTGGTTTTAGTGAAACACTTACTGAGGGTGTCTCCTCTCCCAGCTCGAGCCGATCATGTGTACATGTGTATCTATACTGAGTGATGACATACTGTAAACTACGTACTGTGCGGTTAGCCTGTACTGTTTCTCTCTTTTTCTATTTGTTGATGCTTGGTGTGGTGAGCGCTGCCCTCGCTGCTTGTAAATGAGACGTTCTGATTCATCGAACTGCCTTGACTTTGTTTCCCATCTGTTTTTATCTACGCGTGCCTAATCACCGTCCCGCCGACGGATCCCACTGTACAGAACATCCCAGAACCCCCTGCAGCTTCCAGCAGAGCGGTGGGCATGTGACTGTGTTTCTGTGTGTTGGATGACGTGCGTTTATGTTTGCATGTGATGGGTCACATGTGTGCATGTTTGCGTGTGTTGGATGACTTGTGTGTATGTGTGTGTGCGTGTGTGTCGCCCACAGATTTCCAACTCTGCCGGAAGCTGTTAGATCTCCAGTCGGTTCCTATTCTCGTTGTCCACAGCGATGATGGCTTGAACATTTCATTTTAAATTTGTGAAAATTTTTTTGTAAACCATGTTTTACGTTTGAATCCATGGAGCTTCAGAGCGTCAGAATGATATATTTTTTTTCTTGTCCACATTTCTTTTTGGTTTCTTTTGTTGGTCTGTACAGATGAAAAATGGACAGTTTGTTAATAATAATAAAGTCTGCAAGGTTTCTATTCCAATGTCTGGTTTGTTTATTTCAGAACCTTTAAATACAGGAGCTGCCACTAGCCTGTGTTGACCCAATTGTCAAAAACGCAGAGAGAAGACCCAGTGAGAACTGTGTTTTTGTCCAGAAACAATAAAGGCACATCAGTGAGCCATGCAGTAAGTGACATGTTTCTTCATGTGCATGTGCACCACTGTGATGGTATTTTACAAGAAAGCCTTCATTAAATTTCTTTTCATTTTTACCCACTTTGATTTCAACACGGTGCCAGTTTACGGGCTGAAACACTGAATGCAGCACACATGGGCCTTGAATGCACTGTGATCCGTGCCAAGTCCGTACCTACGTGCCTTAAATGGTTTACTTTTAGGGTTGTGAACGTGTTATATTCATTGAAGAGCATGCATGTCCCAGTAAAAGACCAGATTTCAGACAGAATTAAGGTTCCACAAATCAGAATTGTGTGTAAACTGTCTTTGCGTTCTCCCTGTTCACCAAGTACAGCTTGATTTGTCTACTTAGTAGTTGGCGTGTTTTAATCTAGCCCCGGCCAATTTTTGTTTTAACCATTGATTCATTAATAAAGTATTATAGTCACAGTGTAAAGGTAGAAAAACGACAAATATATTGTTAGAATTGGGCGGCACAGTGGCGAGGTGGTTAGCGCTGATGCCTCACAGCAAGAAGGTCACCGTTTCGAATCCATGGGCCGGCTGGCCTTTCTGTGTGGAGTTTGCATGTTCTCCCTGTGTCTGCGTGGGTTCTCTCCGGGTACTCCAGCTTCCTCCCACCATCCAAAGACATGCTCATTAGGTTAACTGGTGATTCTAAATTGGCCGTAGGTGTGCATGTGAGTGTGATTGGTTGTCTGTGTTGGCCCTGCGATGGACTGGCGACCTGTCCAGGGTGTACCCCTGCCTCTCGCCTGATGACAGCTGGGATAGGCTCCAGCAGACCCCCGCGACCCTTAACAGGACTAAACGGGTACAGAAGATGAATGAATGAATATTGTTAGAATTGTTATATAAGTGTTTGCCTGTAGGCCTGTTGCGTTTATTGATTGCAGTAATGAAATGATCAATGTGGTTCTTGTCTATGACATTACTTCTTGAAGTCCATAGGTTTCAGAGCCACAGGTGACAACACAAACTGCACGGTGCAGATGTTCAACAGTAAAAGTAAAGTAAGGATGCTTAAAATACAAACGGACAATAGCATGACTTCATACAAAGAGCAGTAAACTGTGAAAGGTCTCTTTGGGATGAGCACCTTTTGATTTCTAAGCAGGGCCTCTGCTTGCTTACCAAGCTTCAGCTTCAGCAGGCGGGTCCAAAACATCCGGGAGAAATTGCCGCAGTTCTTCATGAACAACTCCACAGTGTTGTCATCAGAGCTCTGTGGGTTCAGTGTGTTGCAGGACTCCTTATTGTTCGAGTACCTGGAGGTAAACCTTTGTGACTGGCTGCACGCTTGGGCTCATTTGTCCCGCTGCAGAGTTAATTCAGGAGGAATCAGAAGCCACCTGACGATCCACAGTGTAAAAACAGTTTATTTAGTACTGTAATGCTGCAAAGGAATCGTCTACAATCATGAACATGTTGTCTAGTATATAATATTCACAGTAGCCTTATGTTGCAAAGAAATGGGATCCACTTAATGTGACCCCTTTCTAAGCCGACGTATCTTGTTCTACAGTTTGTAAAAGGAATGTGTTTCGGCCTGAAATAATAATAATAGTAATCTATTAGTTTTTTTCTTTAACTCATGTTATGAAGAGTTACTTTGCATCTTCAGTGGTTTAGGAGCTGGAACGCTACAAAGATAGAAAGTGAGAGTATTGAGATGCTGCTCCTCCACGTCGAGAGGAGTTAGACATCGTTACACACGATGGAGGGATTGTATCTCTCGCCTGGCCCGGGAACGCCTGGGGATGCCTCCGGAGGAAGTGGCTGGGGAGAGGGCTGTCTGGAGTTCCCTGATGAGGCTGCTGACTCTGTGACCCGAACCCGGATGAGCGGGAGAAGATGAAGACGAAGGGTGTAGCCAAGGGAGCTGACTTAGCAAGTTTAGGTCGTATCTGTGAATATTTCAGCTCTGTTATCTGTTTCGTTTTCAAGTGGAGCTGGGTGTCTGCAGATCTGAAAATCCTTAAAAACCAAGTAACATTCAACGTCATTATCTGACTGGAACTCTCCAGGGAGAACCACAACATCCTGGTATTTACGGTAATACAGTTGTGGGTACACCCTCATCTAACAATACAACAATGAATATAGGCAATCATCACTTCCTTTAGAGACAGAAACAGAAAAATCATTTCCTCTGAATAAATAGAAGGCTTTGTCTGTGGTTTTCACGTTTGAGCCTGTTAACCACAAATCACACAGAGCGCACTTTATATTACAACCCCCCATTGTTTTAGTGATTTCGGTCTTGCTCCCTTTGTGCAGCCTGTGGTTTTGTTATTTTTACATCTGGTATGAAAATGAGTGAGCACCATTCCTGTTTTTAATCACGACCAAAAACTTCATCACTAGCAGCAGTATTCAAGCCAGACACCTGATGGTTCCGCATGTGATTCCACGCTGTGCTTCTGAAACAGAGTCCACTCTCCTAGTGTCTGTATTTGCCAGTAAATCTTGGAGGTCAGCAGCAGGAATGGGCATTTCAGCCACAGTGTGATCCAACCTTGATAAGGTGCAGCTCAAAGTCCATGAACATTATCTGTAATGGATTATTAGTCTTTTAATTAACTGATTAACTGATTAATTGATTTTAATTAACCACATGTTGATTCTCCTAGTAATGAAGTAAATCACACAGGAGATATACCTCTGCATGGTTATCACAATGTTCATAAAGGCAAGAGTTAAGTGTCTGCTGTCACTTGGACACAACATGGACTCCAATTTTATTTATATAGTGTAATTAAAAATTCAAACTGTCTCAAGATGCTTTACAAAACCCAGCCTGAAACCCCCAGAGCAAGCGCTAAGACGATGGTGGCAAGAGAAAACCCTCTGTAGTAGCAGAGCTGCCCAGCAGTGGCACAGTTGAGATGCTCTGCTATCACGACTGTGTGAATGTGTCAGTACCACGTTTATGTTCCCATTCGTGTGAGGGCATGTGTGCACGTTAGAGAGGCCACCTCTCAAAACATACGCCCGTACATTTCTCTACCCCCACATTCACGGCAGTGCTGCTTCAAGTGAAGTCCAGACGTCTCCGCACGCCCACACCTTCACAGCCAGCGTCCCAGCGTGAGGCAACAAACTCAGAAAGACCCGTTCCCTCGCCACACTCTCCCCCCGTCACAGTTTTTTGCCAGCCAGCTGGACTCTAGGAATGGCATGTTAGAGCATATGGTATATTCTTAGCTTTGTGTGAAATGTCAGTGTGTGTAAGGTGCTGCTGGCCATGCTCTGACTACCCTTTTTTTTGCAGGGCATTCCTAGAGCATCTCTATGAAACCTTCAGAACACTTTCTCTACTCTGCAAGGTGTCAGCATTTGGAGTGAAACCAAAAACTCACGTGAGATATTCTGCACTTCCTCCGGTCTCCGAGTAACTTCATTTGTAATTTCAAACATGCTAGCATGTCTTGGCCTCAGTCTTGGCCCTCCTGTCTTCTTCTCTCTGTCTGGAGTTGGTGACCTCTGCAATACGTATTCCTCTATCCCTAGTTTTGCTACAAACCTCTGGCATTCAGTTGAATGCTTGTCCTCTGGGTTTTGCTCAAACGTCTTTGGGGCTGATTGGGAACACGCTTTGACTCAGGTCACCTTGTCGCCATTCGTTTCGTTCTTCCTCTTTGCTTTGAGCTCTTTATTGTGCTAGTTAAACCTGTAAAATAGAAGTGGAGAGAGAAGAATGTACAGGAAAAACGATTCCTGCTGGGCTTATTTTTTCACTGGTGAAGCAGTCTCAGTTGGGGTCCTGGATGCTGTGCTAGTTATTATAGCTTTTGCTAATATTACATTAGGGATCTGCACTGATTGTGATTTAAATTCTGAGATGTGTGAAGCTCGAAGAATGAGCAGCGATCTCCAGAAACACTACAATGCTCCAAGCAGACTCATCATGGAGCTATTTGCACATTATCACATTCATTTTTGAACACTCATCTACTAATTGTCTAATGCTGCTCAGAGATACAACAGTTAAATGCTCGTAGTATATGGAACAACTTTAGAGAGATCATATTACTCCAGTTTTAGCTTCTCTTCATTGGCTCCCTTTAAAATCTAGAACAGAATTTAAAATCCACCTCCTTACATACAAGGCCCTTAAAGGCCTAGCTCCATCTTATCTTAAAGACCTCATTGTACCATATCATCCCAACTTCAATGTCAAAGTGCAGGCCTACTTGTGGTTCACAGAGCTTCAAAAAGTAGAATGGGATGTAGAGTCTTCAGCTATCAGGCTCCTCTCCTGTGGAACCAGCTCCCAGTTTGGGTTTTGGAGGTAGACACCCTCTCTACTTTTAAGGTCAGGCTGAAGACTTTCCTTTTTGATCAAGCTTATAGTTAGGGCTGGACTAAACCATCCCTTAGTTATGCTGCTATAGGCCTAGACTGCTGGGGGATGATGCACTGAGCACATGTCCTCTACTTTCTTCCTCTAATTTCTTATCTAATTTCTTCTCTATTACTACTCATGCTTGGTGTACTACTACTAGTTACTATCCTCTTATTTATAACATGCATCAGCCATTTCTTTATTGTATCATGATTAAATTCTACATGTATGACAGGTTTGTTTATCTCATTAGTCCTGCTGCTCTGTTCTCCTACTCTAATCTCTTCTCTTTCTTTTCTGTCTCTACCCGGCTGGCCTTAGGCAGATGGGTCCCTCCATATGAGCTGGTTCTGCTCAAGCTTTCTTCCTGTTAAAGGGAGTTTTGACAGAAACACTGCAAGAGTTGTACAGTATATTTGTGAGATGTATGTCTTCTGTAGGAACCAGTGGACCTCCCTGATAGAAAGACTGACTGATTTGGTGTTTCAGTAGAAGTCCTCCAGGCTTTAGTCAGGCATAACTGTGCCATGTTTGTCGGGCAAAGTGATGCTAGCTGATGCAGGATGATGCTAGTTAAACTGATCATAATTATAGTAAAATTTGCTGTAATCCCTCACAAAGAATCTTTACAGATCCGGTTCAATTCTGTGTGAGAAGAGCGGACCTCATATCTGTGTTTGGCTCTCTGTGGACTTTTCGTCCTGTACATGTGGGAGAATGTAGCTACAGACGTGCAGTGCAAACATACATGACTGTGGGTCTGCGCTGTGTGTGTTCTGTCTGGTCTCTGGAGGCTTCAGGCTGTCTGACAGACCTCTGTCAAATTCTTCAGTCCGACATACCAAAACATGTTGAACTCAGTTCCCACTGTGTAAAACTACAATTTAACACTTGAACGTCTCAAAACATCCAAAAGCCTCTAAGCGAACAGACAAGACAACTAGCAAATAACACAGTGTCGGGAGGAACACATTTATTTTGTGTGTACATGGAATAAAGTACCTTAAGCAATATACTGGTGGTTAGAATACAAAGTACATGTATGTATGACAAATCTGCAAAAATCTTTCATTTTTAACACAGTAACAGGAAATATAAGGGCTTACACATAGACTTAGACAAATAATATATATTGTTGAAAAATAAAAAAAGATTTGCCCATTTTGGACAATAGAAAAAAACAGCATATAACACATAATAATGCATTAGAGGCACAAATAACCACAAAGGGCACAGTGTGAAAACTCCAGGCCAAAGTTGAACAAAGGTGAACTTTGATCTAGCTTTGGTGAAAGTTTAAACTTTGGTCCGTGAACTTTCCCTGCGTCAGCGGAAGCACTGCAGAACAGGCACGTCTGGAAGGCATTACTTGTACAGGCTTTAATTCAAATGAATGGGAGATGGAGCAATATTCTTAAAGACTGGTGCAACTATGACCCTGGCTTTAGACTCAAACTCTGTTTCAGTTATCCTTTTGACTTGTTGACACATCAGCCACACTGTTACTCTTTCTGCGATTCAAATATAAGATTTAAAATGCCAGTTTTATTGACCAGTGGAAGAAGCACTTTAATACTGTGCTTCTTAAACTAAATATCTTCAGTCTACCTGAACCTACATGGTATACAGAATTCATACAGTTCATCCAGAAGAAGTTCAAAACATACAGTAAGACACCTACAAAGAAGACAAAAACACTTAGTGGTTTGACACCCCTACCACCCTTCCCTCCCTTCTGTAACCCCAGAAAGACTTGCAGTGAGGTTCTTCATCCTGCCCTTAAAGGTCTTCCTCTGTGCAGTCAGAGATCACTTCATCTTTGTATTCACTTTAATGTCAGAAACACCTTATCATATAATGTCGTAGGCCATGTGCTTTCATTTATTATGCACAGAAATCATATCATGGTACACCCTCTGGTTGACTTTGTTAATTCTGCTAGCTTGGTGGCATGGATACGTTTAGCAACAATTGAACTGCTTCTGTGCCGCTGGAGTGGTGTTCAGTACACGAACAAGGAAATATCTATCAACAAAACTTCAAACTAAACGGGTTCTCAGTCCACTGACACTGACTGAGTCGATGGGCTTCCTTCCTCAAAAGATCACAAAGACAGCTTGGGACTAACCTGAGTCTAACAGCTGGGACCAGTCAAATGAAGAATAGTCTGAATCAGTATGAACAGTGTTGCGTTTGCTTACTGATGCGTGCCTACAAACTGATAGCCATTAGAACAGCGAAGCGATTTACATCCTGTATTGTATTTCAGAATGTGAATGTTGTGTTACCACTACTAAAGTAAAAGAAATACACAGACCTTTTGAACTGAACTAAATGAGGTGGTTCATATCAGCAAAGAGATTCATATTTCTGCATGAATTTGCAGCACTGACCAACTGCAAGCATTGTTGACAGTGAGCAGGAAGCTATTGCAGCTGACCGTGCATGTTTCTTAACGAAACTATCTAACCTAGATAATTTTGTAACTACCTATGTACCTACTTGAATAATGCAAATGCAAATAACCAAGTGCACTAACCAGTTATCATATTTGATGAAGTGTGGTGTGCTTCTCTCTGTGCAGATTAAGATTCTCATTTCAATAATAGTTAAACTTATTGTTTATCTATATCTACAATCTTACTCAGTAAAGCAGATGATTTCAGTTAGAATTTTTTTTAGAATTGAACGCAACGGTTGACCCTGATGAACTTTATGACCCCACCCACCTCTCAATGTACCCCTCTAAAACACGTACGGAGAGACGAACAGGGTGACCTTGGTGAGGTAGCGGCCCAGCAGGGTGTGGCGCTGCAGCTCACTCATCTCCACCTCGGCCTCCAGAGTGGCCGGGCCCTTGATGGGCGTCACTAAGAGGAGGGTGCCCGTCTGCCGGCCCGAGCGCTGCACGCTGAAATGGCCCCGCCCGCGGCCGCCAGCCAGGCCGAAGCGCAGCGTATCACCCAGCACACGAGCCGCAGACACCCGGAAGAGGACGCGCGGGGCGGTCATGTTGGACACCACAGCGAGGTAGTGGAAGGAGATGGAGTTTGGTGCTTGAGTGCATGCCTTGTCTCCCAGCATGCACGGGTTCCTCTCACAGCGTCTGAGGAAACACAAAGTGGGTAAAAAGATGGTTATTTTACAGTTTCATTTCACTTGAATCAATTGCTTCCTATTAGGCCCATGGTCCTCTGACTATCTACATTCTGAGATAAATTAGAATGTGGAAATCTATCACAGCACAGCAAACACTTACCGTTAATTTAAGGTATATTCTGTATGTCTGACATTCAAAAGTTGATGCACTGATAGATTTTTTTTACATCAGACACCAATAACTGGTTTGCCAGAAGGTAAAGTTGGGTAATGTTCAAGGTTCAAGGTTTAAGGTTGATTTTTTTTCTCATTCGACAATGTTCAAAACACGAAGGAATGAACTTTGTAACCCAGATGTAGCTGCGCAGATAATAAATAAATAACGTGATGAGACATAAAACCATAGACTGTATATAAATATGGACAATGCAACCCCACTTCCTTACATGATCCAAACCGATGCTAGTTTCCCCGGGATCTGGGCGGTGCCATCTGCGACTTTGGAGCCAGAGTCTATGCAGTAAGGTCCAAGAGTTATTGATGACCCACCCACACTTCCTAGAGACTCACTCTTGTTTTCATTCATTCATTCATCTTCTGTAACTGCTTATTCCTGTTAAGGGTCGCGGGGGTCTGCTGGAGCCTATCCCAGCTGTCATCGGGTGAGAGGGCGGGGTACACCCTGGACAGGTCTCCAATCTATCGCAGGGCTAACACAGAGAGACAGACAACCATTCACACTCACACCTACGGCCAATTTAGAATCACCAATGAACCTAACCAGCATGTCTTTGGACAGTGGGAGGAAGCCGGAGTACCTGGAGAGAACCCACACAGACACAGGGAGAACATGCAAACTCTACACAGAAAGGCCAGCCGGCCCATGGACTCAAACCCGGGACCTTCTCGCTGTGAGGCATCAGTGCTAACCACCTCGCCACTGTGCCTACCTAAATGCTTACAACAAAGAGTAATTAGTAGAAATAACTACAACTCATACATACGTACACTATACATACATTTATCCAACAGACTTGTGGTTTGCTGCAACCTATCAATGCTGCACACAATATAAAACTAATTTGATGGTAGTTAGCAAAACAATACAATGGTCTGAGGTCAGAGTGAGGTCAAAACGTGCCTTTAAATATTCAGCAAACCACAGTGGTCTAAATAGCTTCCCCCGCTTTCGTCCACACCACATCTTTTCTACAACTGAACAGAATCTGACAGCCAGCACTAAATCACTGGAGTCTCTGTAGTCTCCAGAGACTCCACGCTTGTTTATTCCCACAGCGATCTGCTCAAATCCCTGAATGGTTTTTTCACAATCTGATATCCCTGAAATTATACTGCATGCTACAGGCTTTTTAAGGAACTGCTATTTGATGAAAGTAAAGTAGCAGGGACCATCTTGGATTGGATCACACCAGCTGCAGTGCCGATCAGCATGTTCTGACCCATGAATACTCACTGAGTACTCTGATCTCACACCCATCTCTAAACTCAAGACATGAGGGTACAACACTTCCAAACTTCCTTTTTAACCTACATTGACAACAACAAATCTTCTCTGGCAGAATGAAGCCATTACATACACTCTGACAGCCCTAGTGGGTTACGCTAAGTAACGGAATCACTTCAGTGTTAATTCAATCTGGTTTAACAGCACCACAAACTACATCCTCCAAAATTACTTCCCTGTTGAACTACCACCTTTCTGACTTTCTTTCTGACATTAATTGAACACTAGTCCTGAAGGGGGATTTAGAATGCATTCATTTTCACAAGTGTACCTGAGGTTTTGGTAAGTGAGTGTAAGCAACAACCTAATGCTAACGCTGCATGTGGTAGAGATGCTCCCTGGAGACTGTGTTCTCACCACAACTCTGTCCTCCCTGGATTACTGTAATATGCAATTAGGATTCAGCTGTAGGCATAAATCAAAACTCAAATCGATTTGGTAAACACATCTAGTGCCATAAACGGTTGTATTCTTCCTGACCGATCAGCTGACTGGAGCCTGAAAACTCTGCAGTTCGTCTGGGGCCAAACCTCAGTCAGTGCAGTTTCTGTTAGAGGAGGGACCCTAAATGATGGGTGGAGAGGGGAAGAGGTTGACTCGGTGGTTAAACTCATTGTTTTTAAAATCTCTCCCTATCGCTGTCCCTGTCATTCAGAGTCTTTGTCTTCTGAGGTGGGAGGTTTATGGGTTTCTCTACTTGTTTTGTTTGTTATGTAGCTAAAGAAGTGTTTAGTAGAGCCTAGAGATTTTGGGTTTGCGAACACATGCAGAAGGCACGCCATGCACAAAACCCAATCTGAATGCAGTTTTGTTTCCATATCCCTATGTCAGTTCTCCAACACAATTTGTAATGAGAGAGGCATTGGATTATGAGGAAATGTCTCTTCAGTCTATGGCTAATAACATAAAATGTGCTACGTATGTTTGTATTTTGTTGCTGTTTTATTTGCGCTGATTTGTGGGAAATCTTTTTGGACCAATGGCCATTTACACGTTACAAGAAGTGGATATGCCACCCATTTCAATATGCCACCCATTGCTTAATCTAGAAGAAAACTTCTTCCTGTGTCCATAAACTAATGTTTTCTATCCTCTGTGTTTCGTTCAGCATCACACGCACATCATACACTGGCTAATAGACTTTACACTTTACACTGTGATGATTTCTACTTCAAATAGATATCTCTTTTCTGGGCTCTGAGAATGTGCACATTTTAAATAATGGCCCTGGATGGCCCTGGATCAGGATGAGTTGCAGTCTACCAAACAGCTCAGAAGAAAGCTGTGAACAGAAGGATTGACATTTGAAAAGTGTTGCAAAGTGTGTGTGTGTAGTCACACTGTGCCAGAGGAGGTGTGGGAGAATGATGTGGATGACGAAGAGGAGCAGGGAGATAGTGAAGATTCTCAGGAGGAAGAAGTGGAGGAGGATGCTCTTACATTGGTGACGTCTTGATGTACGTGGCGTTCTTCATGTGCGGACACTCCACTGTCACGCACTGGAAACCTCCAAAGGTGTTCACGCACACCTGGTCTGCTGTGCAGTTGTTCATCCGGTTTTCACACTCGTCGATGTCTGAACGGAAGAGGTCAGAGGTGAGCGTTACAAACCAAAGGTCCACACACCTCCACAATTTCCCTCTGAGCTGACAGGACAAGCTCTGGGCCCTGACCTGTGCAGCTGCGGCCGTCCAGGGTCAGGTCGTAGCCGGCTGGACAGAAGCAGTGGAAGCTTCCAGGTGTGTTGACACACTGATGGAAGCAGAGGCGGCCGGGCTGACCCAGAGGAAACAGATGACACTCATCGATATCTGAAACACAGACAGAACTTCAGAAGTAGTTCAAGCTCCAAAAATAAATGGGATGAACCAATCTTGTCTATTGAAGGGAAAGAAATGGACAGCTATTTCTATTACTGATGAATTTCTTAAGACTACTTTCAAGCAAAAGTGTCAAACATTTTTGGAGTTTAAGCTTCACAGATGTGAGTATGTTTGTTTGATGGACGGACAAATTAAGCAACTCTATTTTTTGACATTTCTTTGACTTCATGAATGATCAAGAATATAATTAACCAATCAGGAATATAATCATCATTTGGTAACGCACGTAATAAAGAAAAATAAATATTTGTTACCAGTGCAGATGTTGTTGTCGCGGCCTGATATGGTGAAACCCACGTCACAGGTGCAGCGGGTGGAGCCCAGGAAGTGCGTGCAGTGAGACGGTCGGACAGAGGAGGGAATGGTTGATGAAGAAGAGTCGGGAAAAGGTGAAGATGCTGCGGAGGAGGCGGCTGACAGAGCAGCAGATGCAGGAAAGGAGGAGGAGGAAAGGGAAGGAGCGGCAGGAGAGAAGGAAGCCAGAGAGTTGATGGTGCTGTTGAGGCCTGAAAAAAAAAAAAAAAAAAAAAAGAATTAAAAACAGTGAACCTAAGTCAGGACTGTCCTTAAAGTGGGTTGAGCGCATGTCTCACTTCTGCACATGGGCTGCTGGCCGCTCCACTTCAGGGACTCCAGACACACTCGGGTCCGTGGGCCAATCAGCTCATAGTTCGGCTTGCACAGGAAGTGGACTTCGTGGCCGACACCAAAAACTCTGCCCAGTCTGCGCCCGTGGGCAGGGGGTTCTGGTTTGGGGCAGGTTTCTGGGAGCAGACAGAGGCAGGTTCAGTTATTGTCCAGATTATTCAGACCATCATCTAAAACAGGTCTGGTACTTGTTTTCAGACATTCAGAAAGCTATTTTATTTGTTATTTGTCATTTGTTATTCACCTTTTGGGTTCAAACACTTTCCCTATTAGTGTCTTGTCTGGTACTTGATGTGTACAGCTCTATTTTCTGTATCTACATCACTTCATCATATGCAGTACTTTCAAAGAGTACTCAAAGTACTCAAATTGTTTCTGCAGTACAACAATGAGTTTAAACTCCTCTCTAGGTCTTTTCTGGTGCATACTCAGTTCCCAATGGAGCGACTCCAGACCAACATTCCACCACAAGGACATTTGTAGGCAGGGAAGTTGGTTGGGCTTCCAGGCTACTTTTCAGTGTGCTGCCAATAAGTCCACACAGCAGTCCACAATATAATTTGAAAATGACAATTAGCACCACCTCAAAATGACTTCCCAGTCTCATGCCTGGAAGGAAGACAGCTCACAGAGCCTTTTGACTTATTGTTGAGTTTCATGTTGTTTTTCTACCTCAGCTTTTCACCCTCGCTATCTTCTCATTTTTTGGGTACTTACACCAGGATAGTGTAAGTGTTTTCCCTCACCATTTTTGCCTGCTCTAAATATGGCCATGGTGCTGTTGTGCAGAGCACTAATTTTCTTTTTGAGTGAGCGCAGGCCCTGCTCGTACGACGCCTCATGGACCGCCAGCATTTTCTCCACCTGTCGCAGCGAGTTGAGCAGATCGTGAGTGGACGGACAGTCCTGTGGGGGGGACAAGGAAAGGTTAGTGGAGAGATGTTGCTGCTGGCCTCATCAAATCCTACAATTAAACTAAAATTTAAAGGTGCATTACTGTGTGTACATTAACAATAAGGGTTGTACGGACTAGTCAACTAGTCGACTTTACTGCTGTACCGTGACGCTTCAAGCAGGAAGTCGACTAGTTGCTGATCATGTGACAATAACAACATGGACGCCTCCAAGAAGACAGATGAGGAACCCAGTCAGTCATTGCAGCATATACTTCACTAAAGATGAAGCCCATTCTACCGTGACATGCAAAATATGTAAGTGAGTCCTGATATACAACAAATGTAGTACTGCAATTCGCACTCATATAGAAAGGCACCAACTAATGCTAGTAGAGGAACAATCCAAATTCTCTCAACAGCAGCCAATTAGCAACTTCGACAAATGACCTAACAGAGAGAAGGAGCCTGCACATCAACAATTTGCCAGTGAATTTCATTTTCTAAAGTTTGATCTTTAGCTGCTATACACGGAAAAGGATTCGGAGATATACTGCTTTTTTTTTCATTATCCTATCTTACACCACGCTGTGACATACTATCAAATGCTGTTGACGGTGCCGATTTCTATAAGCTAAACATATCTGCAGCACAGTATTGATGAGCTCATGTGTTTTTGTTCAGTTTTGTGTTGTATTAGTTGGCATTGTTGCTGTGGTTGTAGAGCGTGTTTTTGTGTCCTTGATGTCAGTTAATGCACCACATGAGAGACGGACGTTATGGTAGAGCTCAAGCTCTATAAACGTGTTCAAGCTTTGATAACATTGTAGAAAAGCCTCAGTAGCTTTCTTTGTGTGAGATGCTACAATATGTATTCAGGTCAAGAATATAGTTTTCATTGTTGTAACGCATTCATTTTTTCTGTGAAGGTTCTCAGTCATCCAGGTCATGGTATATCCAACAAAGTTTCAAAAAAGGCAACTGGACTTGTACAGTTGCCTTTTTTGAACCTTTGTTGGATAAAGCGTTACTTTCTACAGTGTTTTTATGTGTGACTTCATTAACTAGTCGACGTTCAAGTCGTCCAAGTCGTCCAAGTCGTCCAAGTCGTTCAACCCCTAATTAACACTGAAGTCCACTCACAGTCTACGTGTACTGTACGCATTCAGTTAAGCAGAGGCAAAGGTCTGCTCCAGACTCTAGACTCAGTCTGTCTGGAGTGTTTTTCAGGTGTGAGGTCTATATATAGAAGTGAGCTTTTCAAAGCTGCAGTAACACCGGGGTGAAGTCTGGATCAGAGGCCACTGCTGAACTCACATTACCAACTGAAACACACCACCACAGCTGCCACATAATGAACCTGTGGGTTTGTGTTTCAGTGTTGGCAGGGGTTTTGTTACATACAATGACATAATGAAAAGGAACAAGGGTGAACTTGAGGTCTGCATGCTGTGCTGCAGTTACAAATGAGTACACTGAAGCACAGAACAAGACATCAACACAGCTGGTTTGATCAGAAATGGGCATCATGCGCATTGGTTATTCAGTGACAGAAGAAAAAAAAATAGTCATGGGAAGAATATTTAATGATAGTGGAAAGTGGAAAATCTGAGATTGAGACTTTTGGCTGCTTACAGATTTGTTTTCTAATTTAATTAGCACTTTAATTAAAAAAATTCAAGAAACTTTATTCATGTTTCTATATAAATGCAAAGTTGTTTTTTTGTCAGAACATTTCATGCTGACAAAACCTTTCAGAAACATCTGTTTGCCAAATTTTAATGTCTTAACTCATTTACCATGGTCAGTACTACATTATGTTCTTCTCTAAAGGGGCAAAGCCTTTAATATCTCTTCAGTCAACTATGTCCTCATTATACACTCAATTGTTCTGATGAAAACTGTCATACAATATATGAAATACAGTAAGTGCTATATTTCAACAGTCCTGGCTCTGACATTTATTGAAAAAAAAGTATTTTGCTCTCATGATCCCTGACTGGTAAGACAGATGATAATCATTTCTACCAAATCAGATTTTTGTCATCTGACCTTTTTCTAACATTTATTTAACCATGCAGCAAAGTCTCAAAAGTTTCTTTTCCAGAAACAAAATGTTCCACTATTTCAGAAATAAATAAAAATGTTGTTGTATTTACTGAAAGATAATTGCATCCTATGAAACCTAAACACCAAGGAAGAGAGCAGTTGCTTTTGCTGTTTCTGCAGTGATTTGCAAAATGCATTGTGATTAATTGTTGTTGTTATTACTTTACCATTAATTATTCACCTGTCATCTTAACCATTTGTTCTTAAGTGACTTATCTGGTTTATGGCCTCAGGTTAGACAGGAGTTATAAAAAGTTCCAGTCCAGTCCAAATCTGTGCTTTTCCTTCTCTGTTTATTCTATTGGAAGTATTTATGGCGACCCAAGAGAGAAAATATTTGGAAAAAAAGTCTGAAAAATGTCATCATTTCTGCAGACACCTGTACTCACCTGAGCAGATGAAACTGAGATCTGATTTAGAGACATCATCAACACAAAGACCCCGACAGCCTTCATCCTGGACAAAAGCTCCATCCTAATCCTCATAAACCAGCTCCTAATGAACTCTAAGTAGTCTGGAGATCAGCTCTGCGTCTTCAGCTCCTGCACGGCTTCTCCAAATCTAAATCATTCCCTCTCCTGCTGTTTCTTTTCGAGGGCACTTGCCAAATTTCTCTGTCACTCACTCTCAACCCTCCTCCACCTCCACCTACCTCTCTGTTAGACATTATGTAGGCGGGAGCTGAAAGAAGGCGGGGGTGGAGGAGAGCGGCACCCACATCTGGAACATGCTCTTGCTTTTTTATCATCAGCATCCCCAGAAATAGACTCAAATTATAGTCAGTCAGCTGGCAGTGGTGTCTTTTAATCATCACCCTTACAACAAAGCAGCAACATTTTGGTGACTATTTCATATTCGCTCTACAACTCAGGAATGTGACTTATGCTCCAATTATGGCACTTTTTTTGAAACCCTAAACTTGCTGTGTTGCAGGATAATGTTGTGTGGCTCCTAAATGACAAGGCAGCTATAGCTATCACAGGCAGCGGCACAGATTCCCGTCTGGATTATCCCTTTCCAGAAAAAGAGTGGCAGAGATCTTGGAAGAAATCCAAAAAGGACCCAGGAGCTGCTACAAATCCAAACTTTAATCCAAAATAGAAAATCTCAGTCATATATAGGATAAAGCACGCTAATGGCCATGTTTAAACACACGCTACAATCTCCTATAACAGGGATGGGCAACTGGCGGACCGGAGTGCCGCACACGGCCCGCGACCTCACTCGAAGTGGCCCTTAGATTAATTTTTGAACATTATAAAAATGTGTCCTCTGCGGCACTGAATCAGTTGTAATGACACAGTTGGCCACTAGATGGCGCCTCCAAATTCAGACGCCGCCTCGTGCACGCTTCCACCGGGTCTTCTCTACCAGTGAAGAAGAGACGTTGCGCCGTGGCTAAGAGCAGAGGAGAGAGAAAACTTGTTCGAGAAAATCGTGTCTTTCAGGTGAAAGAAGGTTATCTGTTCACAGAATGTAAAGGCAAACCTATGTGCTTAGTCTGCTTAGAGACGTTATCTGCCATGAAAGATTTCAATTTAAGTTGCCGCTACAACACGTTGCACAAAGCTAAATAGAGAAGTATACAGAAGCAGCAAGGGCTGCTATCGTAGCGGACCTTAAATCAAAAGTACGCAAACAACAGCGGCTTTTTACCAGTGCCCACTGCTGGTAGTGGTGAGGTAGAGTGGGTATACAGGGAAAATGTTAAACTCTTTCTTAGTGTAAAAATGCACAAATTAATTCAAATGTGTATACACAAACATATTTAAAATGGCAGTTTTATCATATCTGGTTAAGTGTGCGGTCCTGGGTGGCCCTCAGGTAGTGTCGATTAAAAATTGTAGCCCCCTCCATCATTTAGGTTGCCAATCCCTGTCCTATAAGAATGTTACAGCACTCAGCACACGGGTACTTGAAAGTCAAAGTGAAAATACATCCATAGGATTTAGAAGTCTAATTGAGGTTTCTTAGGCAACAACTGTGACTTTACCTAAACCCTGAATGTCACTGAAGTGTCGTTGATGTCCTTTGATGGGCAAAAGAAAGTATCGCGAGTATTGAGCAGTGCTTATTTTTGTAAGGCTAAAATCGTGCAGTAGAAATCCTACAGGACTCTTTGTCACAGTTCACATTGTACTTAAAAAAGTCCTTTAAAGGTTGCTCTTTTGTCGACTAAAAACAACATGGGAATTGTTTCGAAAAAGAAATCAGTCTTAAAATAAATCTTTTGTGTTGGGTGCTCAGTATATGAAGTTATTATAACTTAAGTTCAGGTACTAGACCACGCCCCATATAATTTTATTTCCCGTGCTTACCTATAAAAGTAGGTCCTAACCTTCTCTCTCTCAGTTCATTTCAGTTGTCAACCCCCACTGTCTCCTTCCATCTCGTTTATTTTTTTCTTCTTCCACCTTGCATTACAGGAACCAGGGGGGCAAGGATCTGTTCCTGAGATGTGGCCCCCACCCTGAGTCTCACTCCCCAGGTTCCTCTACCATCATCAGTGTAAGAGCCACATATTCTTTGTAAGAGGGTTGTTTTCCTCCGAGCCACCAGGGGGCAGCGGAATGTCATGCAGCGGTTGAATGACATGCAGGCCGAAGGTGGCTACAGGTGTTTAAGTTTGGGTTAATTATGTGTTTGTTTACTGAAGTGGAAGGAGCCTAACAGTTTTCGACTGTGCTCGGGTTTATTTTTTGAACTACTTGTTTTCACTACAACCAAAGGCACCGTCATGAGAAATAAAAAGACAATCTAAGTAAATCACGTAAAACGGACTATTGGTTTATTCGTTTCTTTAAACTGAGTACATGTCTTAACAGCTTCAAGCCCACTATCAGCCGTAGCGGCTGAGTATAGGACTAGCCACTACAGTCAGTCTACACATTCCTCCACCTTTTGACCCCATCCCCTTTTCACCCCTTTTCGTCCCAACCCCTTCGACCTCTTTTCATCTCTTTTCATCCCATCCCCTCAATCCCTTCTCATCCCTTTTGAGCCCATCCTTTTTGACCCCTTCTCATTCCTTCCCCTCAATCGTTTTCATCCCATCCCCTTAACCCGCTTTCATCCCTTTCATCCCATCTCCTTGACCCGTTTTCATCCCATACCCTTCAACCCTTCTCATCCTAGTGTGCTGTTGGTCATTTACATGTTGGCAAAACAGCTCTGACCTACCGGGGCATGGACTCTACAAGACCTCTGAAGATGCCCTGTGGTATCTGGCACCAAGACGTCAACAGCACATCTTTTAAGTCCTGTTAAGTTGCATGTTCGGGCCTCTGTAGATCAGACTTGCTCCAGCACATCCTGTCAATGGTTAAGAATTAGTCCCCTGCTCCCCTGAGTTACAGTTGAATGACTGACCTCAAAGAACTAAAAAAGCTCAACTGTGACGTCATCTCATGTTGCTTGTGTCTGGACCAAATAGCTGAACTTGAACACACCGTATAGACTATAGCCAACAGCCAGCTATCGCATACATTCTGCGCCTGCGTGAAAGAAAATGACTCTTTAGAGCAGTAGATGGCAGTAGTGATGGCAGTAGTTTGAGTTTGTCATTCAGAAGTGAAAAGTGGAAGAGCTAGCTAGCTTTAGCTGTGAAGCTAGGAAGAGCTAGAAACAACTGTACAGAGCTGGCCTCTACTGAACCATGCTGATCAGTTGATCTCCAGTTTCTTCATTCTAGATGATCATGTTGGAAAAAGATTTGATGGTCCTGAAGGCGAGCCAAAATATCGTATACTGTACGGTCCATGTGTGTTCCAAAGAGGTGGGAACAGGCATTTCAAATATCTGCTGACAGTGCTGCTTCCATCTTTTTTTCCATCAGTCTCAGATCATACTTGACTGATGTTAGCTGGTTGTTTAGACCGAACCAGATTTGATCTAAAAACGTTAGTGCTCCCCAGGGGATGAATCTTTTATATGTCAATGAACCCATCTTTTGTGTTGTGACAGCCGGTAGTGAATGTTAGTGCGGTTTGAAACTATGGGTGTTTAAGCTGTGGAAATGTTTTTAGACATAGAGCAAACAGTAATTGATTAACTGTAACCAAAAACTGTAAAAGTCTGGCGTTTCTCATCTACTGCTGATCTTGTCAGATGACAATTTCCAAATCTATTTCCTGCTGACCTACAATGGAATACAGGATAGCCATAGGAATCCTACTGTTAAACTGTGTGGTGAGATCACTGCCATATAAGACGTTTGAACTGGCCGCACTCTGCAGGCTCTGTGGTGGCGTCGGCCATCCTGTGTGGAGTGGTCTGCTGGAGCAGTGGCATAGCAGAGAGGGAGAGGAAGAAGCTGGATAAGATCATCAGGAAGTCCAGCTCTGTCCTGGGCTGCCCCTTTGACTCAGTGAGGGAGGTGGGTGACAGGAGAGTTCTGGCTAAACTGTCCTCCATGCTGGACAATGAGTCCCACCCCCTGCATGGTGACCTGACAGGACTGAGGAGCAGCTTCAGTGACAGACTGCTTCACCCTCGATGTGTGAAGGAAAGATGCAGAGGGTCTTTCCTTCCTGCTGCTGTTGGGCTCCACGGCGAGCACTCTTAATATGTGCAATATTATTACACCTTATGGTGTAATAACACCAGTCTGTGCAATATGTCTATTATCTGTTCTATCTCTGTCATTTCTGCATGCTGTTGCAAACTGCAATTTCCCCACTGTGGGACGAATAAAGGTTTTCTTATTCTTATAAATATACCATTAACCATAATATTCATATATTTAAATTATAATTCAGCATTAATAAAACACGTATATACCAACAAACTGTGGATGCTGCCTGGAGTCCAGCAGGTGGTGCTTCAGCCTTTGACATGCAGAAAATATGTTTTTGTGTGCTAAGGTTAGGCTCCACATCAGAAATGCAAACAACGCAGATGTTCTCAGAAACGTTTCTCCACATGTGGTTCAACTGTATTTTGGAAAATGATTATTTACGTTGGTGAAGGCGCTAATTACAGTTTGAAGTTTTTGATTTCTGCAAAACCACATCAGAGCTGGGGCTCTGAAACCAAAGGTGATTTACAAAAGCGTGTCTTTTGGGAACGCAACATAAACAGACTGCAGGCTCTCTTTGTGTGTGTTTGAAATGATTTGTGTTTCTTCCTTATTGTCTGTAGTCTGTAGTCTTCCAAGATATGCAGCAGAGGAAGTATTTAGGTGTTTTTTCAAGTAAAAGTGCAATAATGTAAATGAACTCTATTCAAAATCCCACTTTACTGTAAATGCATGAATAAAAGGTATTAAAAATGTTGAGTGTCCTGTTCCCGTCCGCTTTCCTAATGTAAACACAATCAGTTACGTTTACATCAGTGCAATGTGTCCTGACATTGCTCCCCTTGGTGTAAATAGTGAAGTGAAGCTAGTTTTAACATTGAGTGATTTCTATTAGCCTACAAGACAAGTTCAGGTGTGTGAGTGTGTCTGTCTGCAAACTGCTTTCCATACTGATTTCATTGTATATTGTTATGTTCTCTCTCATTCTATTCATTACAGTAAATACTGTAATTTCGTATCTTAATGGACACTTTTATCTGCTGCAACAGCCTGTTACATGAGTGTTAATAAGACCTTTAAGGAGGGTGTGATTACATGTTTTCTGTGTGTGTGTGTGTGTGCGTGTGTGTGTGTGTGTGTGTGTGTGTGTGTGTGTGTGTGTGTGTGTGTGTGTGTTTCTTGGCTGCACTGACCTTGTGGTCTGGTGGGTAAATGCTCATTGAAATGCAACGCCGGGTAGCTGTTGGCCAGCTGCTGACGGAGGTTAACTCCAAGATAAATGAAGAGGCCCAGGAGACAGCCCCACTCCCCTCATCATCATATCTTAATTAGAAAGGACAGCTTTAATTAAAATGAAATCATTTAATGGATTTTGTAATTAAAACAGAGTTAGATGGTGGCTGGAGGGTTGGGCCAGCAGTGCCTCTGAAACGGTGATTAAACCAAGGCTTGGATTGCATCAGCAATTAAAGATATGGGATTTCTGAGGATAATCTTTATTTTCTCCCTGTAAATTCTTCTGATAACAATGACTTATAACTGCACATGTAAAGCAGTATTTAAGCAATTTTCACTAAATTCCCATCAAATAACAATGCAAGCAGAAACTCAACCCCTGAACCCCTCAAGGAGGGGCCTGACATGGACACCGACTTAGATTGGTTATTGGTTATATACCAAGATGCAAGTTACAGTTAGGTTAATAGTTGTAATTTGGTAAAACAGGCTGCAAGTTCATCGTGTGGTGGCCGGTGTGCCAGGTGAAATGGAAACAAGCCATTCCATTTTGCACAAGCAAGAATACTTGACTGAAAAAGAACTAAAGCAACTACAAACAACATGTATTTCTGGACATTTTGCATTTGTACTGGTCCCTTTGTGTCTCTTTGCATTCATTTAGTGTCTGTGTTCATTTTTATTGTTGTTTCTGTGGTGTGTTTGATCTGTCTGGTCATTTTGCTTCTCTTAGTGGTTGGTTGCCGTTCTTTGTGGTCATTTGATTCACTGTCCAGTAACAGAAGTATGTATGTGTATATAATGGGCTGCTGTTCAGGATCTGCAGCTGTTGAAGTTGTGTACCAGCTGCTGTCCAGCTCAGTGTAACCATTTGCTCTGTCTGTGATACAAGGCTGATGTTACTACTTCATGCAACATCTGAGTGGCCTTATCCAAAAGTCATCTGCCTAGGTATGTAATTGTAGAACTAAACATATGAAATATAAATGTGTCCCTATGAATTTCTGTTTTTTAATAAATATATTTTTTATTTGTCAAGTGAGAAATAAAGACTAGCAATATACAGAGAAATCAAAGATAAAATTGAATTTCAGTCAGGATTTAACAGCCATATTTTTATCCACTAGGTGGTGTAAACACACAAGAGAAGTACTGGGGATCGCTTGCACGTTATTACACCTGAAGGTACAGAATAAATCCATCTTAAGCTTCCCAAAACTTCACAATAAAAGTTAATTAAAATGCCCCCTTTGTGACTGGGTGGACAGAGACTTCTGTTCTATTCTGTTTCCTTAAATTTATTTTAAAATAACAGCTTTATTTTCCATGTGGGGGCATTTGTTCTCTGCTATCTATCTAAACCGGTGACCAGAGCTGCTGCTCTATCCACAAGCCACAGCTCTCCCCTAGCTCTGTTTTCATTGTTTGACGCTACCTCTCTCGCCGCTTCCACTTCTTTCTTGTCACTTGAATGACTGAAGGTTCTTCTCAGCCTTACAGGCCATGGTATATCCAAAAAAAAAAAGCAAGCTGAAACTAAGAAAACTGCAATTGATACTTGCGTCTACGTTTCACCACTCATCCATTTCAGTTCTAAATGACTGATAATGGGTTGAGGTTTAAATAGGAACATCTGTGGGTGTTGTCCATCAGAAAGTTGTATGAATGACCAGATGTGTACCTGTAATTGAGAGGGATCTGATTTTGATCCTGTCCCAGGCAAGGATTCGGCTGCCCCCCTCCACCTGAAGGACAAAATACACTTTTTTAATGACAACAACATGATTTGATAGAGGAGTAAAGGTAGACGTCTATGTCAAATTGGAAAAACCTTCTCTGAACAATAGAGACATCTGTCCCCAAAAAGTTCCAGTCTCTGGCCAGTAATGGGTCATTAGAGCACCATTCATTGGGGAGGGGGAACCGGTTCAAAACTGTTTCCTCCTCCTCCTTTCTCCATCCTTTGTCCCCCCATTTTCCTGCAGATTAGTGAACTGTTCCCCATTCCTCCACCCCTCTAGTTTTAGATGGTACGACCCACTGCCATACTCTACTCAGCCACCTCTCTCTCTCTCTCTCTCTCTCTACCTCCCTCTCCCTCTGTCTCTCCATCTATCCCTCAGAAAGCAAGGATTCAGTCCCTCTCACACACTCTGAGTTGCAGCTTCTATTTCTCTCCTCCTCTGCCTCCTCTCTTGTTATGACCCATTTCAGGAGCGACTGCCACCGAGACAAACGTGAGTAACACAGACAGAGACACACACACACACACTCTCGCTTCCTCTCTCCCTCACACACACACAGTAACATCAGTGCATTTAAGGAGAGACTGAAGAAGCGTGGTAATGATTCACTATGTCTCCGATTACCCTACAAGACATGTGTAGGTGTGTGTGTGTGTGTCAGTGTTTATGTCTGCATCATTCATACTTTCACTCTGAGTTCATCGAAGCAACTTCAGCTTCAGCATTTGACAGATCAAGTATTCATGCGGGGAAAGAACTCATGAAATGAGAGCAGGACTGAAAATAGACAGAACTGTCCTTCTTCGCACTGTAAGACAAATATTAGTGGGACTGCAGAAGTTCAGGATCACATCTGTATCATTCTAATATCTCAGTGAGTGTGGCAGTTAGGGGGATTATCCTCGGTTGTATCACATGCTTTTTAATATGTGATTCTTTCATTAAGGAAAGATAAAATTCTGCGTCTTCATTACTCCATAAGTGACATGTTTTTGTGTCTCTTGGCTGAAGCGGGCAGGTAGTCATCATCACTGAGAAACTTGGACCCAGTGGTTGAGGAAGCTTCATACTGAGATTCTGATCCAGATCAGAATCAAGGCTGGAATTTGTGATCACACACTTGCGTAAAGGGCAGCGCGGTGGAACAGTAGGTAGCGCTGGTGCCTCACAGCAAGAAGGTCGCCGGTTTGAATTCCCGGGGCGGAGAGGTTTCGATTCTCAGGGCCCTTCTGTGTGGAGTGTGCATGTTCTCCCCGTGTTTGCGTGGGTTCTCTCCGGGCACTCCGGTTTCCTCCCATCATCAACACATGCTAGGTGCTAGGCACCGGGTCTGGTTGGCCCACAGTGGCGGCGCGCGTGGTCACAGTGGCTCAGGACTAACCCTCCATCAGACCATGTAATTTTGTTATATGATACTTGTATAATGACAAATAAAGCACTTTACCTTTTACCATCCAAGTTTAGAATACATTTATTCTTATTTGTGAACAACTGGGCACTGGATATGCACTTGTATTCAGGTTTGTTCAGATTAATCATTTCTGAAATCAGGATGCCATGTTTACATGTTCACTACCTCATGAATATGTGCTATATGCGCTTACATGTTCACTGTTGTCCTGGCTTTACACATATGCAAGCACTTGATCCAAGCACCTCAGAATGTTTTGTTGAGAACATAGTGGCTGAGCTGGTGTGAAACCCAGACACAACTGCACCAGGACACTTCAGAATCGTGTATACAGAGATATTTCCAACCAGACTTCCTACGTTCAGTGTAAATATCATGTCATGTTGTTTGTAAAATCTGGTGAGACGAGATGCCGTAAAGTGGGAATGAATTGCAGGGTCTGTGAGCTGATCCCTTGCTCCTTCTGTCTGTGTGTCAGATTGTCCTATTAACTCGCCATCAGCATGAGCGGACGAGAGGCGCAACAGAAAGCTCTTCAAATGAAAGAGACATGAAACGCAGCCGTATACATCAGAAAGAAACATTTAAAGGTGGCAACTGACTGGATGTTTACACCTCTTAGTCTTTTCGGCTGCCGTGTGCTCCTTTTATGTCTTTATTTTGCTGTCGCATGTCTCTGTAATCAGTTGTCAGTTGCCTGAGATCCCTTTTTATTTTGATTGTCTTTGTAGTCTATATACACAGTGTGTGGAACACTAATTATCACATTTTGTCTTGACTATCAAAGATTAGACTGAGGTTTATTACAATGAGGGTATTATTTTCCTTTTTTTTATTTTCCTTTTATCAGTAATAATGACCCTGTACTCAAGTTATAGCCAGAAGTACTGCATCAAGAAAATAATCTAAATATCCAGTTCCTACTTTTTGCAACACTGTCCCATTTTCCTTCTAAACAGGTTGTTTGCGAGATTCAGAGGTCTGGACTTTGAGTGAATGTGGTGTTAAAATGTGGTACGGAAAGAGGCTTTAAACAAGTCGTAGTCAGGGGAAACATGATCCAGACAGTTTGATGTTCCTTGCTGTGTAATACGCTCGCTTATGACTCCGTGACTGCCTCCCATCATTCACACGCCCCGAGCAAAGGAAACACATCCATAAAAAGCATCTGTATTTGCTCAAAAATGTGGTGTTTGGCACTTTCGAGAAATGGACGTGGAGCTTCCAAATGAAAAAACGTAATGTGTGGTGAGGGTTATTTATTTTATGTCTGTATGTTCCTGAGTCAAGAGTATTTTCTCCTATTTTTCACAGTCCAACTCGCGTGAGCACAGATTCATCAGTACAATTTAGACAACTGTTGTGTTACATTATGATGCCGTCCGATGCCATATTGTTGAAACGTGTTCATTTCAGGGATTTCAGGTGAGTTATACTTGAAGCACTCCTTGGACCAAACTGTTATCTTGCGTAAAGCCCAATGAACCAGAAGTGTATACAAAATGTCATCAAACAATAAATATCACTATAGCTGTGAATGACTATGGCTCAGGTAGCGGCATTTGCACTGATGTACACAAATCCAGGGCAGTCCAGAAGCAAACATCGCCGTATCTTCTGTGGCATTTCCCATTAAAGTAATTTGGATGCAAGCTTTCCTAAGAAAGCTTCAACCATAACTTAACATTTTAATGTGATGACTAGGAAATTTGCAAGGACCTGTGCAGGTCACAGGGTCAGGGAATACCTGAATATGAAATACACAAGCCTTTGCCTCTGTCTAAGACAATACACAATATGTGATTACATGGGTGTACAGAGTTTGCTAAAAGTGGATCCAGAATCCAGAAAGCACTTTATTCCCAACAACAGCACAGTAGGGTTAGTGTTAACAGTAATCAATTTCTGTTCATCTCACAATGAGTACCATGCAGCTAACTAGCTTTTACACAGTGGAATAGGCAACGTCAGCTAAGTTAACACTATGGATTAACTACCCATGATACGGTCACTGTTACTGTCAGCTGGCCGCAGCAGATGTGGGTCAATATGAACTGCCAGTGGAAAATACAAACTGGCCTCTGGATTTGTCTGTACTGCATATGTTCACTTTTCCTAATACAGATTTCTCTTCCTAGTTGCTTTCCCTGACAACCAATTAATTGACATTGCTCATTAGTCACATGGTAAGTTATGGCCATACCTAGGCTAATGAAGAGCGTGCCAAGGCGTAGTCTTGCATTAAACATAGAGACAAGATGCATATTGTCCAAAAAATAAATCAAATAAATATAATAAATATACAAAACAATATCTTGTCAAAGGTAAAAAGCCAATTTACTTTTATACTTATCCACTGGGAATGCTAGTGGCTAGCCTTGGAACGAGTTGTCAGGAAAGTCAGTTATGTAAATTGTACATTGCTGTAAAATTTGTAATTTTTGTGCTGAAAATTCGTGTAAATCTGTGTACTGTTGTGCTCCCAGTTCCCTCGTCCACAACATTTCATTGCACTGCTGACCCTGTGTTAACCTGCACATGACAAATAAACCTGAATCTGAATCTGAATCTATCTAATGACTTGCGGGGGTAACCATGTGAAAGCTTGAAAAAATAAGTCACAGAGCTGAGTCAGAGGGCGACTTATCTGATTGTGTTTTTGTCTCTGTGATACCCCTGGCTGGAAGAGATTCGGTTTCCCTTAAGAAGGGCTATTTTAAAGGTTTACAATAAATTAAACTACATTAACATTATTATTAGCGCCACCTAGTTAGGGAACGTCAGTGTAAAGTCATCATAATCATCATAATCAGATAATTTGTACACTTTCCAGCACTAGAATAACCAGAAACTAGAATAATTTCCTTTTCATGGTAAAAAAAAATAAAAATCTTCGATAGAAATTTACTGAGTCACATTAGTCTCTCTTTGATTACTCTCAGGTCTTCTCTTTCATGAAAACCCTGCTAACTATGATGGAGACCCACTTCAGCCTCTGCTCTCATCAGTGTTAGTCCAGGACAACATCCATCCATAATAATTATTTAAATGTCAGAATACATCCTAACAGTCCACAGTCACAGATTAGAAACTGCGTCATCAGTACAGTTTCTAAAACTGGTCTGCAAAATATTCCAGCAAAGCCTGTGATCACTAGCAAAGTAAAAAAGTGACTCTGCAGCTTTGATAAATTATTTCACTGCTGCAAGAGGGGAAAGCGCATTAATTCTAAACTAAACAAAACTAACTGTTGGCTGGATGTAATAGGGTTGTTCAACTTATTATCACAGGTCCTGTTGACTCCAGCAGTTCCCAAATGAAAGTGAAGTTAGAACAGTTCCAGTTAAAGCTCAAATGATGGTAAAAGGACATTTCTACTGTTTGTTTGCATAAATGAATTTAAAGTGCCTTTAAATGAAGAAGATGTGGTGCACTGCCCTTTACTGTCGATTTACTGTCGAAATATTTTGAGCTGGATGTTTTGTGTAGGTGCCCTTCAACAACAACAAATGAAAGAAAGAAAGGAAAATGAAAAGGTGTCATTTGGCTCAAGAGAGTAAATTTTACCAATGTCCACTGGAACTGAGCTCCACCTCCTGACATCCAAATTGTGCCTCTGTCATCGCCTCGCACTCTTAATATCTGCTTTCAGACACTATCTACAAACCCGGCCTAGAAAAAGTCAACACCTATATTACTTTCTCTGGAGAATCTTTTTTTTCTGGAGAGACTTTTGAGTTTGGCTGATCGCATGCAGTAATGATGGCAATCGTCACTGCAGGCAGGAACTGATTAATACGCCATAGTGAATAGATTAGTCAGATATATATATCTATGACAGATGTATGTGTATCTTTTTTCTCCTGCTGTTCTCTTCTCTCTTTCTTCTTTCTCTACATGGCTGGCCTTAGGCAGATGGGTCCCTCCATATGAGCTGGGTTCTGCTCAAGCTTTCTGCCTGTTAAAAGGGAGTTTTTCCTTGCCACCGTCGCCTTCAGGCTTGCTCTGGGGGTTTCAGGCCGGGTTTTGTAAAGCGTCTTGAGACGATTCGTATTGTTATTGATGGTATATGAAATTGAACTGAATTAACAAATCAACAAAATTATTATACTTATTTATTATTTTATCTATACATATGGGCATACTTTAGTTAAATCAGTCCCCAACTATGTCTATTTTTATGTATGACCGGAATATCTAAAAACAGAGCTAAAGCAAAATCAACTGGACTTGCTTAAGGTTTCCCCTCTTATCCAAGTAGCTTTTACGTTGTGCGTCTCATCCGGCACATAATGACGTAATGAATAATTGTGTGTCAGCTTGTCTTAACTTTCTCCTGTAGAGAGGGTAGTTGCAATTGGGTGACTCCATGACTACAGAATTCTAAGAGGAGAGAAAACTGACAGTACAAAAAGACCTAGTAAATGCAGCTAGATGCACTTCTTCATTCAAAGGCTTAATCCAAAGCAGCAAAGTTTTCCTTGTACATTTTCCCTCATACTTCCTTTTTGCATTTTTTGAGCTGATGGGGTCCCACTGAAAGTATTATATGGATGTCAAGGATGGACACTACATAAAGGTAGAGAAAACAGTTCCTGGACATAAAAAGAACTTAAAAACATCCACTGGATTAATCTTATTACACACTGACAAAGTGATGATGAGAAGTGGAGAACATTGTACTCATGATGAGAAGAAACCTGATTTAATGTCATGTCAGAAAGCTCAGTACTTATTAGCCTGCAGATACTATTCCTGAATGTCTTTGGTGAGACTTACTGCTGCAGTTTGATATATAGATGCTTGCTGTTTTTATTAATAAATGTTTAGCATACTGGTAAATGCTTCTTCAGGTTATTTTACTAACTTCAAGTGTGATATGTGCAGATTAACTAATAATTAAAGTAACTAGTAATGAATGGATGGTTGCTTAATCAAGAATGCCTGAAAGAAAATGACTGTTGTTCTGTTTCACTGATACTCAGTCAATAATCAATAACTAATGATTTAGTGATTCAATATCTTCCATTTTTTTTTTCTTGGTAACTCATTACATGCAATGCAGTACTCGATTCAGTTCGAGTTATACGGCACATTTCAGTCAGATTCAGCCTGATTCATTCCATATTCTTTTCTCTGTAGCTACTTACAGTTTTTACTGATAATAGGGTGACAAAACAACTTAGAATCTAGAGTATTTTGTTGGTGATATTGTTGGTTCAATAAAGTCAGGAAGAAATCAAACCATGCAAAATATACAAAATACATAAATTGTGGAGGGACTGTACAGATTGTGCATGAACAATTTTATGAAAGTGTAAAAATAAAAGGTGCATTAATAAACAAGGTGTGTTATTGTAAGGCATGACTGTAAAATAAATATCCTCAAAAGTGGAGCCAAAGCAAATAGAGCTCTCCCTGGTGTCTGGCTGCAGTATAGGTCATAAGCTCCACCCCCTCTATGTTAGTGGATGGGACTTGGACCGAACTAAAACACTAAAATACACGTACGAGTACAAAGTACAATTTTTTTTCAAGGGTGGTTTCTGTCATTTTAGGTAATTGATATAATACTGGTGTATGTTCAGTGTTTCTGATAAGTTTAGCTTTAGTTAGTTGATGCTATGATAACAGGATGTGACATCACAATGACTACAAGTTGCCATGCCAGCTGCTCCGTAAAGTGGCCCTGTAGGACTGTGAGAGTTGGAAAACAAAAATAAATACAGTATATAATCCAACATTTCTTTGTGAGAGAGTGAAGAAATAATTCAATGAAAAGCGGCTCCGCGTGGCTCCACTCGAGGACCATAGTGTGCAGACTCTTGCTCCAAACTTGCAAGATTGCGCTGCCCGTATCGCCACAAAACTAACATCAGTTTGGCCAATGCAAGGAAGTGGGGGTGCATTGTCCATATTTATATACAGCCTGTGATGTAGACTTATAATGGGAGTCCGTGTGTGTGTGTGTGTGTGTGAGGGACTTAATACCAAAATTCAGTTGCAGATGAAAAGAGACTGTTTCTGTGGCCTTTTTAGACCACAAGTTCCTACCAGAGGGGACTGGCTTAAAAGTTTGTGTCCAGGGTGAGAGGGGTTGGCTGCAATCCATAGAAAGGTGTTTGTCACTGATTCTAAAAATGTCTGGAACACAGCTGGAGGGACAAAATACCAATATTTTTTAGAAGAATGGTGTTCCATCCCTCCAGAATGGTCTTCAAATTCACTACTATCTCTTCCCAGCTGAACACCTACTGTTGGTAGGTGATTAAGTGAATGTGAAGGCCCTATCATATGAGTCACATCATTTTTAAACTCTACAAAGCTGTTTCAAAGTTACTGCTGCAGTCTAGTCACCAATTTATAAGTTAATAACCACAATCTGCTTCTCATTGTTGCCTTGAGCCACTATATTATTCAAAACATGTTTAAATATAAATTCTTCTAACACAAAAATTTGATCAAACATGCTTTGCCACAAGCTGCAACTGCTGGAACTAAACTATGGTGATGCAGATCTTCTTCTGAGATGGTATTCCTTGGTGCATCCACATTGTTGGAAACTCTTCTGCATCGTCAGCAGGGATCTCAGGTTCACAGGTGTTTTGACCCTTAACCTGTACACCTCGCCCGAGTGGGGCAGCAAAGACTGATTGGTGGTCCGTTCAGCAGAGCAGACCATCAGAACCCTCCTCCTCAACCTGCAGGACATTTATACAAAACGTTGCAGGTGCATCAGGCCGGTGTTTCCGCTGTCTGAGGACAAAGACTGGGAGGCTGAAGAAGAGTTTCTATCCCTATGCCACCCATCTGCTCATCTCTGAGCCTTAACTGGTTGGAGCGGGGTCACTATCACAACCTGTGGGAAGACAAGATTCCTTTTCAGGTCCACACTCAACTCAGAGCTACGTTGCAAGGTAAAAGGTGGGTTCTTGGCCACGTGCTGGTCTCACTAGTCTTGTCCCCTTCCATCACAAAGGTTATGGCTTCAGGCTGTTGGGCCTGCTTGTTGTTGGCTTTGACTTGCTGCTGTTCCACCCATTTGCAGATTTCCGTGAGGACCTTATTGTGCCTCCATCTGTAGCTCCCTTCTGCCAATGCCTTTGGACAACCGGTCAGGATGTGGTTCAGTGTACAGGAGGCTGCTCCACGTTGTTTGCAAGATCGGTCTTCCTCTCTTCCCCAGATCTTCAGGTTGCTTGGGGTTTGGGGTTGGCAACAGGTCAGTCACAGAGCACAAGAGAAAGCTCAACTTCCCTTGGTCCATCAGCCACAGTTCCTTCCAAGACAGCGGTCGCTCCTGTGCCTGGTCCCACTGCATCCATTAACCCGGAGAGGCAAGTCCGATCACTTTCACCAGGTGGTCCTCCTCTGCTGCTTGTACCATGAGGCCTCTTCAGGCTCTGGCATCAGCTCTGCTCCACCTCTTCTTGCTGTAGTGTTCAAGGCCCAGGCATCCCTGGCATACCACGCCCACGATTTACTGGTGTTTCCAGTGGGATTCTGCTTACATCACAACTTGCTGGGACTTCCACTTTCTGCCGCATTAGATGATCTTGCTTGTGTGTCTTACTTTCCCATCTTCAGACAAAAGGAGTGTACCGACTGCCCTTGCCTTGGTTGATTGCACTGAAGGATGGGGGTACTCCCAGCCATTGTCTGTACGGATTTGCTGCACAGTCTTTCCATTCCTTCCACTTGGGACATGGGAAATTCATAAAGTAGGAAGGGCCATTGCAGGCGAGGTATGATGCCATACTGAAAGCATCAGAAATTAAACCTTCCGACTGGTTGGCTGTGCTCGATTGCCTAGAGCCAGGTGTTCAGCTGGACTTTGGTGTTGGTGAGATTGCCGCTGTTCTTTAGTGAGCTGTCGTGCTTTCTGCGGCATTGGATCGATTGATCTTGGATTATTGGGATCTCAGAGCCTTGGTTGCTGAAGATGTTTCCTGTTAGCTTCCCCTTCAAGATACTGAGGCTCCTTGACTTTTCCGGTTCGGACTGCAGGCATGACCATGTTGCCATCTTGTCCAGTGTGCTCAGGATCCACTGTGTCCCCTGAATTGATGGAGTCATCACCGTTATATCGTCCATGAAAGCTCAACAGGCAGGGTGTCTCGTGCCGTTGGGACACTTGGGTAAGCCTTGGCGAGGTCCAACCAAACGACCTCCACAGATGTTATATTGTGCTTGGTCTTTAGTGTACTTAATAGCAAAGATTTCTTTTTTTTTTTTAGACAGCTTTATCGATTCTCTTCACAGTCTCTTTAGAAACAGGAGCACAGTGCAGTGAGGGCAGCCTGAATATGTTCTACAGGTAAGATGTTCACTAATCACACAGTCTGCCACCCAAATCTGTCACTGATCCGGTGGACTGGAATTTGACAGAAAATGTTGCTGTTGCTTTCGTGTGAGTTTCTTTGACACAATTTTGACTTTAGTGCTGAATGGTTATGTGGCTTTTCCAAAGCAACGCTGAACCTTTCAATGCATCAAAATGAACACAAATCTGGCAGAGGCAGACACATCATCACTGTAAACCTATTCGTTCTCAAACCACTTAATAACAAATGTAGATGGATGGGACATAGGTGATCATTTGAGCCTCAACAAAACGCAGACAGACAGCCTCTGCTCTGCTCTGCTCTGGATTTCCTGACAAACTTTGAACAGCTTGTCCCTGAAAACCAATAACCATGAGGGTGTGAAATTGTCCTGTCATCACTCTTCTTTCCTTCCCTCCTCTCTTATTTTCCCCTTCTCTTTCTGCTTTCTATAAAGCTGATATGTCGTCCAAACAGTGCTAAGCAATATAAGCAATCTAATAGCTGTAATCACTCAGTCGATGATGCACAATTACCCATTCAGCACGCTGTGGGCACTGTGGCGACCTGGCAGTCTTATCGATCTCCAGCGGGGGGAACGATTAAAGGCACCCCGGCAGTTAACAGATGGTGAGTGACGGTGCTCATAAACCTCACACTAAAAGACTAATGTCCTACAAGCTGCATCTGGTGTGGCAGCAATAAACAACTCTGCCGCTGACTGTCAGTGCTGCGGGTGGGGAGAGTGGGATGATGGAAGGCGACGGGCCAGCTGCTGCCTTGCCAAACACGGTTTGACATGAGGGGAGCAGCGAGCGGCGAGCTCTGATGGAGGTCATGGAGAGACGGACTTCTCTCAGCTTTCAATTACGAAATTCAAATGGTGACAGAAGGGTTCAAGTCTGACTGGAGTGGTGGTTGGAAAGAGGCCACAGAAAACCAGAGAGGATGCTGGAAAGGTTTTTGGGTACTAAGGAGGAAACCTCAAGAACATCAAGTGTGTTTGCCAAATTTCATAAAGTCCTTAATTTACCATTACAAGGTTTTCTGTGTGGCAGTGGTGGTTTGGAGGCACGCTGCTTTGATTCTCTCAGACTGTCAGCAGCTATTTTTTTGCCATGACATTTTGCAATCCTCACTTATTCTGGTGAACCCTTCATTTACTTGTAAAGGCACCATGAGCACACATTTGTGGTTTATAGTGAAATATCTCGATAATTTGATGGATTTTCACGATGTTTGATTCGGACATACTTCACCTCACATCTTAACTGTCAGTGATGAAGCTGTGCTACCAAACTGACTTTTTAGTTAGAGGTATTGATTTTTATTTTAAAAATTTGTATCTGCTAGCTGCTATGTTAAACTGCATGTTGCCTTAACTATCAATGTACCATTAGCTTACAACAAACAAATAAAACTGCAACAACGTGCAGAACAAGCTGGAGCCTGTCCCAGCTGTCATCGGGCGAGAGGCGGGGTACACCCTGGACAGGTCTCCAGTCTATCACAGGACTTCCACAGAGTGACAGACAACCATTCACACTCACATGAACACCTACGGCCAACTTAGAATCATGAATCTATCTTTACTCTATGGTGGATGCTGTGATTTTCCATCTACAGCATCATCATGTCACATTTTTATTATTTTATTACTCCAGTCCTGTAACCTATGATCAAATACCTTCAAACCTAATGACATTCTCACAAGCCTCAACTGTATATCGTGCATTGTTGTACTGTAATTATCATATGCTATCATGCAGGTTGCCCAGTGTCAATGTCCAATCTTATTAGACTCATTATTTTATTATTTTTCTGAGCCTTCAACCACAGTGACTGTGAGATCTCTGTGTCCGTTCATTCTTATTACAACGTGGTAAAATCTGTAGAGATATAGAAAAGTCCATGGTTGTACAATATTAATGTAACTGTACAATATTGACAGCCTAATAAATACTTTACCTTAGTGTTACCTTCCATAAACCAATATAGAGTCAACAAATGCGTGACTAGTATCTCAAAACACATTAACACTATTGTTCTTGGGATGAATGGTGGTTTTCACCTGGCTATGAGGTCTTTACCCCTGACTAATCAACAGATGAGGAAATTTAATAATTTTCAACACTAAACAAACATGGAACGGACAACAGTCTTATTGTAGAAAATATGTTGACAGTTGTGTTGATGTTCACCGTTGCTGTAAAATGCATGCTGAGATAATTGACTGATAACTCTGAACCGTATTTTAACAGCACTTAAATGCATTGTTGGCAGTACTTAGCATGTGGCTGATGAGAAACACTAAATTAGGAAGAAAGCAAGAACCTACTGGAGATGACTTTTTTATCTTGTGTAACAGGATGAACTGACTATTGATTGCAAGGAAAGGAGAATATTCTTGACTGAGAAAAATAACTATTTGTTTAATGGAGCTTGTATCAGATTTATCTGTGTTAAGCAGAAGAGAGTTTCCCACAGTCCTCAGCTGATCAGTACAGCATGCTGTTCAGTGAAGCCCTCTCTGTATCTGTATACACAGTATGGACCTGTTTAATCCACCAGCGCTGCAGGAGATGGAGTTAGAGAGTAGCTGATGAACATAGTGGAGTTGGTATACTTCCACATAAAAGGGTGAATATTACTAGTACTTCCAGTCCTCAAATGGACACACACATGACCATAATGCGATGCTGTTTCTCTGGGTGCGTAAACAGGAAACTGTTAAATAAAATGTTAGCGGGACCATCTTAAAGACACAGCTTTATACAGGATTATTTGTTGAGTTTTTTCAGCACACTAGAGGCCAAAACATCACTTGATCCAAATGAAATCGAAATTGATTCTGCTTCCCACTGGATGTAATTGTTTCCCCCTCCACCAATCACAGTTTGAAAACTTATATCAAATGGATAAGGTTTGGTTAGGTGTAGACCCAAAAATGACTTGGTAGATTTGAGAAAAGTTCATGCTTTTGATGCTGTGGCTAGAATCAGTTCAGATCTTGTCAGAGTATGATATGTCTCTGAACAGGCAATTTGAATTAATTGTGGGGTGTTTTCAACTTTCAGGGACAGAGTAGTCAAAGGACCAATAACAACCGATACGGAAAAAAATATATCGTTGTACACAATAGAATAGTTCTACAACCAATCAGAGCTTTTTTGTTGTGAACTAATTCAGCTCTACAGCCCTTACATGACATGTATGACTTTGTCAGTGTTACTCTTCTGTCCATTACTTCTGCATGAAGCCTGCCCAAATTAAATAGTTTAAATAGATATATAATATATATATATATATATATATATATATATATATATATATTAAGTTCCCAACGGAGTGACTCCAGATCAAAAATTTTATGGGTGGTTGAAGTTTAGGCTGGCTTCCATGCCAAAATAGAATAGGATACAATTTATTGCAATTTGCACAGGTAAGAACGTACAGTAAGAACGTACATTCTTGTGCACAGTTCCCTGAGTCAGCTTTTTAATAAAAAACAAAGGTAAACATTTTAAGTAGCAGCAGAGTAAAGAACAAGAAGGACAAATAAATATTAAATACACACATTATTTTCTGAAATATATAAACTTTGTTAAACTATAAAAATATACAGTAGGCTATTGCATATTACGTTATTTCATTAAGATTATTGCACTTGTGATATAGTAAAGAATAGCTCTCTGTATGAGACTCATAGGGAGGGGGGTGACTTGAGCTAGTTAAATGACAAAGAGAAAGAGAGACAGTCCAGTCTGTGAGGTGTGACATGATTGTCTGTAGAGAGGTGTTAAGTGTTCATGATGTGAATGAGGTGGGGGATATAGTGTTTCTTTCCAACCTTGATGTCCTTGGTTATCATCCTGACAGTGATTGGTGTAGAAGTGTGACCTGTGAGTGTTGATGCTCTCTGGCCTGTGGTGTCTAAGGTTGTATTCTGAATCCTTTTCAACTGAGCAGAGAGTGAGTTGGATGGTGTTTGTCGCTGAAGATGCTCTGGACGTTTCTCCTGCAGCACTGTGTGAATAGTGTGTCCATGGAGGGGAGGTCAGAGGCCTCTATCGGCCTGGGCGAGGGGCTAACGTCTGAGTCTTTCCTCCTGATGTCCAGAATGAGTAAGAACAAGGTCGTTGTCCTCTCTGTAGATGAAGATATTGGTTACTTGTTCTCTTTTTGATGTCTCATCAAAAAAACTTGGGTTGGGGTAAGGTTAGTGCATAACTACGCAGAGGAAATTAACAAATGTTATTGTCATATGAAGTGGTGGAAACATGGCCGTGGGTTTAATCCACTATCAGACTACACATAGTTCACTGCGGTGTCCCTCAGATCAAGTGGTGAGACTCCAGGCTTCAGCGTCTAACCCGGTGTGATGTCTGTTTTCCAGAAACCGGGATGAACAGTGAGCCAAGAGCCGTTCGCACCGCAACAGCAAAGAGAGGAAGCGGCGCCCCCGACAGGTGAGTCTGTCCTACTAAATTGAATCTCTGAAGCTCAGTTGGTAGAGCAGGTGGTGGGCTTTAGAGTGCATCTGTGGATGTGCTCCCAATTTTTTTTTATCCTCTAGTCCTCTAGGGGCTATTATTTTAATCATGAATGTCCCTTGGTGACTCTAGGGGAATTTAGGGACAGACAGACAGACAATGACCAAGGGTCTACAAAGAGAGTCATGGTAAGAAGAAAAGAGTTTAAAAAATTTACTGAAAAGACTTTATACATACATTGTGGGGAAGGATGGGACCATGTGGTTGTCCCAAACAAATATAAACAATATAACCAGAATAAGGCTTAACTTTTAAACAACAAGCAGAAGACTGTCATATCTAAGAAATGACGTGATCAAAAATACATGAGTGGTATCAACCAATAACCCTAGTTAGTGTATATAAACAAGAGTTACCTGTGGAAGGTGCAGAGGGTACCCCAAACTCACCTATAGGCCACAACCTCCAACCACTCAGGCAGTCAACTTCCACAAAACAAACAGGTGGAAGGGAGAGAGAGAGAGAGAGAGAAACAAACATAAGTAGGTTGCCCCTTCCTGGCGCATAACAAACCCAAAATGTCAGACCTTAACCTTTTAGAGTCCTACGGGACATAGACACCGCAACTTGTACGTAACTTGTAACTTGTGCACTCATCACTCTGGCTCGCTCTGCAAAAATGCCACCCAAACACTAGTCGGTATATTTTTTGCGAGTCTGGTTAATTTTTGTCTCTACTTCCTTTCGTACAAATGTTTGTATCTCCGAACCTCCTCAGTTAATCTTTCCTCAATGTGTTCCATCTGTGTCAATGTCTATCAATTCGGAAATTGCAGAGATGAAGAAGCGTCTGGAAATACTAAAGTAGAAACACGCTACTACCAAGTGGACCCATCACAGCTCTTGCGCTGTGCGTCGCCGCAGCACATAGTTACATTTCTGGGGAGGTGCTCGTCAGTTACGGCGGTAGAGTCTGTGTAGGGTGTGCGTAGGGGTCTGCACTGTTGCTGTAGCTTCTGCGTCAACTTAATACAGAAGTCTAAACCGCCTATTAACCCTTAATTTTGTTTTTAACTTTGATAATTCTACAACAGTAACCAAATAGCTGTTGTGTCTAAACCAAGCTTTATTATTGTCACATCATAAACATACAGTAGCTCTCTTCCAACAGTTGTGGTTGATGTATTTTGTTTTCGAATTTGGAGGGGTCAGGATGTGGCAGGGGCTAGATGAAGAAAAGTCAATTTAACAAGATCTTACAACAGGGTGAACAAAAAAAATAAATGGTGCTACAGGTGTATAGCAAGATATTCAAACCAAAGAATCCAAAAACTATAGGAAAAAGGAAAAAAAAAAACACAGACATGGTGATACTGATACGGGAACACAGCAGGTAACATCTGAGATGACAGAACAGACTTGACAAAAGGATAGACATTGCTATATAAACACAAGGGCTGATGGGTAACAGGTGAACCTAATAAGGGGAGGAGCTCACAGACAAAAGACAAAAAATAAAAAATAAAATACCAAAACACACTAGGTAATGGAACAGAACCAATAAATAGTAAGACTAGTAAGACATCATGACAGGTGGACTTGATGAGAATCAGTATAGCCCTTAGGGGTGTCTTCATGGGAGAAAATCTCACAAATTGTGTGACCTAGTGGAATCTCTAATCAACCTGTGTTAACATATCTCCTTGTATTATTAACACAACCCTACTTTAAGTGCATATACAGTAAGGAGACACTTTATGTTTGGAGAAGAGTTGCTAGCATTTATTGCTATTCAACATGCATTCTTTACTGAAGTGCTATTCAGAATAGCAGCAGTATTGTGCAACCAGTTTTTAATGCTGGTTTGGTCGGTCAGCCGTTTTGTGTGAAGCTGACAGTGAGTGATGGTCCAGCTGTCCCCAGCTTTAACCTCATTCTCTATTTACATGGAAACTAAAGCCAAACTGTCCGCCAAATCCCACTGCCACCCGCCGCTGGACGGATTAAAGCTGGGATGAACACAGCACCGGCCAGAGCTGGGATTTACAGCCAGGCAGCCGCGCGGCCGACCCCGGAGAGACTGTGAGGATCTGTGAAGAGAACCAGTGGGAACGGTTCACTCTGCATGAACCCTCACTGCTCCGACTTTGAAATAATTAACTTACTGCAGCAGAGGCAGCATGCTTTCATTCCTAAATCACCAATTTTAGGTGAGGTGAAGGGTCAGAGTCTGTCCTGAGAATATTTGAAGATTTTAGAATTAATACTGTGCAAGTCTACTGCATCTGTAATCAGGGAAACATTTATAGAAATGACGTACAGTACCAGATTTGGCTGCCTGGCTGTACTATCTGATAATACTGGTCCAACTTGAAATGGTATTTACTGGATGGAAAATCTGTGAGGCTGGACGGGAAACTATTTCTGAGGCAGACTTGGCATAGAGGCCCATTCAGAGAAGGAGACAGCAAATTGAAATCACCAGAAAAGTAAATGCTTTTGTCACTTTGCAAAGAAAAGTATACGAATTTTGGAATATTCAACTCTTAACATTGTATGTAATGTTTTAACTGACTTTGTGCTACCTGAAAACACACTGTGTGAAGAAATACTGAAAGTTGTTTTGGGACTGGATGCTGAAATTTGAATCTTCATTTCTTCACTTGTCTTAGATCCAGGTTGTTGTTTCCTGGTGTGCTGTATGATTATTACAAGACTAGTAAAGGCCAGCAGATGATTCTGTACCGGCTATCTTGCCTAAAGTTATGACTTACGAGAAAATTCATCTCATGATCCTTGTTATCTTGACACAATTACCTTTGTTTCTTATTAAGATCAAGTAAAGATTACACCAGTGTATAAAGTAAAACTGCAGTTTATTCCAACTCTGCCTGTTTCCCGTTACATGGCTATTGTGGCTCTCTGGGTGATGCTAACTTGTCATACACCTCCTCTGTTGTAGGGACTTGAGGAAATGAGCAGTCACACAAATCTGTGTGAATATTGGCGTGCATACTGTACAAAATTACAGAATGAAGCCAAGACACCAGCTCACAAGTATAAATGTTCAACCAAATATCTGCAAAAGTAAGCCAACATAGCTAAACAGCAGATGGTCGGTTTGGACATTTAACATGTTATTGTTACATTTTTGACCTTAGAATGCTGAGCACAGACCAGACTGAACCAGTTTGTGTCAAACTGGAGCAGATGATGAGTCGGAGAGCGGAAGGCAGATATCTCATCTCATCTAGAGAGAGCAGACTGAAAAGGAGAGTTAACAAGCAAGCGAAAAACTAAAGACTGGCCTGATCTCACTCAGGCAGTCACACAGTGAGAGAGAGAGCGAGAGCAGAGGAAGCAGGATTGTCTAGTGGTGACGTATTACGTTTTTACAGTTTATTTAGCAAGAAGACATTGGTAGCTAGGTAACAAGCATAGCTCATTTCTAAAATTATAAATGATGCAATCCAACTCACAACTTACTCTTTGTAGTTTTGTTATGTTTGTGTGTTTTATTTGTGTATTTCTTGTATGTCAGTCCCAAACTTTCATGGGCCATTTGTGTAAAAACTCAACAATCAGACTCAATATGGCAAGATGGCACTGCTACAAAATCTTATTGAACCCTATCAATGAGTGATGGATGTGAATGTCATGATCAAATGGGGCACTCCTGTAATAATTTGTTTCCAAGTTCTGCCTTCAAGCTATTTTTGTTTCCTCACATCCTTTTTATTCGCTTATGATTCTTGGGAGATTTTGTTTCGCCCTCTAGTGGACGAGAATAAACTATGCATGCCTGCCTGTTAAAAGAAAAGGAAGACAAACGACATGGAAAAGAATACTCCCACACATCTTTCTTCATCAGTGTCTGTGTTTTCTGCGGTATTCCCTCATCCGAACGTACCAGGTTGTGTTCCAGATGGGGTTCGGCCTCCTTCACCGTGTCCTAATCAAAAGTAACGACATCAGACTTGCTCTGAGCCTCACAGAGCCTGACTGAGAGAAAAACATACACAAACTCAGTGAGGAGCTAACATTTATCAGTGACAAAAGTAAAGTATGCACTGGTAGGAAGGTGGGAAACGTGTCGTTCCAAGTTTCTTCAAAGTCTTTTAAGATTTAGTCAACCAGGACCATACTAGTGTTTGGTGAGTCTTTTACAGCTGGGAGAGTTTCATGCAAATCACCTATCTAACACCAAAATCACTACACGCGGACTCATTTTGGTTGTCATGCTGGATTTTTTTTACAGGGTGGTCTTATTTGAAACCAAGTGGCACTTTAGTCTGCAAGGCATTGTTATTTGTATAGAAATTCCCTACGTTCAGAATCCCATCCTATACTTTTTCATGCCTTTTACTTTTAGTCCATAAAAGTTCTGCAGCTGCTCTCACGATTCATTCAATTGGGACATGCTGTTGCAGTCCATAGAGCCAAATTTAAATGCTTGTGCAGTATTTTTAACCTTGAAAAGGCACCAAAAGAGCACTGGAGCTGAATGGTGCATACATACATACGTATGGCTTTCTGCATCGGACATTCTATGTTTTGAGGCATATTAATTCCTTTTCTAACATACTAAAAGTATTCATAATGTTGGTATCGGAATCCAGCCCATGTTTCCAGGCTAACATGTTTATGTGGCAACATTTTCCAGATTTTCTCTCTCCTGCACATATTTTTAGACTGAATTTTAGTCTGAACTTTCCCTTTAATATGTCAATGAGGGCACTTTTTGTTTGCAGTATGAGTGTGTTTGAAAAAGCTGATGATCTGTTCAGTTTTAGGTCTGTAAATCCATTACACTATAATGGATGACTGCATTTATTTTTTGCTACATCTTCAGAAATGATCATATACTGTATATCAGATCAGAGTCTCCTGTATTTTGGTTCTCTGACCATCACCAAATATCCAAGTAGCGTTGTAGTATTCTTCTGATTCTCGTCCCTTTCCCTGTTCTGAATCAGGTTGTAGTCTCGTAGTCTCTCGTGAGCTACTGTTAAGGAGCCAGGGCAATGTGGTTGTGACTACACGTCAATACTTTACAGGACTGAACAGCAAACAACAAAGAGAGAGAGAGAGACAAAAGCAACAAGCAAACATTAGTCCTTCACTTACTGTGAAAGCTGATAGCTTCCTCAGGTTACATTATGTTTTCATTAGTTTGAGTCATAGTTAATCAGAGGAGATGATTAGCTGCTAATGTGTCTCTAGATAGCACACGACACTGTTTACTCTCACATCAGTGATGAGTGTCTTTATTCCAAGATGCTGTGACCCACTGCTGCATTACAGTAATTGTATTCTTCAATGTCACAACGTTATACTGATTCTAATCTGATTCCCAGTGTGTCTCTGCATCAGGCTATTCACTGTCACATGGACGTCACCAATCAGACATAACATTATGACCATCTTCCTAATATTGTGTAGGTCTCCCTTGTGCCTCCAAAACAGTTGTGACTCATCAGAGAATGGACATGGGCCTTCTGAGGGTGTCCTGTGGTGTCTGGCAACAGAATGTTGTTAAGTGGGGGCCTTTGGGTCCTATGGGTTGAGGGGAGGGGCCTTGATGCATCAGGCTTGTACCAGTCCCACAGATACTCGATCAGTTTGGGTTCTTTGCCACAAAGTTATCTAATAGCAGGTCTAACATAACATAAGGGCTCGTCCGGGATTTGAACCCGGGACCTCTCGCACCCAAAGCGAGAATCATACCCCTAGACCAACGAGCCATATATGGATTCAGAATTTACTTGGTTTTAATGTTATGCTTGGTCTTATTTATACATGTATATATTCAGTATATCAGCGGCATGCAAAATCTGAGCACTCTGCTTGGACAGTAGTTAGTTGCATCCCTTTAGCAGAGCTTGTTGCATTTTTTGTAGCTAGCTTTTTCAAGTCGTTCAGTCCTTGTGTCCTTCTTTACGTGATAGTTGTCCATACTGTACTGAAAAATTATTTTATATTTTGATAAAATAACCTATACAGACCAAAACTGATTAATGTACCTTAGCTGTAGACATGAGACACTTCATACTGCAAAGTTGGACGTTTTTCGCTTCTGGAGCCATCAAATGGTCAAGACTTGAATGTGCTTTGTTCGAAAAATCATCTATAATTCTATCATATGCCAACAAAAATGTTGATAAATGTAGAGTATTAATGTGGAGTTCCACTTTCAAGTGGACCAGCAGTCAGCTTCCATCCGAATGCCACACAAATTTTAACTGAAGTTCTAACAAGATCTGCAAATGAGAATGCATGCTCTCACAGTATGTTTCCATCCACTACAGTTAACAAGAGTTGGGTTCATCAAATAATCAACACAACCGATTGGTGGTGCTGATTTTCCATTTCACCACTACAGAAGGGTTAGGGATCTAAGAATAAGAATAAGAAAACCTGTATTTGTCCCACAAGGTTCTTGTGACAGGTTCTTGACAAGTCACAGTCTCCTCATTGTTATAAGCAGATCTAATCTTCATGTCCACCATGGAAGGCTAAGTAACATTTTCACGTGCTTTGTGTCATCATTTTTTTATTGTTTGACTTGTACTTTTTTATATGTTACTATTAGCCATTATAAAAAAATTGGTTATATTTTTGTGTTTTCACATTTTTACCACACCGTGACAGATACATTATAAACCTGTGTTATAGTCAAACAAAGAAGAATTATTACTGGCACAGGGTGGAAACAATCTAACCCAGTCTCATGACTGTAGCTGTAGCTGGTCATTCTGTCTCCATGTGTTTGTTTAGTTTGATTGCACATCAAGTGAAGGTGTCTGTCATCATGGTGGATGAGCTGTGTTCCACAGTGCAGCAGCTGTTAGTTCAACATGACATGATGTCTTTAATCAGAGGTGCCTGTCCTGCAGAGAACGCACACACACACATACGCACCCACACACACACACACAGGCAGACAGGCATTGTTGTGAGATCATGCAGCTTCTCACTGAGGCTTCACAACATCAGTACAGCATGATCAATGTCTACAGCCTCACACAACCACTTAGAGCAGGGGTGTCAAACATAGGGCCCGCAGACTGCCAAAACGGGCCCGGCAGAGGATCTAATCTTGCCCGCAGCATGAATTTGCAAAGTGCAAAATGCGGAAATTACATAGATGGTTACTGGTATGTCCTATGTTCAACATGGTTCCTGAACGCATCATAGTTTTGTGTTGTAAAGGGTATGGAAAGGTGCCAATCTGTTTGATTAGCCAATTAGGGACCGAGAAGAGAGAGAGATGGAGCGAGAATGAAAGTCACCAATATATATATTTATTTACGTTAGTGTGATTTAGTTACGTTACAGCTTCACAAATGTTAAGATTTTCTGCTATTTCTTTTCATTACTTTATAATTGCTTGTGTATTTTAAACATTTCAAGCATTTGAAGGTTTGATATCTTCACAGTGCATGTTGTGTCCAAGCAATATATTATTTAATATTTCCCACCACAAGGATCAAATGATTAATCCTATATGAAATGAATTATTAGTAAGGTACAAACAAGTCAACCAACTAAGTACATAAAAATTAAGGAGTAAAATCTTGCCTTTACATGAATAATTTACAAGGTTTTTTGTATATACGGTGACCTGGATGACTGAGAACCTTCACAGACATATTTTATCTTTATCTCGTCTAGTCTTAGTGCTCTGTAGCTACCAGCGCAGCTACACGTCCACCATTTGTTTGAAAAAAAAAAGACCTCTTGATGATAATATGAGAGAGCCTGTTGCCAAAGTGTTAGAAAAAAATCAATATTCCTGTTTTGACATGCCAAGCATGCCGGGATGTCTGTGGTTCTCTTTCCTCAGGATCCATGTGAATCGGTCTTTAATTAACTGACGGAGAGGCTTCTCAGACTCCTGGCAGGTTTGTTTTGACACCGATGTGTGGATTTGTTGGAGGTGGACCTTCTGACTGCATCGTGTGTTTTTACCACCTTTCTGATTAACTTTACGTCAATTGAGCAGAGAGACAGGGGGCAAAAAAAATAAAAAATCGAAGGAGAGACAGAGGACGAGAGTGAGGTAGAGCAAGATAGTGTTGATGGGAGAGGGAGGGAGCGAGTGCACTGTGCCGAACACTGTAATTATGTCTTCTTGTCCCTCGATCGGCCTGCTGAGATGAGCGTTTAGTGGAAACAGATGAATCAGCATTTGATTTGAGGAGAAAAATAACAGCTCGATAAGGAAGAAGCACCCCCCCCCACCCCCCCCCCCCCACCCCCCCCCCCCAAAAGAAAGCAAAAACCATTTAACCCACCACACACACACACACACACACACACACAAAGAAAAGATAAAGAGAGGAAACTAAACAGCTTCCTCGTTTAAATTTAAATGTCGCTTTTGATGGAGCTGAGATGGTGGCTGTAGTTTTCCCTCCATTTCACCTCATCTTCTCTAAAATGACCAAATGTTGTTTGCACGCAAACAAAACATGCAATTTAAATATAATTTAGATAAGACCGAGGGTAAATATTGACCCGCATGTCTTATTTAGAGCTCAGAGTTACTGCAGGGACAGCTACCAGACCTCCATGCTTTGGAGACAATGTGATTTGTCTTACTTTGTAATTGATCAAACATTTAACATTTAATATTACATCATTTTTGTGGGTTCATTCAATTCTAAAGATAATTGAACGCAACAACATTTCTTATAGTCATAACCCTCTCATTGTACATGTTGGACCAATTTTTTCTTGATATTCATGGACAGAATTTTTAAACAGTAGCTATTACTGATGTCTTGCATTCAAAGTATTCAACTGGAAAACCATAGTGAAGCAGCAAAAAAACAAACAAAAAAAAACACACACAATGCATTTGTCTATGGCTTTTTCTCAAACATTTGATGAACACTACATTAGTAGATTTATGGTAAACTGTGGAAAAGACATGATCCAAATATAAAAATTTGCCCACAGGCCGCTGGAGACAAATCCAGGCAATGTAAGTCGCTGTCTGTGGATAAAAAAACACTTGTATGTTAGCATGCACACTATTTACAAGTCACCATTAGCATGGTTTAAGGTTCCGCTGCCAGGTATCTACAGCCACCACACTGACAGTGTAAACTCATGATGACCTCAGAGCTCTCAGAAACCTAAGGCCACCTCAGAGTTTCGTCTCCTCCAGTCCTGGCCTTTGATCCAAGCCGAGCGAGTTGATGTGGCAGAAGCACTCCTGAACGGCCCATTAACCACCTTCTCGCCATGCTACAGTTCGCCGCCGCTGATTTATGACACTGCAGCAGGCTGCTGAGGGCGCACGGTAAATCTGTATAAATGAATGTGGTGTGAGAAAAAAACTTAACAGTACAGCATGATCTTACCTGCCACCATACAATCATCCAGGAGCACATGCATATTTATGAACGCACACGAACGCACAGTTACTGTTTAGCTGTGTGAGGGGGCAGGTAGCAGAGGGGGTTATTGATGCTGAATGCTATCATTAGTGTTGGGGGGTTGAGCATTAAGTAGCAGCTATATAAATGCAAATTCGTCATCATTTCCTCGCTGTGTCTCTTTCATTGTTCTGCATTCAAGTGAGTTCATTGCCGCCATGTTTACTCGCTTTGTAAACACTCGACACGGCAGAGAAGATCTTCCTCACACTCTCCTCTACTGTTTTCCTCACATATTCTTCTCCCCTAGATGCTGCTCCTGCTTTTAAAAAAAGTAGACTTCTCATATCACACTGCCGGACAAGGAAAGAGTGTTTGAACACATCATTGATTTCTCCCCCTCTCAACAAACACTCTGTAGATGTGTTTGTCCAAGGTGTTCATTGACGTTCCTTGCTGCTGTATAATTGTTCCCATCAGGAGAATGGCCACTGAAGCTCTCTGGGAACACCATTAGGGTCTACAACAGTGCAGCAGAGAGCAAATTAAATGAACACGTGAATGAGTGATTATGAGCACAGCACTGTCCTCTGGCTTTTAAGCAGCAGTTATCGATCCACCCAACAGATACCCACTACTGATGAAGGAAACATTACGAAGAAATTGTATAAAAAATGTTATTATATTCCAATTATATTATAACTAAAGGAGAACTTATTAAAAAATCAAAACAGTTGTTCCAAATCAACTAGTTTACATACACCATTGTTGTTGTATGTACAAGAAGTTATTTAACCCCAACTGATGCAATGAGTAGCTTCTCATTTCTTAAACAACCACGTCTAAAGACACATCCTGTGGTCGTGGAAAAGATGTTAGTCTGTTTGAGAAGGGTCAAGTCACTATTAAAAACTGGAAGAACAGTGGAGAACCATCGTCTTCAAGGAACAAATGTGGTCAGTAAAGAATCCTGATTGACTGTAAAGGGAGGGCTCGTCCGGGATTTGAACCCGGGACCTCTCGCACCCAAAGCGAGAATCATACCCCTAGACCAACGAGCCACATTTATTCAGTATATCAGCGGCATCGAAAATCTGAGCACTCTGCTTGAGCAGTACTTAGTTACATCCCTTCAGCAGAGCTTGTTGTACTTTTTGTAGCCAGCTTTTTCAGCTCTTTCAGTCCTTGTTTACGTGATAGTTGTCCATACTGTACTGAAAAATTCTTTAAAATTTTGAAGGTTTTGGGGCAATTTCTGTATGCTTTTGACGTCTACATTTTCAATCTCATCATAGGTGTGTAGGTTTCCTGAGGACTGTTTTAGGCCTGCAGGAATCTAAAATAACCTATACAGACCAAAACCGATTAATGTATCTTAGCTGTAGACATGAGACACTTTATACTGCAAAGTTGGACGTTTTTCGCTTCCGGAGCCATCAAATGGTCAAGACTTGAATGTGCTTTGTTCGAAAATTCATCTATAATTCATATGCCAACAGAAATGTTGCTAAATGTAGAGTGTGACAAAAATATTTTATGTGGAGGTTTTCTAAAATAATTAAATGTTTATTTTGATAGGATGGATTTCATTCATTTTGGACCAGATGTGATATTTATTTATTTTTGCAATATTGAGTTAAAACATAATTGCATTGCAAATTGCAACAGTTGTAGAAGTCATGTCAGTCTCCACTAAGACAGTCAAAATGTATGTGTTTTCCATGTGGTTGGAAACTGAGCATACTGTTATTATATACTTTTATATAAGGCAGGTTTTTTTCTTCAAACTCCAGACTCTGCAATGCAGTCTGAATGGAGATGGCTCTAAGTAATGTGATTCTGTCATATGTATCCCCTTTTTATTTTAGGTGTCTGTGGCGGACACTTAGATAGTGATCAAGACATTCTAGCAAAATGCAGTGGGTCAGGAGCATCTGAATGCCCTGGCTATACGTTGTGTGGAGAGGGAACATGTCGGATTTCAATAAGAGCTTAACTGATCATGTTTTTTGCTTTGAAAGAGGACTGATTAATGTAGTTTAAATCGCATCTTAGTATCTGAGTATACACCATCTCCAAATAAACAAATAAGTGAAACCCATGTGAATTTGAATTATCTTCTAACTTTCCAGTGACAAATGGAACAAGATCAGGAACAAGTTAAACACCACTTTCATTGATTCTATAACGGGAGGCTCTTTAAATGCTTGTGAAGCTGTTGTGAAATCAGTCATGCGAAATGTGCTTCAATAGCTTTTTAAGATCTAAACACTGTGGCTTTATTAATTTTTCTAGATGCACCACAGTGAATCTGAGCCCAAATCCAAAACAGCCTGAAGGACATGTTTAACGGGGATCATGGAGAGTTAACATGCAGTTGTATAGTGTGTTTCGTGCTCATAATCACATTGTGGAACATCCTCTCAAGTTGTGCCGCTGCTATAATAACAAACCTAATTACACAGATAAAGCAGCAGTGTGAACCGTAAAAGAGTTGTTTTGTGTGATTTTGTGTGATTCCGGCTTAAAAGGGGGCTGGGCTGTCCCGCAAATCAGTAGTCGTGTTTAAAGATTTGCTCTTACACAGTTCAATACGAGATGCATGGCTGAGCAGCTCTGGTGACACCTGATCAATACCATCTTTAAACGTCTTTGAATAATACCCATCAGTGCTGAGGAAGATGAACGATATCAGCAGCAAGAGCGATGATGCAGCAGCTTACAAAGGGTGAAAGTATATGACTTTTACGCCCAATCAACCATTACTTTTTGCCTTTCTCTTTCTTTATCTGTCCATCCCTGTGGTGCTCTCCTGTTGCCTCCCGTTATCTCCTTCTTTCCTGTCTTTATTAAGCTCTCAGCTTCCAGAAGCTTGTCTATGCTGCATGTGTGTGTGTGCTATTGATTCCCTCTCCTGGGAGGATAAATAGGGCCATAGTATGGAGTTTAGTCTCCTTTTCTCTTTTGTCATTTACCCAGCATATAACAGGAGCCAACTGTGCCACTGGCACTGGTTCAGACTAGAGCTACGTGTAAACTGTAAATGTAAAGATTATTTAGCTAATAAACAGTGAAAAAATGGTTGTAGTCTACTAAAATAAGAGAAGATAATTCTTAAATTTAGCCCACAGTGGGGAAATTTGCAGTGTTGCAGCAACATATATTATTAAGGTCAGTGCACACAAGACAAGGAAAAGCAAACATTAAATAAGTACAAAAAATAGCAAATTAAAGACAACAGTAGTTATACATATGTGGACTACTGGGAGAAGGCTTGGTTGTACAGCAGCAGGAAGGAAGGACCTGTGGTAACGCTCCTTCACATAGTGCAGGTCAAGCAGTCGGCTGCTGAAGGCACTGCCCATGGAGGGGGTCGGATTGGTGACGGACTCGGAGTCTGCTGTGTCTCTGGCTTTTACAGAGAATAAGCAATACTTAAAGATTCATCTAAACCAAGGGTTGGCACCTTTGTGACATGGAGTGCCACTTTGCGTTATTGTTGATAATGGCACACTCGTTGAGAAGAAAATTTCAAAGTTAAATTATGACACAAAATACAAAAACATTTCCAACATACCTGGAATTTTATTCCATCCATATAAAGCACATCCAATCATATTTTTAAAGATATTTTTCTGTTATTAACTCAAAACACTGCTTTCATAAATATATTGCACTGGGAAGGGAGGCCAAAACTGAGACCACAGTTCAACTGTACCATATCTGTTATATCATAACAAAACACCAATAACAGTACTAAATCTGTATTATATCATAACAAAATAGCCATGTCAACATTTCAAAGACATGGACAAACAGCTACACATTTAAACTAAAACCAAGTGTAGACTGAGGCAACATCAACTTAACAGGTGCCTACCAGATAGTCAGTGTGATCCCTGACCCTGCTTTGCTTGGCTGAGCTCTGTGACCTGGGGCTTGTAGTTAGTTACTTTGAGTTGCAAACATGCCTCAGAGTGCTCTGCTGTTAACTGACTGCGGGTGGGGCTGAGCACATGTTTTATATGTGAAAACACCTGCTCACAGAGATATGTTGACCGGAAGACTGACAGCAGCGCCAGTGCAATGTCCCAGAGACAGCTGAATTTCTCAGGTGCAGATTCCCAGCAGGCGATGATGTGGGCTTCGTGATCTTGCACTGGTGTGGCTTCTAACTATTTTCTGAGCTCTGCAAACTTCGTCACCCACAGTGTTGAGCTCTTCAGCTCAATCAGCTGCATTTCCATGTGCTCTGTATCCATCCAGTCGATCAGAATAGCATCCAAATCATGTCCATCAAAGTTATCGGGCTTGATCAAGAAAGAGAACATTGGTTTGTACCTTTTAAAATCCACAAATTGCGTTGTGAACTCAGCCTCCAGCTCACACATGTACGTGCTTATCTCAGTGTTGCTAGTGTTGCGGTGGGAGGACAGCTCTCTTAGGTATTGGAAGTGGAGGAAAGTGGAGGTGGACATGTCATCTGAGAATACTGCCAGCTTACTGTCAAAAGCCGTCCATGTCTCAAACATGTCCAAAACAGTTTGTCCTGCACCTTGCAGTCTGAGACTGAGCCCGTTCAGGTGTCCCGTAATGTCCACAAGATGCATAAGTTTCACAATCCACTTATCGTCCTCCAGTTCTGGATACTTTTGGCCTTTTTCAGCCAGAAAGGCCTTGATAGCGTCAAAGCAGCTGACAAATCGCTCCAGAACTTTTCTGCAGCACAGCCATCTCACTGCTGAGTGGGAGTGGAGAGGGAGATCTGTATAGGCCCTGTCCAGCTTCTCCAGCAGGGACTGAAACTGCCATTGCTTCAGTGCGAATCGCTTCACTATGAAGTTAATAATCTTTGCCACCGTGGCCATAACTTCATTGAGATCCGAATTTGACATTTTTGCACACAGATTTTCTTGATGTATTATGCAGTGGAGTTTCCGTTTGCTGAACTTCAGCCATTTCATCGATACGTCGATGAACACTTCTAGCTGACGTGGGAATGTCCTTTATTCGTGACTTGATCGTTCCTTTATTTGGCAAGTTTTCAAAAAGAGCATCTGTGTTTTTTAGCAGTGGTAAAAACTCGGAGGAAGCCAGCTTGTTTATCATACCTGGACACTGCATGTTCAATTGACTCTGCTTTGTCTGCTTGGTCTTTGAAAGTCTCCTCGTGCTTCATCTCAAAATACTGTTTAACACTTGACATTCGGTACACAACATTCTCACAACATAAAGTGCACACAGCGCGGTCTTTCAAAAATACAAAACCAAACTCTTGTGTCCACAAGGACTGGAATGCCCTAGTTTTGGCCTTTTAGGCAGCCGGCGTTGCCATCGGCAGGTCTCTGGGAATGTGAGCTGGGCTGCAGCTACAGCGCTGCAGGGAATGTGGGTGGGAGCTGTCACTCAAACCCAAGAAATCAGGCTACACATAAAGCGATGATCGTCAGAACACTGAGAGGTGTCAGCGTGCCAGTGCTTATGCCATGGGGTGCCACCCGTGGCACGAGTGCCAAAGGTTGCCAACCACTGATCTAAACAGAGGAAGGGCAAGGTTCAACAGCGCCACATATGGAGTTGTCTTTCACTAGAGATTGTTACTAGGTGTTAGTCAAGTCTTTTTATCTAGTCTATCCTGACAGAAGCATTTTTAACCCTAATCTCTTTCTTTCCTCAGATCTGAATATGATTTGGAGTATGACCGGTATCCTGATGAACCATATAACCGGTAAGCCTGTAGATCATCATAGTGGTTCTTGAGTGAATGGTAGTTTCCAAAATTCGGGACCTGTTCCGCAACAGTTTCCTGATTCAGTCATGCTGACCAAATGGTTTACTTTGTTGTAATTAGGGTTGCAAAATTCCGGGAATTTTCAAAGTTGGAAACTTTCCATGGGAATTAACGGGAATATATGGGAATTAACGGGAATTAACGGGAATATATGGGAATAAACAGGAATAAATAAGAAATTTACAAAATTGAAGGTTGGCCCTTAACAGGGAACTTAAATATAGTTGGGGGGAATATATTGTAGCATAGTCTTGGCTAAAACAACCAGATTTAATGCAAGTACACTCCTCAATCACATGCACACAGCACACTGCTTACTGCAGGGCTATTGAGGCCACGCCCCCTACATGAAGCCTGGAGGATACACTTTTGAGCTCAAAGCACAAGACTATTGAAGCCACACATTTGAGCCCGCGGACTATATAAAGTCAAGTAAGTTTTGATAATATCATGGGGTAAATATATTTGATCTATAACGTTATTAATGTTTAACTTGCAAATATTAAATAAAAATGTATTAATACAGTAGCTAACTATCTGGTAAGTTAGGTGCTAAATGAAAGCTATTTTTGAAATGTCATGTTTTTGTATTATTTTGCATGGATGTCTGTTTATGACAAAAAATATTTACATTTATGTTTGGATATGATACAGTTTGTTTAAATTACCCCCAATTTCCAGTTAATTCCCATAAATTCCCAATAATTCCCATAATTCCCATAATTCCCATGGAAAGTTTCTAATTTGGAATATTTCCAAAATTCCCCAGTTTAACTTCCCATGGAAAGTTTCTGGAAATTTACCGGAAATTTACCGGAAATTTTCCACCCCTTTGCAACCCTAGTTGTAATAGAATGCATCTTGACTTGAGTTTGTTCTTTCACATGTTGGGTTAGCTTTATAACTCTAACCTCGTTTTCTAAAGAGGGAATGACAGGATGACACCAGTCTGCAGGATGCTTCAATGTGTTGTTTTAAAGGATATGAACAAACAACAAAGTGTGGGAACTTGCATGGATAAAATTACAATGTGGAAAAAAACAAATGTGTTGAAAAAGATCACACAGAAAAATTAGTTTTATAATTACTATATTACTTGCATCATGGAAATGCACCGGTAGAAACCAGAGAAAGCCTGCCTCTGATTGTGGTAATGCGATGTAAAAGTGGAGAAGTTGCCTGACCAAATATGTATTCATATAAGAACTTCCTAGAAACTGAACTGATGTTCTGGGTTTGATCCCACCAGCCATTTTAGTCAGGAGCTCTGGAAAACATCTAAGCATTTCAACAGCTTCTGAATGTATTTTCTGAGTGACTCAGATGGCACATTCACAAAAACTGAAAGGCGAAAATTGGTCACCCTCCGAGAACATGAACATCCCAACAACCCATTTGTTTCTTTGGCAAAGTGGCAAAGCGTTTTGCTGTTGGATGGCGGCAAACAGTTGACTGTGAGGTTAGGAAGTGATCTGCCTCTCTCAGAGTGCTGTTTACAGTTCCAGGAAAAGATGGAAACTGAGTTTGACCTTGCTGTGTTCAGATTTCAGCCACTAGAACAGGCATTTTGATGATGAATGCTGCTGTTGGCATTTGCCCTCCATCCACAGCTCGTATTATTTTACCGGGTGATGAAAACAGAACGGGGAACAGATACACATGCTCTGACAAAATATAGTCATGTTGAAAATAATACTGTACGCCAAGCCAACAGCGAGAGAGAGGAGGGGAATGACAGCTAAGCTGGGATGATTAAAATGACAGGATTTAATGGAACAGAAAAAAGTAAGAATGAGATTGAAAATAGGAAAGGAGAGATAGAAACGACAAGATAAAAAGAAAGGAGGAAAAAGAAATGAGTGCTGAGAGATGCAGACTGTAGAAAGAAAGAAAATGATGGGATAGAGTAGAGGAACAGAAATATCGAAGTATAATCAATAAATAATTAATCATAATGAAATCTGATTCAGTTTTCTGGAAAAAAGTTGGTGTACTGAGAAATATACACCAACAAAGACAAACCACCAATATGATGCATCATGAAGCTGAACTTGAAGCACAGTGTAAATGTTAATGGCTCCAGATAGAAAAACACTTTGACTACATACTTCAAATACTATAGATCATTATTAAAGGGGGAACCCTCAATACAACCTACAAGACACGCATAGAAACGGAACAATCACCACCGACAACAGATTGTTGTCGGTGGTGGCGACATTATTAGGCTAGCACCAAAAATGGGAGGAGCTGCCCTGGATGCTCCCTTAGATCTAATGTCTGAAGTAATCACACATTAATGGAGTACATTGTGTGGACAGAACTTTCTTTTGGAGGACTAAAGTTCCTTATTATAAATGTTTCATTATTAAGGTGAAGACCTTTAGGGCTAGGCTAGGTCTGGACCACATGTTAGGATCAGATGTTACACAAACATTTAGTTAAGGTTCAGTCCACAGTGACACTAATCAGCATGTCTGTTATTACAGCCAAACTATTTCCAGGTTTATTTACTGGGCAAAATTGGGTTTCATTAAGGAAGCAGGAAGAAAGATCAGATTTTTGAATGGATTAAAACATTCCATGTTGGGATGGGACAAATCTGATCAACAATAAAAGCAGATAATGAATGTAAAGAGGTTAATGCTTCTGCTTGGAAACTACATTTTCATAAACTCCAAAGACACTGCCCCACTCCAGCCTCTCTTCAGTTGTCAAAGAACAGTTTTAAAAAACAATGAAACATATGAAACATGAAAAACTACCTGACAGCACTGAAGGTGACACCATTTGTATTTGAGCACACAGCAAACTGAGGAAAACAATGAAAAAAAAAAAAAACTAGCACGATGCCAGCATTTGTTGGCAACAAGTGCCGTTACGGCATTTTAGTAAAATCAGTGAAAAGTAGGAGATGAGTTGGTTAGAAAGCCTCTCCTCTCTCTCAACCTGTAATTCCACCTCCATCAGCCGCTGTGAACTTACTTGAGCTGCTGGATGTGTGCAGCTGAAATCACAGGGAGGGTGCAGATAAACCAGAACACACACTGGGAGGGAGGGCAGCTCAAAACTACACCTCTGCTCACCCCAGTCCATCTGGCTCTCTCAGGCTTCCTCACAGAACAGAAAACACCTTCTGATGGAGAGTGATGGAGTAGACAAACTTTCACTCTGGATTCACTATGTTTATCTAGCATACAAATGTTTTCAAATGGATCTTTTATTTTTCCTCTTCAAAGTCAGGGCATCACATCCTGTATCCCAGTGGGCTCAAAGTAAGTCCAAACACAGAGCAAAACAAGAACAGAACTTTAACAACCTCAAAAATGCCATACATTTAGTTTTATCAGAATTTAAAACAAGCTGAAATGTATCAAGCACATATATGCATTAGAATTTGGAGATGGTTTCTCTGGTCCTCACAAGATATTTTTTCCAATAAGATATTGTGATCCACACAACCAAATGCTTTTGGTTTTGTATTCTGATGTGGTGTTAATCTGATGAATCTATTCATGATTATAACTGTGCATTGATAATGATAATAATTTTTTTCCAGAGGCTAGGCTGGTGTTTTTACTCACATACCAAACCATATACCATACACAGTAACAAGTTAAATGTTGACCTGTACCATGAAATTCTTCTTTTGCCATCCACCCAAACAGTAAAAAAATCTTTGAAATAGAATATAAAAAGATAAATATAATACATAACATTAAATAACTAGTGCAAATATCAATGCTAAGCATGCAAATGAGAATGTAAACAATTAACTGAAGTGTAAGCAGAAATTGAAAAGTGAACAGTGCAATGCATGACATGAAGTAGTCGATGATTATAGACTCCTGTCAGTTGTTTAGAAATCTGATGGCAGTGAAGAAAAGGGACTTCTTCAGTCTTGAGGTCCGAAATGTCACACTGCTGTACATCCGGTCTGAGGGTAGGAGTGTGAACAGTCCGTGCTGGGGGTAAGTGGGGTCCTTAGTGATGGAGACAGCTCTCCTGTGGACTCGACACTGGTGGATGCTCTGCAGAGAGGGCAGTGGAGTCCTGGCGATCTTCTCAGAAGTCTTCACCACTCTCTGCAGGCATTTGCTGTCCATGGCCATAGTGCTGCCCTACCACACAGTAATGCAGCTGGTCAAGATGCTCTGAACGATGCTGCTGTAGAAGTTGCTGAGGATCTTAGGTGACATGCTGAAGTTCCTCAGCCTCCTCAAGAAGTACAGTCACCGTTGAGCCTTCTTGACCAGCTGTGTGGTGTTCATTGTCCAGGCAAGGTCTTCAGTGATGTGGACCCTTAGGTACTTAAAGCTGCTCACCCTTTCCAGTTCAAGTTCCTGGATAAACCGTGACTGATGAGATCTTCTCTCCTTCCTCTTGTCCACTATCATGTCCTTGGTCCTGTCCGTGTTGGGGGTGAGGTTGTTGTCCTCACACCATGCAACTAGACTGGCCACCTCCCTCCTGTAGGCTGCTTCGTCCCCGCCAGTGATGCGTCCTGTCACTGCAGTGTCGTCCGCCAACTTCAGGATGGTGTTGTCCTTGTGGGGGGGGGGGGGCGACACAGTCGTGGGTGAACAGGGTATAGAGCCGGGGTGCCCAATATGTCAATCGCGATCGACTGGTAGATTGTGAAGGTAGTGCAGGTAGATCGGGTGCCATTGAGAAAATGTTTTAGATGTTAGTCTACCATAACCTCTGAGAGAGAGGTTAAAGATGGTGGTGAGTTAATGAAAGGTGAAGTTGATGAAATTGTGTCAGTTTAAGGTTTTGTTTTGTCATCCTGCTATGGCATCCATGCAGTTTAAATACAAGTTGTTTCTGAAACACAATGACCTTGCTTTCTCATTTGACTTTCACCCCCAAAATGGTTAATAAACTAAAAAGCAAAAATCTCCAAACAGCACCAGATCGCTCTGCCACGGGCTGAAAGCGCAGATCACTGCAGGCAACCAAGGACAGGTGGTGGAGGAGGGGCAGGATAACTGTATATAGGTTGTAGAATAAGAGACAGGAGATGGAAGAGAGGAGCAGAGGGCAGAGAGAACAACAGACGAGTGCAGAGAAGGAGAAAGAGGCTGACAGCATGAAAAATGAGCATGTTGGCAGCCGGCAGCCACTCAGATAAACGCTCCACTCACTTTCCATCCACGCTCTTGCTCACCTACTGTTCAGTCAGCTTCACCCAACCCCCAACACATCCTCCAACACCGCCTCATCTTATTCACTCGTGTAGATCATCCTTTTTGTCTTTTCCTCTCATAGTTCCGAACACATTCTCCATTTTCACACTCCAACAATGAAGCCTACCCTGGCTGTAGTTCAGTTACAGCACTACAGACATACATCGTGCTAAACAAGGAAATTACAGGACGTGCTGTTTGTTTCAGGCATAACATTATGACCACCTTCCCAATAATGTGTAGGTCTCTCTTGTACCTTCAAAACAGTTGTGACTCATCAGAGAATGGACATGGGCCTTCTGAGGGCAACAGAATGTTGTTAGTGGGGGCCTTTGGGTCCTATGGGTAGAGGGGAGGGGCCTCTGTGGATCATCCCACAGATACTTGATCAGTTTGGGATCTAGTGAATTTGGAGGCCAGGTCAACAGCTCGTGCTTCAAAGAGTGATTTTACTGTTATGGTTGATCGGTGTAAATGGTCATAGTGCAAGACATACAGCATATTAAAACACTCGAAGATGAAATCTGACTTCATAGATCCTTTAAATTATGTCTTTTTCTCCTGTCAGGTGATCAAGCAACATCCCGTATTAAACTAGAGTTTGTCAACACCAGGCTCTCTATTTAGTGTATTTTGTTTGTGTCCACATAACTGTTTTCAGATTATTGTTGTAGAGGTTTCAACACCTGAACCATGGATTAATGTTTCTGGAGTCTCTTGCCATGTGGTTAACAACAAAAAAATATATATATTAATGTTAAATTGCGTAATTAAAGAAAAAAGATATCCCCCTCGTCTCTGTGGCCATTTATAATGTGTTTTAATGTGTTGGAGTTCACCTTTCATATTTCATTAATGGTGTCTGAACAAGTATTGACTTGAGATTTGATTCCTGCCCATAAACATTACAACTGGCAGCCACTCAGAAACTACAGCTGATAAAATTATCATTTTATAATCACCAAATACCAATGCCAGTCCAACAGGCAACTTATCAGTCTGATGTGGAAATGTAAAGCTTGTACTGCACATGCATTAAGAATGGAATTTAAAATATGCTTTTGAAATAATAACTATTTGCATATGGGATTGTCATTTTAGATAACATCAACTTTTTTTTAAAGTAATTGCATTCTTTTGAATTGGAAAACGAGAAAACAACAAACATTTCAAATATTTCTCAAAGCAGAATGTGTCTGTTTAAATGTGCTTTAAGGAGATCTTTCTAGCTTTAGATTCTCCCTAACCATAATAAAGATGTAGACTAAATCTGACTAAATCTTAAAAGTGACAGTTTAGAAATCATAAATCTTAAAATGTAATATTTGTAGTTAATACCTTTTGAAATGTATTTACATTTAAAAAGGAAACTGGAAAGTCTGGTGTTCTTCAACCACTTGTGAGGAAGCTGCTTTCCTCAGTGTGGTCCATTTTGGTCTGCACTGCCCCCACTGAAACTTTCAGTCTTCCGCTCCCAGAAATAGCTTAAATTGTTGTGCTTTGTTTTACATTTTGCAATTTTTTGTTTTAAAATGCTTTTAAATCCTCAAACTTTTGGATCATTTTTGGGTTGACACAGGGTTTTCCATAGGGTCTCAGACTTGGACCCCACTCAAGTACCACACACTGATTGTCAGTATTGTTTCATTTTGTAAATGAGAACACTTTTCTTCACTTAAGCATGGGAATCTATACTTTAAGACATTAGCTTGTATGGGAAAAAATGTATAAATCTACAGTCCCCTTTCTAGCTTTTTTAGAAACACCTCAGAGTTTTCATCAGCTCAGGTATTTTTCTGGTTCTGTCATGGAAGCAATAATTCATCTTCCGAGCTGGCAGACCTTAATTAGACTGCGAACAGTTTCAATTCATTTCTCAATTTATTTTGAATCTTTCATATATATTTCATATATATGGCTTCTTATTTTGAGTCTTTGGGAATACTCATTCGGAGGGTTTAAACACTATAGCATAGTTTGTCCAGATGCCACAGAATATTTGACCCTTTTTAGCCAGATCAATATTCCATGCGTGCCGCCTTCTCTGAAAAGCCTCCAGCTATGATTATGGTGTGATTTATTTATTTTCCTCAATAATTACACAGATTTAATATATGAGGTGAGGCAAGGTAAAGCCATAAAGCCCAGCCATGCCAACACCGCCGTCCTGTAAATATTTATAGGAGTTTATTGGCTGGGTTGTGGATTATCAGCTTAGTGAGGTACAGTAGCCCCCGATCAGCATGCTACACACCCATAATCCTGACGTGTAAAGACTGCAGGGACAAACACAGCAGGAGGTTTAAGTGTGTTTATGTGTGTGTGCTGATCGTCCAATGCAACGAATCGAAAATTTGCTTATCTTATGTTACTCCTCTCCTGTGGACCTGCACCCGTATTTCACAATACTAAATAGTTTGTATTACACAGAGCTCACAAAGTTTTAGACAGAAATATATCAAATCTAAAATACTGAACTTTATAACAAGGAGAATAAAAAAACAAGTTACCAAAAGGTGAAGTCAGATCTCTCAGGCACCATCAAACCTGCAGGCAGTAAGTTTATATCTAGCGAGACAAAGCCCCTGTCCTCTTTGAATACTGAGCTTTTTATAGTTTTAGATTTTCCTTTACCTTCTACTTTTATTTGGCATAAGCCAACTAATTTTAATCCATTTATTTTTAATCTGTCTTTTTGATCATATTCATGCAAGAATTTTATGGCAGATCCTAAACAGATTCAGATTAAAGGCCACTTTTTTTTAGGTGTCCTGGTAAATGGTCTTGTTTTCATATTTGCTTTTGTACCTATTGCTACTCAAAGCAGTTTACAGTCACAGTGACTCATCAACCCATTTGCTGGGAGCAACTGGGGGTTCAGCGTCTTGCTCAATTGCGTGTTTCGGGGATCGAGTCTAATCCTCCGGCTCGATTCCAACCCACTCAACCCACTGAACTACAGCTGCCTCCATCCGGTAGTCAACTGGCAGTAAAGATGTACATGACTATCACGGTCTCACTAACCATTAATGAAGAGGCCATTAAAATTGTAAATCAGATAGATTTAATTGGTAGTTAAAACATCTGATACTGGAAACATCCATGCTAAAAGCAAACTAATAAGAGTAACTGTAATAAACCAGTATGATAAAGCGTACCTCCCAAATAAATTCTTTACATCTTAGACAGTTTTTTCCTCTTCTAATGCTTTATGATAACTGACTATGAATGCATCAATACTATATAACATGTAACTGTAGCAGCAGAAGTCTGAAATGTAAGAAATGTAAGACATGTACTAGGGCTATCAACACTAGGGATTTTATGATGAAAAGGAGCTTATTTGTCTTTCTGTTTTCATCTGCAGGGTGTGACACTGGGCTGAACACCCTTTAACCTTCCACACTCCACTGTGCTGACAGCTATCTGCATGACCGCATGGCATAGCACATCATCCACCGCATCTGCTATTGCTTGGCAAGTGTGCAAACCCTAAAACTGCTTGTGCATGTAGAGCGACTCTCTGAGGAGTAAAATCCTCCTCAATCAGCTGCACAATTAAACTGATTAAAGATACTGGGCTGACAGCTATAGTCCAAATAACAGTGGTGAAGCTGAAGGCTGAAACGTCCTGCAATATGGCTGATGTGCTTCTTTGTAATAATGCATTTTACTGGTCATATACTGTAAATGAAATGCCTTCACCTTGTCCTGACATTCAAATGCACATGCATGCAGATGATGCAGTTTTGTACTGTACATTACTGTACATGTTTAGATTTGTATCCATCAAACAGTGCTATTGCATAGGTGCCTGGTCCTACATTCAATCATGGAGAGTGTCTGGGATCACATGTAGAGACAAATGACACTGATATGACATAAAGGTGTTTTCACACCAATGTCTTTGTTCCAAAACAAGGAGAGTTTATTTCTCAGGTTGGTTTGTTTGGGCTGGTGTGAACACAGCAATCCTGGGATTTGTCTCAGGAGATTAGAAACAAAATTATAGACAAGCTTGTTAAAGGTAAAGGCTATAAGACCATCTCCAAGCAGATAGATGTTCATGTGACCACAGTTGCACATATTATTCAGAAGTTTAAGATCCACAGCACCACCCTGGATGTGGTTGCAAGAGGAAAATTGATGACGAGTTGAAGAGAAGGATAATACGAATGATAACCAAAGAGCCCAGAAGAACTTCCAAAGAGATTAGAGATGAACTCCGTCACTGTTTGAGCCAAAGTGGACTTAATGGAAGACGGCAGAGGAGGACTCCATAGTTGAGTTGGAATTTTCCTAAATGCATATTGACAAGCCACAATGCTTCTGGGAAAATATCCTTTGGACAGATGAGACAAAACTGGAGCTTTTTGGCAAGTCACATCAGCTCTATTTTCACAGATGCAATAATGAGGCAAAGGTTTTGTGTCTGTGCAGGGTGCGATCAAATTCATAGGTCATGGGTCCTCCAACAGGATAATGACCCAAAACAGACAGCTAAAAACATCCAAGAATGGCTAAAAACAAAACATTGGACTATTCTGAAGTGGCCTTCCATGAGCCCTGATCTAAAGCCTATTGAACATCTGTGGATAGAGCTGAAACATGCAGTCTGGAGAAGGCACCCTTCAAACCTGGGACAGCTGGAGCAGTTTGCTCACAGGGAGTGGGCCAGAATACCTTTCAGCAAGTCCGGAAGTCTCATTGAGAGTTACAGAAATCGCTTGATTGCAGTGATTGCCTCAAAAGGTTGTGCAACAAAAAATTAAGTTAGTGGTACCATCATTTTTGTTCAGGCCAGTTTCATTAGTTTGATTTTCAAATTCAAAATCCGTGTCTGATTTTCATTAGTTAATTTTCAGTAAATTTTTGTGAATTATTACTTTTGTCAGTTTCAAGTTATTTCAGTGACCACCGTGGGATTTTCTTTCTTTATCGGAAAGGTACCAACAATTTCGTCCACGTCTGTATAAACATAATCATTGTTTTCTACACTAGATGCTTGATCAGTCTGAACATGTTGCCCATATACAGAACACTGATACATGACTGATGCAATAAATGTGTCCACACTCTATGCCACTTTTGATTTGATAATGTCCTGATTTCCTGATGTCACAAAACTGTTGGCAAGAACAAGTGTTGAGGTAGTTGTTCTGTGAACACAAACTGAACCAATGCAACACTGTATTGTATGAATTACTCTTTGAATTTCAACAAAATAGAGATGTGAAAGCACCCTTAGTTCTCTGAGATGCCGGAACAACCTCATGCTTTGTGCACTGAAAAATGTCAGTAGCTATACCTCAGAGAGTGCATTTTTGAAACTTTCATCGCTTTGTGTCTCATATAGAAGATCTTGAAATGGCCCCTTTTCATTGAAGCAGAAACAACCTACATTTACACTGACACTGTATGTTAAAAGTCAGGGCTGGGTCTCTATATGAAAAAAAAAAATGACTAAAGATGGATACAGCCTTTGATTTCAGGTGAAAGCATGAAATATTCTATTAACATTTGATATATTTTTTTAATGGTGTGTGTTCTCGTTTTCTCAGGTGTTTGAAATGTAAATGCATTTTTCCAAGTCACGAAATAATCTTCTGAAATGAACTGTGTATGCACGCAGGTAAGCGTGTTCATGCATTTGTACGCGTGTGTGACAAAGAAAAAAATATCTATTCATGTTTCCCGCAGTCAGTCCTCTTCCAGCTGTAGATGGCTGATATGATAGACAGCAGAGGTTGACAGGGAAAGGAAAGGCTGCTCACCGTCCTCCCCATCGCCTCCTGTATCGCTCCCTCCATCAAATTGGAGCTGTCAGTCAGCTCTCACCCACAGCGCAACACACTCTATCAGACCGCAACAACCGCTGGAGAAAACACAGTGTTGGTGTCAGGGAGTACTAATACAACACGAACGCCTTAGAAAAAGGGAGAAGGCACAGCAAGTGCTGAAAAGAGGGCGTGTGGGATTATTTGATGAAATGGAATCAGTGCTGGTTATCCGTTTTTATAATACAAATCACTTTGCCCTTCAAAAAGTTTCAGTTCTCCCCCACTAGGTAACGCAGCCTGACAGAGAGGAACAGCTGTGTCTGGATTAAGATCAAATTCATTTTCGCTTGACTTTCAGCTGCAGCTACATAATAATGGCAGAGCTTTCATTCTCAATTAATTTCCATGTGGATCATTTAAATACTTTTATTAGAATTATTAGAATTTTTTGTGAACAGTTTTATGGACAAAGGACATAAGATGATGCTTCAAGTAGAGGAGTAGTCACTGTGGACCAAGACCAGTGTCCAGAGGATTTTGTTTGCAACATTGCAACCAAGTGAATGAATAAAAAGCATAATAAATGCATACACATCACCCAAAAGTCTATGAAAATAATCTTCAGCTGCAAGCAGAGCATCACACAGTTCTGGTGCCACAGGCTCAAAAACTCAATCACTCCAGATCCCTAAAGGAAGTCCTTTGGAAAATGCTTTGCAGTCAGTGATTGTCCTAGGTTGTGGTGCCACAGATATCAGCGGATGCTTTGCATGTTCCCTGCTTCATTTGTGGTGCAATCTTTGCAATTAGGGCACTATGTGTTAAAAATCTTATACATAGTCAGTATTGATAATTGAACTGTAACATGCTTATTAATGCTTATTAATCCGCACTTGATGTTTATAGCATAGTAAAAAAAAACTACATTGTGTGAGCATGGTAATTAGGCAAATTGTCACCCAGTGCAACAGTGCTCTACGACACAGAGGACATAAAGGATACACTGTGTCAGGCTTAGAATACACTTAGTGCTTGTTAGTAGGATACACTCACTGGTTTGCCTCTGCATATGGAATTTATATAACTGTTAACCATGTTGGAACTGAATTCTTGTCATGCAATTGGGGACGCTCCTGTCAGTTTTATCTACATGACCCCATATCACAAAGTCACAATCACAAATTGCCTCAAAGGACATTCTATAGGCAATCAATACAATATACAACACCATGGCTGAGTTCCAATCCAGCTATATATAAAATAAGTAGAATGCAATGTGCAGAAATAACCTTGTGTTTCTAATTCAACTGGTCTATTTTAAAACCTAAACAGTATATGACTTCACTGAATCACCCCACAAACTGAACTGCTCTTCAGTTTGTTACTAACATAAACATGCAGTCTGTTCATGACATAAATGACTCTACACTTTATTACCCTAATAAAACAGACAAGATACAAACAAGCAGCATGTCCGCTAAACCAGAGCCCCAGGCAGTGGTGCATTATGGGGCTCTCGCTCTCTCTCGCTCTGTGTGTGTGTGTTGATGTGTGTGTTTAAAACTTGTATGTGTTTTGCAGGGTGTTTGACTACCAGCGTGTCCCTTGTTCAGTCCCAGTGGAACCCAGTCATGTGAAACGGCCTCGCCCTTCATCTTCCTCCTCCTCTTCCTCCTCCACAGCGGCGTTGAGGATGAAGAGCAGCAGACCGTCCAGCAGGAGCAACAGAACGCACACCTCCTCCGACAGCAGCAATGACAAATGTAAGAAGATGTGCTGGGGTAACAGTGAAAGTCTTATAGCATTGGCACCTGTTTTTCAACATTACAAATTACTTATTTAACCCTTTATGGGACAGGGAGCCATATTTGATAACTTCAGCACACATATATATTGAGTTATATTGAGTCCCGGTGCCTTAGTCCTGGGTCTCAGTGTTGGGTTCTGTCCACTTCTCTTATTAAAACAGCGGAAAAATTATGGATAGTAGTTGTTTTCATTGAAAAGTTGCAGTCTTCTATGTAATTTTCCCACTTTGCAAATTCACACTGCGGCCCAGATTAGACTCTCTGGCGGGCCGCTTTTGGCCCACGAGCCGTATGTTTGACACCTGTGGTTTAAGTAAATTTGTTTACCACTTAAGGGCAAGGAACCATATATGATCTTGATTTTCTACATGAAAATGAAAATTTCTGAAACTGTCACAAAAGTAAAAATGGCTTCTTATGTCCTACAATAACTCTAGGGTTGGAATTTAGAATTTCCAAATATTTCAGTAAGTGTCTTATAAAGGGTTAAATGACAATAAAATACAAATACCTATACTTAAGGCAAGATCTTAGCTTTTGGTAAACAATACAAAAGTGGAGCACCAGATGTTTTTTCCCAGGAGTTGGTGGAGACTGAACCAAAGTTGAAAGGAAACTTTGGATTAAAACTGAGAGTCAATAAATGTACACCCCTACTCACCATGTGTACAAACCAGAAAATCACATATACAATGTTTCTGCTTTCAGTTCAGTTTTTCTTGAACAGCCTTGGCTACTGTTGGTGTGACCATCACCACCTTGTTGTTTTTGTGCGGAACCCTGGGGTGGCCCCTGGCGTGCCCTTGAAAGCCGACAAAGACTAGTAGAGATCTAGTTATTCAGAATTTCAGTCTCTTTGATAGAGAGGTAACCAGGTGAGTTCTGGAACGGTTTAAGTGGGAACGAGAACCTCTAATCCCTAAAATGGGGATATTTTGATTGAGCTGACAAGATGTGTGAACGTGGCCACAGTGTGAACAACTCTGTGTGGTGTGGTGGGTCACACTACATGTTCAGTGTTTGGTGTAGAAATTTTGTGTAATCATGTGTAGGGGTATTTATTTTTGCACGATCTGGCATGATTGCAGAGGGGCTTTGTTCGTTTTAAGGGCTCCTGGAGGATCCCTTTTGAGGAGGAGGTGTTACGCCCCTCTGCACCTCTAATGTCTTTGTAGTGACTGTGCAAGTGTCTTTGGCTTGTGCTTCATTGCCTTAACAAGCCACACTTGAGAAGATGTGTGTAAAGAGCGTTGTTGAGGCGCGGTTTATGCCTCTGCGGGACATAGACGCCATAACCTATGTACGTAGTCTACGTTGGTGCGAGCCATTTATACTTGTGTGCTCGTCCGTCTGGCTCGCTCTGTAAAAACACCACCCAAACACTAGTTGGCGCTGTGTCTTTTTTGCCAGTCGAGTTCATTTGTGTTTCTACTTCCTGCTTCACTTTCTACTTTCCTGCTTCACATTCAACAATGGGAACTGAAACTTCTGCCAAAATTTCGCCAAAGACGAGTCTTTCAAATGTTTGTATCTCCGAACCTCCTCAGTTAACCTTTGCTCAATGTATTTTATCTTTACTGATCGAAAAATCTGTAGCTATGGCGTCAAATTGATGCAGAAGTATAAGCCACTCATAAGAAGACCCCTTTACAGCTGCAGAGGCTCACCATGTCTCACCTTTTTGTCTTTTGTTGAAATAAACTCACAGTTTTGTAACTCTGTCATGTGTCTTCACTTTATGTTGTGGCTCCCAAGCAGGGTCGTAACAGCTACAGTCACGATTTTGTTTTCCAAGGCAACTTGTAACTTTGGCCTTTGCTTCTGTTTTTCAAATGTTTTTCAGTGACTGTTGAATCCAGTGAAACCACCAATAAACATTATAACTGTGTTTATGACAGTCACCCTGCAGAGTGTAAAGGACAAAAAGATGTATTCTTACTGTGGACGTGTCCTAATGGAAGAAACAGTTCAGGTTCGGTCATGTGGGACCGAATATTAAAAAGCTTTTAACCGAAGAGGTTAGAGACACCTACACCTTGCTGTTGGCAGAGGGCGATATGCAAGGGTGTTTAACACTGCGAACCTCTCCAATTAAAGGCTTTTACATTTCAAACCACACAAAAGCCACGGCCTTGATGACAGTAATATCTTGGGTTCCCTCTTTAAATTTGTAGTTGACAAATTTTCTTTCTAAAACTCTGCTCTTGTTATCTCCCGCCTGTGTGACAGCTCATCTCGGTGGTAGGGCCCCAGGGTGCTGGAGAAAAAGCGGGCGGGGGGCACTACAGATGGTCTCTTCATTAAAAGCTTCTGTACCGCAGGGCTCTCCACCCTGCTATAACCCTGCCGAGCCTATCAGCACTGGCAATTAGACTGAGTTAATAGTGCATAGCAAATAAGAATTGTTTATACTAGTTTATTACAAGCCTTAATAGTTTTTACTGCGCCCCATCACAAGAAAATTAGATTGCCTTTGCAAGCTTCCGAGGTCGAAAAGCTTTCAGGATTGAAGTAGTTTTCAGGGTCGTTTGATGAGCTGTTGGAGGTGCCATGAGTCCATTACAGAGCACAGCAAGGGCGAAGGCTCATGCAGTTAGAGGAGGTAGAGTACAGCTCTGAGACTAACTGATGGTGCAGGACTACAGTCTTGATGACTGCAGGGGTCACTGAGCGACACTTGCATCTGCATTGAGCTTTAAAACCTCACTCTGGCCAATGCGGAAACAGCACTCAACATAAAGTCAACATAATCAACATAAAACACATCAACACAAGAAACAGCTCCGAGTGATTTTACTGTACACATTGGTCCATGTTGTTGTTGATGGTTTAGGCTTTCTACCAGAAGCTCACGCCAGGAATGTGGATTAGTGAGGTACATCACGGATGTGGTCTGATAAGGTTTGGCTTGCAGTCGGTGTTTCAATTCATCCCAAAGGTGTTGGGGTCGAGGTCAGTGCAGAGTTCTGTGCAGACTAGTTCTTTCGCAGCAAACTGGGATGTTTTTTTTATGGAGCTGGTGTTGTGCACAAGGACATTGAAATATGCATTTAAATTGTAACCTTATGCTTTAGGATAAGACTTGACCTTAATTAAAACTATTGTGCTCAAACCAGACCTAGACCAGAGTTTTACCTAAAAATACCTAATTAATACATCTCTCTCTCTCTCTCTCTCTCTCCATCCCTGTAGTGAAGATGGCAGAGCTTCTTGCCATAAAGAGGGAGCTGACAGTCATTAAGGTTCAGATCGATGGCCTGCTGGATTGCGTAGACAAGATGGACAGACAGAGGAAGGACTGCTCAGGTAAAGACAGTGGACAGCTGGACAGCTTCATGTCCCTCACCTATCATCTGTTTATCCATTTGTTATTGCCTTGGAATTTCCATGAAAGGTTTTTCCTCTATGGGTCCATTAAGTGTGTCTGAGTTTAGATCCATTTTTTTTTAATTGTTTCTCAGTTCAGGACTGTGTTTCAGCCATATGTACAACAATAATCGGACCAAAGTTGCTGTCCATGTTGCTGGCAAGAACACTGAAAATTCTATCCAATTCCATCCAACACAAGTTTTCTTATGCTACAATAAGATGTGTTTCCATTTATGCAAGGCTTTCATTTATTATCATTTTGTTTGTATAATTGGAGATGTGCTACTGCTTTTTATCTATATGCACACAAGATTTAACTGTAGCTGATAAACTGTGACTCTGTGTGCATCAGCTCACCTCTCTGAAGTGACAGCACATTGCGATTTGCCATAAGATCCAGATTGCTTCCATCTCCATGTCAGGGAAAATGTGTATTTATAAGTATCATAAACATTACCATAAGTATCATGTGGATCCTGCTGGTGTTTGAAGCTGCAGGTATGTATTAAACTCAGAGAAAAACTGTTCTGTTAGTAATAGCTATGAAATTGTAGTGCAAATTGAATGAGGCATTCAGTATACTTTACATAAAAAGTGATTTGTCAGTATGGAGAGGTCTGTGGGTGTACCTCCGGCAACTAAAGACAAGCAAACTGTGTCTTTTGCACTTTCTCTGATGTTCATCAATCAATGTGGGAGCTGAAATATGGAAATGGCATGATGTTTAACATACTATATACTTGTAGTTACTTAATATAGGAGGCTATATGTGAGGCTTCCTTTGATTTGGTGTGAGATTTGTTTGGGCAATGTGAGTGTGTATTTAAGTTGCCTGCTCCTGCTAAAGTTTACTAGCCAGTAACCGTCCTGTTTTGTCAAAAAATCATTGCTATTTCAGAACACACGATGAGTTGTTATCTTGGCTATTCCCAAGTAATCTAATCCATCAGTGTATAACCTTTTTTTTCTTCTTCATAATTCTGGGGCTATATTTCTCATTACAAGGATCCCAGTTTTATTAAATGACAATATCAGCCTCACCCATCAGCCTGATCCATCCAAAGTTTGTTTCTGCAAATAATCTGTGGGATGTGGCATTAGGGGATGCCGAGAGAGTTCATCATCAGATATGAGCCAGTATCACGCTGCATCTGTAACTAATGGTTCAGTGATAAAACAGCCACCAGTGAAGCATGGATTGTGACAGTGAGGTAAACAGCGATAAACACGGGCCTCATAACCTTTCATAAGCTCCCCTTCAGCGCTCAGGACTTATCTTGTTGTCACCTTGTGTGTGTGTGTGTGCGTGCAGTTTTTTGGGGTGTATGTATTTTATGTCCTCATGTGTTAGATGAGAAAATTATCCAAAGTGACACGTTGACAGTTGTCACATATTTAGACTATTTTAAATCTTTTCTGATACTGAGAAAATTTCTCTTGCTAGCTGTAGCAAGGAGTTCTAGTGACACTTTATATTTAATAAAACTGTCTGTTGGAAGATGAAGCCAGCATTTTCATACAAAATACAGAGCTAAAAAAGTAATTTTGCGGATTAAAAAATATATATAAATATAGAAAATATATTATAGATTATACTCATGGAAACAGATATTTCACCAAAGAGTTTAACACTAAAATAACTACTTTTGGCTGTGTGGTCTGCAAGTGTAGAGATCATTTTAGCCTTGAAACATTTATTTTTCAACCAAGTGTTCTGGGAAGAGGCTTCTAGAGGGAAAACAAAGGTCTAAGGAGTTGCAGTTACCCATTTATTAAGAGGATATTCTGAGCTGAACTGGGATATCATGTTATATGGTGATTGTCTTAAGAACCTCTTTTTCAAGGCAGTCCTGTCCATGATAAGCAGCAGCAAATACAAAGCACAATTACAAAAAAGTTTACGAGCAGATTATGAAAAACAAGTGCATCTTGTGGAGTTGACCTCAAGTACTTTCAGTTTGGATTTAAAAGACCTAAATGAAATTATGTTTCCAATCATTCTGCAACATATTCCAAGTAAAGGGTGAAGAGTGGACAAAAGCCCTTTTTACCAAGTCAGTATATGCAAATAGAATAGAAAGCAACCATTGATCTTATGATCAGAGAGAGTAAGGAGCAGCTCTTCTCTGTGCAATTAAGGTGCAAATCTCCTTACAAACCTGTTTGTCACAATGAGAGAGAAGGCAGTAGTCCAGATATTGACTTGTATATAGAAGTGTATCAACAAATGATCCTTTGGGTGGCCAGAGCAGGTCATCCCACCCAAGAGTATTACTCATGTGGAATTGGCTCTTCAAGTGAGGAATCAGGTGAAATAACACAATATGGCGATGTAGACTGCTTATTATGTCTGATGGATTTGGTGGATCAGTGCATTGACAGCTGACAGAAGACCAAAGCTGACACATGCAGTACTGATACATTACTGTTACAATAAGTGCATAACATGAGCACAGTATATACAAACTGTCATTATCTCACATCTTTCTAGTGCAACACTTGGTGCAACTCATATTGGAGTTTGTTTTTTTATTCATGATATTCATGAATGTCAATATGTATATTTAACCCCTCAATTTGCACAAGTTAGTTGTTTCAACTTCTGACTAGCCACTACCTGATGCAATATGTAAATATTTTTTGTACCAATAAATTATACTTTTTATATAGTTTCTCTTGTCTACCTTATTCTATTTTTTGTATCTTTTTTGTATCTTGCACAGTTCTTCCCTGCCGCTGTAACACCCTAATTTCCCCACAGGGATGAATAAAGTCCTTATCTTATCTTATCTTATCTTACATTAATACAAAAACTGCTTCAGTGCATTAAAACGGTTTTGCACTTGCAATGGTACACAGGTTAATCATGGTTATTACAGTCCCTATTAATACAATAAACAGGCCATCATTCCAGTGACCCAAAGATTGGTTAAGCTGTCCACTATCTGTGGAAACTCTATTACTTGCTCCACAAATAAATGTTGACAAAGAAAAGGCACTCATTAAATTACATCATGACCAGTCCAAGCTCACTGGTAAATGATCCTTCTGGCTTGCCTTGATGGATGGCGGAAAAGCTCCTCAAATGTGAAGCCAAAGCAAGTAGAGCTCCCCCTGGTGGCTGGCTGTAGTATAGGTCATAAGCTCCATCTCCTCCATGTTAGTGGATGGGACTTGGGCCAAACTAAAATGTGAAAGTACACATCAAATCATTTAAGTTAGTTATAGTTAGTTAGGTAGTTAACAAAATGCTGATACATGTTCAAGTGTCAGTTTTTCAGAGTTTTGTTTTAGTAAGTTATTTGACGCTATAGAAACAGGATGTGATGTCATGATCACTACAAGTTGCCATGTCTACCGCTCCCTAGCGCCGTGAGAGTCAGAAAGTCTATAATATATAATATATAAAGTACAGTCTATAATTCAACATGTCTTTGCTCAGTATTAATTAAACGAAAAACGCGTGAGTCTAGTGGAAGAGTCGGTGGGTCAGTGGGAAGATAGTGTCAGTTTGGGGATGCATTGTTCACATTTATACAGTCCATCCCTCACTCTATGTCACTCCAGACCTCACATGCAAATCCACCATCATGCTCCTAAACTTACATTATTTTATTTTATTTATTTTGTATTTTTTCAAAATGACACTTTGGAGATTCTTCTGGAGCCAGCATCTAGTGGTATTTTGTAAAGTAGTGAGTCATACTAAGCTCTGACACACCTCAACCTGCTTTCAAGTTTTAACAGCTACAATTCCTAGGTACTACCAGGAACAAGTAGACGTTCAACGGCACGCAAAAACGTCCTAAAGCAGTGTCACTTTCTGCTCTCAGATACTGCTAATGGTCAAAATATCTGTAGGAGAAATAACACTGCTGTTTTGTATGTGTGTGTGTGTCAGAATGTCCTCAGAGCAGGGAGCCCAGTGCGATGGACTCTCCTCACCAAGGGTCCGTCAGCAGCCTGGAGAGAGAGAGTCCTGAACCAGGAGAGGCCAGCGAAGACGAGCTGTTGCACTACCAGCACTACTACCCCCACAGCTACCCCCATAGGGTAAATATATATCCCAATACCGCACGATTATTCAGCAGGGACATACATGCCACGCTTGTCCCCACAGTTACTCACACAAGACAAATACAATCAGAGCGCAAAACACTCCTTTACAAACTATCAGCCTCTGGATCTAAATGCTATACAAGAAGAAGCGTTGTATCATTTTGTTGTTAATTTCATACTTCCGTGATTCAAGAACTGTTCAACCACTTTACCCAAATAAAAAATGATGCAAAGAAAGATAAATTGTAAATTAAATTCATTCATATATCCCACAACTACCCAAAGAGGTAATTACACTCAGTAAACATAGAAGTGTCCCTAAGTATGCATAACTACACCTACATAGATATCTATCTGCAAAACACATGAGTTCCCAAAATCTGCCTTCTGCTACATCCATAACTAACCTCCTACACCCACCCACCCCCCTGGGGTAAATGACTCAAAAGCACTCTCCTCTGCAGTTAACACGACTATAGAAGGTAATGTAATACTGCTCTCTTGTGGATAATTCATTATAAACATCAACTCCTGTAAACTCGATGGAAGGATAGTTTTTTTCTTTGAAATGAATGGAAAGGTCAAATATGGGACTGCAAAACGACTTCCATTGAAATCAAATCTTTATCGAGTAATCCTCAGCTCAACAGAATGTCAGAAGATAGCAAAAAAATATCCCAGTTTCCAGTCCAAGGTGATGTCTCAAATGTCCTGTTCTGTCTGACCAGCACTAATGTAACTGAGGTTAAAGTAAAGTGAAGGTAAGAGACCTTTATGTACCTCAGTCCGTCCTTTCACCTCTTTTTACTGTTCTTTATGTCACATGGAACCCCTCAGAGACAACTTATTTAACATTCACCAAGCAGTAAACGTGTTCCTCACTGCTCCACGCTGCCAAGGCTGGCCCAAAGACAGTTTGCATCATCTCTGTTGGATGATGTTTACTGTTGCCTTGCAGCTCTTTATATTCAGCATCTCACCGGTGTAAAGCAGATCAGCCAAGCGGAAGAAAAGTGTTTTCGTGTTTCTTCTCTTTTTCTTTTTTTTTACAGGGAAACATAATGATATAGAATTAGCCTGCAGGCTTCCTACCTGCCTGACAGAGCGAAGCTGCCTCATTAATCTGAGCACGGGAAGAGAACAGACTGGCCCTTAATCTGCTGTATTGTTCCTCCGACAGGAAGAATCTGTGTGTGTGCGTGAATGTGTTTTAGTAAGGACAATTTGTCTCCCTGTGTGTGTGCGCGCAACAAAATGAGTGTTATTTCGAATGGGATAAAAATTGTGGGGGAAAAATGACTTGAAAAAGTGTGTGCGCTGTTTCCAGTAGGGTGCGGCAGTGATGATGAGGGGGAGAGAAATATGAAATATGGAAGGTTGTATTAATGAAGGCTAAATGGATTCTGATTTAATTGACTCACAGATGTGTTAAAAATTACATCCTTAATTCTTCCAGATAAAGCAGCGTCAGTCTGATCAGGAGGACGAGCTGTGAGACTGCAGTTCAGGTATGAAGATGGCACACTGGACATGACAGCACATCAATGGATCAGGCGGGCGTTACTCTATAATGTTGCTTGTGTTCTTTCTTCGAACAGGCCTGATCATTTCCTAAATTCCTAAAATAGCTTACCACTCCACACCATTACTGAAATACGAAGAGTGTATTTGTTGGGGAACACTTGCAGGGGTGGATTAATCCACATTTGTTGCTCAGGAAGTTATGCAGGATCGATTTAATAAAAGAAAAAAAAAAAACTTCTGGTAATGAAGGAACATGTCATTCAGTTTGGATCAGAGATGTGTTTTAATAGTTTCTTGACAGCACTGCAGCTCACTGACTCAAAGAAATAAGCTTTATCGGGCTTTAGATGCAGAGATAATACCCCCGTCACGGCTGACTTTGGTTTTGTAATAGGGAATCACTTACATTAGGAAAACAATACATCCAGACTTATCCTTTAACCTAAAATTGCACATATTTTGCATCATTGTACAAGAGTTTTGATTGATTTCCATTCTCCGGAGTTTCCGTTAATTTCAGTGTACCATTCATTTTGTTGACATAAACCTTTAATAGCTTTCTATGCATTGTGAGAGGCAAGTCAAAAGCCATCTGGGTGATACATAAGGAAGCTGGAATACTGTATATTTTTTAAATCAAAAGTTGCTATTCGGCAGCAGACTTAATTTCAGATGCTGTGTTCTTGAAGACTTAACTATTTGCAATATGTTTCTCATTTCAATGCTGAAAACAAAGACCGCATTCTTTTTAAATGCATGTCTGGTTGTCTTAACGCATAGCCAAGAGAATGAAATGTCATGACTTTTCAAGTACATTCTGAATTAGATTCTAACACCAATTTTGATCTTAATTTGTGCCCTGGAGAACCAAAGAAATCTTACATCAAACTCCATTCATGTCTCTTTCCAGGTCCTTTCAGAACCAGAAGGGCACATCAGTAACCGGTGGGTTGGGAGATGCTTCAAGAAGACGTTGGCAACATGAACTTCACTGGACTGATTCTCTTCCAGACATAAATTTATACATGACCATCAGTTTGACTTCTATTGTACTGCACCATCTTCTGTTCTGATTTCTCAATGTGCTCCTGATAGATCACTGCCTCCAGTGCTCCATAATATGTTGTATTGACACATGCAAGAAAACCTGCTTGATTTGATTTTGGTCTGTCCTTAATGTTGGGATCAGGGATGGGTCGACATTTTTGTATAACCAAAACTTGATTTTAGGGCAGCTGAGTTGAAATTAGAACACTATTGGCCTTTTTCTCTTATTATTTTTTACTGTTTGCCCGACTCACCTTGCTTCCCATGTTGGTCTGCATTCTGATCTGTGTTAGTAAAGTCTGTGTGGCAGCAGCTGGCAGCTCCTTATCACACACATTATTTTCATCCGGCCTGTTTTCATTTTGTGTTACCAGCTGTGTACAGGACCACGTTATGGTTGTGTTAAAGGCTCAGTGAGCGCCGTTTTATGACTCTGGGTGAATTACACTATTCAGTTCACTCAGGAAATCAGTAATAAAACGATACACAGACTGACAATTTCCTGAAATGAGCGCTAGCTCTGAATATAAATTGCATGCAGTGGATATAAAACAGAAGATTACACGGAGGATTACATTTTTCCACCATGAAATGATTATATGACAATATGAGTGATTGCTACATTTTCCCCAGTTAGTCCGTTATAAAACAGTTTGGTTTAGGTTAGGTCAGTTTTGCACAGTATGATATTTTGCTTCAGTTAAGCTAATGGATTCATTTGGTAGATAAAACAGTATGCTTTATGTTAGCTAGAGTAGTTTAAAAATCAGAAAAGTGATTGTTTCTGTTTAGCAGATTCTTGAGCACAGTTTGCATCAGGCTTCAGTTGGGACAAAGGGCCTGTTCAGACCTTATATTAGCATCCATCCTGGGCAATCCGATCCAAAGTGTACAGGTGTGAATGCACCCAGGATGCTTTGAGGTTACATGTGAGTGATCCGATCTCTGACCATATCAGGAGGTGGTCTGGTACACACTTGACCACATAACATTGATGGCGTAAACACAGAATGCGTCCTGGGTCACATTAAACACCACTTACTCAGCAGGGAGACTCTTACATAAGCAGTGTTCTGCCTCATTCATTCACAAACACACACACACAAATGATTACCTGAAAATTACCTGAATGTCTGTTCATTAGTAATGAGAGCCTTTTGAAATATTCTGTCCTTGTTGCTGTTAACTAACTAAATAAGACATAAATCTCAACAAGAATTGACAAATGAAATTAGTAAATGAATACACTGTAAATAAAATAAAATAAATAACGTAATGTGGTTAATTATTTATGAATGTGATCTGTGAATGGAAGGAGCTATGTGAGCTTTGTCAAGCTCAGTTAGGTATTTCCTCAATAATCACTGGTGTCTTAATCTAACTGTACTACTGGAGACTTTCCCGTCACTGCTTCAAACAGCACGGCTGTGGAATTACAGTGTGTTTGGAAGCTTTGAGCAGGTCCTGAAAATAGCCTACCATCAGGGTGGAGAAAAATAAATAAATAATCACTTCCAGTGAGTCAGAGAGACTTCAGAGCTTTTCCCAAAATGTAGAACATTTTCCCATGTCACAGCAAACAGCTGTCTGTGGGTCTGATACAGTGGTAGGTAGAGATCCATTAAAGACAGCAGGCCCCAAATAATGCCAGTGTTTATTCATTTGCATGAGTGTGAAACTGAGATCAGATCTCAGGTGCTCCCTGGGGACGCATGTGGAGACTCATTTTCTTGCCTGACACGTAAAGCTGCCCACTTGCAAGATGTTATTGCAAGGTCTGAACAGGGCCAAAGGTTTGCTAACTGCTTTTTTTTTGGAGTTAAAACAGTGAGGTTCAATTTAGCTAAAATGTGGAGGTGAGTAACAATGTTTGGCTAGCTGACAGATTACTTTGCTTCAGCATTTTAGCAAATCAAACTGTTTGCTTCAAGACAACTAGAGCTGTTCAATAGCTAAATAAATCTTTCAGAATTAAAACATAGTAACTAATGGATTTCTGTAGTGCATTTATTTGTACTATAGTACAAACTAAATTAGCCGTTGTGCTAACCCTGGCACACTGCCCTTTTTAACAAGTTAGTATTGACTGATGGGCATTGCTATGGTAAAAGTACCAAGGGTTACGTTTCCAGGCAAGTGATAAAGCTGTGCCAGAGGTTTGCATCTGTGGTAATAAGATGTACGATGATCCCTGGGCCATCATCAGTGCTGGTACACTGGACCGTTTTCTTGATCAATAGTTGATGAACTGAAGTGATTTGAATGACACCCCAACCTTTCTCTTAGCACCACTCTCAGGTCAAAACTTCATATATTGCTCCATTGGATTGGCTTATCAGTTTATTTGTCCTATGCTTGCTGTTAGCTATGAAAAATAAAGATATTCATATGTATATGAATATCAGATATTCAGTTTGATTATGCACAACAGTTGACTGTACATTGTTCGCATAGACACAGCACAAATACACATCAAGTGTATAACATTTACTGTGTCACCATGAAGGACCAAGTGTCATACTACTGGTTTTAGTTGTCCTGTTTCTATTATATTTGTCTTGCATCGTACTTTATGACGTCATGCTCGTTTTAGTAGGCTTTACAGAGAACACAGCTACCAAATGGCTGGCAAGTCAAACACTTTTCAAGGTGGACAGTTGTGACCTAAATACATTCAGAGCATTCACGTCAAATATTTGTCAGTTTAAAAAAAAGGACAATTGAATATATTTATGTGTGGCTCTTTATATGACAACACTGACATATGGACTTTTAAAATGGTAACACTAAAACAAACAAACAAAAAAGGTTTTATTAACAAATCTTGGAAGTGCAGATTTCCATTTGGAAATATTTAATTTGGCCTTATTCTAGCTACTGCTGTTGGTGTTTTTCTGTTTGTTCAGTGCTGAATGTAACCCATTACATTGTGGATGTATTAAAGGTATTTTTCATAAAAGATTGTTGTTGAAGCTTGTATGATTTAGATTTCTGCATTGAATGATGTAAATAATTATACAATTTAATGTGTCGATAAAAGTGCTGTTCTATTTTGTTTCATCCTGGTTTGCAAATGTTCTCGTGCAAAGTGTGGAAAAACGTAGAATCTATAACTACAAAATTTAGATTGAGATTTTATGCCCACTTTAAAAACACAACTTAGTTCCTGTGTCTGACGGACAGAATTGGAAATAAGGATGTAATTTTGACACTAAATAGGTTAAAAAAAAAAGTAATATTCAGATTCATATGGCAGAACACAGCCACATTATTATGAGTCTGGTAGGTGTTCAAGAGATCAGGAACAGACAAACATCGAGGTCAATTCCTCCTAAACCTGTGGGGTCTTAGGACTGTCCCACTACCCCAATTAGACATCCACTCTGCACCTCCTTAATATTTCCAGGAATGTAATCCTCCAGTGCACCCATAACCGCTCAGATGTTTCTTTCTGAGCAGGTCAAGGCTAAGTTGGCACAAGCTACCACTCTTACTTTGCCATCCAGTTCCTGGGATAGCACTGCCCCCATTCGACCGAGACTGGCATCCAATACTACACTGAAAGGAAAGGCAAAATAACTTCAAATATCACTTCCATCAGCTTCTGAAACCTGGCATATTACAGAAGCAGAAGGGCATGCAGTTGAAAGCCATTGTGGCCTTGTCTTTCTCAGCTGCTGGTACCTGGTTAAACACATTTCCTTAACGTCCTGTTCCCCCGAGACATTACTTGTGGTGGCCATCGTAGACAAACCTCCTGGCTCTTTAAGGCCAGGAGATTACAGATCAATAAGGTTAAGGTCTATGTGTACACTAGCAAGCCTGAGAGGACGGCGTCTTACTTTGCAAAAGGTTCCACGTAAACACGAGAAGAGGGTAAGCATTTTTGGGTGTCACCAACTTAACTATTGCTTCTTGTATGAAGACTGCATTTCTCCCTGGAAGCCTCACTGGCATTCTGACCCAGTGGTATCAAAAAGGGATGAAGCATACTGCAAAAAGAGCTCTGCGTAGCATCCACGGATCACATTCATGCATGAATAGTACAACAGGGACATTCAAAACACATATCTAGGAAGAGCAAAACTAAAAACAGATACGATAAACTGTTAGACCTCACACGGGCAGAAATAATTAATGCCGGGGCACTCCATAATTATGCTTCATGCTGGCACCAGTTATTCCAATTTCAGAAGATCCATTGAAACCCCTCCACTATGCCCATACCCATGTTCTCACATACCGTGGGGATGTTGTCTTCCTGCACACATAGAGGAGGCAATCAGTGGTCAGGACAACTAGAATATCAGTCTCATGACATAATCTAAGCTATCAATTTGGAATTAATAATTAAATGAATGACCTTTTATTCAGAAGGTAATAATTGGGAAACACAATATAAAATGTTATATAGCAAACTAGCAAAACAACAAAGGGTCTGTGTGAAAAAAATAGTGCCACCTACCACCTACAACTTAAGCAACAACAGCAAATTGTGCATATAATTTCAGGTTTCACGGCTGCAAAATCTGGCAGCACCTCTAAAGCTCTCTATTTAAACTAAACAAGATACAACCTGTCAGTTACTGATCCTGGTAGATCTATTTTGTAAGCTTGGACAGAGTTGGGTTTTCAAATCTATGCGCTATATGCTAAGCTAACAGATCCCCATTGAAAACAGCTTTTTAACAGATAGGAACAAACATGCTGTAACTCTTCTCATCTGTCTCTTGGCTAAAAGAGTAAATGAGCAGCATTGTTTGGCAGTGTCATTATATCAGTTTAAGAAAGAACCCATGTTTTGAGAGAGTCAGTAAGAAGTCAGATACCATGATAACCATGTACTGTATGTTAAATGTCTGGAGAATATGAAGAAAAAGAAACAAAACACCCAACTTTTGTCCAAAAACGTCAGAGATTACATTGTCAGTGTTTTAATTAAATCAGCAAAGCCTTATCATGTGTGAACTATAACAATAATCACATGCTGTTGACTGAAGGGAAGCTGTGCACTATGAGCTGGTTTTAATGATTTATTAGAATCAGGACAACCTTTGACATCAGGTCTGTTTGCAGTGAATGCTGGGTAAGTCTCTGGGATCGGTGGGTGTGCACAGTGCAGGCATAACTGGTTGGATGAGTTTTGGGAAGTGAATGAACTCAGAATAGAGTGGAGCGGTCACAGTCGCTGAAGGTAAGGCTTCTCTTACAATGAGCTACACTGAGACGTGTTTTTGTTTTCATCAATGGTAACTGTTAAATAATACCTAGGTTTACAGAGTGCTACCCATATGTGAGTGTTTTGTAGCTGTCTTTAAAGCTAGATTTAAGACACGTGATAGTGCTCTGTTATCGTGAGATATTTAACCTCTATCATTGATCTTTTTGAGATAATAATGTGCTTTTCTTTCCAATTGTTATCCCTGTTTTGTGTAGTTTTTAGTCTGTACATGCATGCTGTTAATTACTGTCCACCATGTTTATTCATCTAGTACAGTGAACAGTTTGGTGGGGAGCCCTTACGGGGTCTTAATACACAGGAGTCACGCGTCTTCAAAGACTGATACTGTATAGTATATCATATTTTTTAACATTATAAGTGTAAAGTAACTGATATATATTAAACAGATAGTCTTGAGAACTTAATTACAAATTGCTGAGCTTCATGCGCATCCCTATGATTTTGAGAGATATAGAGAGAGGGTAAAGGGTCAAACAGCTGACTATCATTGGACTAGTTTGACTGATACAGAGGTACAGAGCTTTAACCTGCTGGTCCTCCACTGAATTTATTCCTGTGACATGAGTCAAATGTTTGTAAAGTATACCAGATTAATTCAATTTATTAGTATTTCCATCCTTTTCCTGTTGTTTTCTTAACGTTATAAATGCAGCTGCTCCTCCAATTCTTAACAGTATTTTAGTTGGTTTTGGTGTGAAGATAGTGCAAAGTGTCTAATCTTCAATATAACATATGCACCGATCAAGCATAACATTATGACCATTGACAGGGGAAGTAAGTAACATTGACCATCCTGTGACAATTCAATGTTCTGCTGGGAAACCTTTAGACCTGGCATTTGTGCGGATGTTATTTAGACATGTAGCACCCACCTAGACCAGACCAGGCACCCCCACCCCATAGCAATGACACTCCTTGATGGCAGCAGCCATCCCAGCAGGATGCAGCCTGACACAGACACACACACAAAAACGCTTTAGGAACAACTCAAAAAAACATGAAGAACAGCACAAGGTGTTGACCTGGCCTCCAAATTCACTAGATCCCAAAATGATCAAGTATCTGTGGGATGATCCACAGAGGCCCCTCCCCTCAACCCATAGGACCCAAAGGCCCCCACTAAAAACATTCTGTTGCCAGACACCACAGGACACCCTCATGTCCATTCTCTGATCAGTCACGACTGTTTTGGAGGCACAAGAGAGACCTACACAATATTGGTCATAATGTTATGCCTGATCAATGTATATCTTACAAGTAAGTTAGTTCAAATATTAGAAGAAAGGCCAGTGACAACACAGTGAGCAGCAAGGTTATCCAAACATTTCCAAACTATTTGTTGTTATATTGGCCATTGGCTATACTAGCTATACAAATGTTTATCTAAAGGGCCTGCATAAATAAGTAAAATATCATCCAAAATATGCAATACTACAATACGAGCCATTAATTGACATATAAATCTAGGGAACAACTTCCCAGCACATGTGTCCCATGAAGTGTACACTTGAACTGTTTTGTGCTTTATGAACCAACAGCAGAAGTTTGTTTTTGGTTTGTCAATTCTTGGACACTCAGGGACTATATAGTAAATACTTAGCAAATGAGTCTTAGTGAGGATTCTGATTCAGCCAACACTTCTAGAGAGACTGTATAAAGATAAGACAATTCCGGGTGAAGTCTGGGTGATTTTTAAGCTTAGGTCTGAGTCTATGACTAGTTCTGTGGCGTCATGTGATCTCTTAGCTAAGCAGCAGATCTTCTTTTTTTGTGTCTGAATGCACTTCTTCCAGTTTTCTTTTACTTTAATTTTTCATTCTGGCATATCCAGTCTTTAATTTGTTCAGTGCACTTGAACACCAGCGCAACTGACAACAGGCAGGTGATATTGCTTTATCTATCTGTGTGTTATCTGGTAAATAGGATTCAAACTACTGATTGTGCTTACGTGTGTTGAACGCAGCACTGATAGTGTTATAAGACATACCAGTATTATAAAGTATTAAAGTTAGAAGAAGCCTGTACATATTAGTAATACTAAGTTATTCAACAAAGAAAACTACTTTCATAGATGTTTTAGGGAGTTACTTAACCAGATGTTAGCTCCTCTTGTCTGGCACCACTTTCCATTGGTACTGTGACCTATCTATTAGATCATGGCAGGAAAAGAGTCCAGCCCCCTGACTACTCACGTGCTGAACACCGGCGATGGCATCCCAGCTGGCAGGATGGCCCTTAGCCTTCATCGGCTGGACTCCAAGTTGATGATCTGGACCATGCTGAGCGTCGGGTAGGTGTTGAATATGCGTGTTTTGATTCGATCTCAGGAAACACGAGCCATATGCAGGACACAGGAGGCAGCTAGAAGAAGAACAAAAAGCAAGCTTTACTTGCAAGCTGATGGATATGAAAGTGCTTACTGGCATGCCAACTTTAAGCCATTTTACACATTTCACACAAATGGCCAACTGTCACAAAGCCTGAGGAGCAGATTAAAACTGTATTTTGATCTTAAAAACATTGTTATTCAGAAAACACTAAGAAGACAAACAGAATCAAAGGACACTTTACTTCACTGTGATTAAAGTAGAGGTTGAAGAAGACCTACACATCTGTGCGCTTTGTTAATGATTTTAGGACAACAAACGAAGATGGCCGATGCTCGGGACTCATCAGCCAAGAAGCATTCACCCCTGGCATGTACAAGCTGCGTTTTGAGACAGGTTCATATTGGGAGACGCTGGGCCAGACCTCCTTCTACCCCTATGTAGAGGTGAGATTCAGCGATAAGGAAGCGGACTGCGGATAGTTATATCTAAGCTCTACAATTCTGTGAACAAATGCTATAATGATCATTTAGAACAAATGCTAACAGAAAGACCTCAGTGTACAGGCTGTATAATAAAAATGGTTTAGTAATAGCTATTTAATCTGTATTTAAATAGACCATAAAGATAAGATAATCCTTTAATCTATTATTATAGCAGCATGTAGTTTAAGGACAGCTCACAAGACTAGGAAAAGTAAACATTACAGCAGCAGGAAGGAAGGACATCAGGAGTGCTCCCTGCACTCCGAAAGACCTAAGTGTCCTTAGCAGGTCTCACTGGAAGAATTTACTATAATGTAACTATATTAAGCTCAAGTGCTTATGAAAACACTCCTGACATGATTGCTAATCACCATATGTGAACAGAGCAGCATCAGGAATTACATTTGACCATGTCTAAGATGGAGAGTGTAAGTGAAAATGTTGAATAAAACACATTGTCATTGTTTTAGATGTGCTATCTACAAATACAAATCAACAAATAATGCCACAAACTGTTGGCAATTTAATTATTTTTCTAGATAAACAAAGTAAAAATCATTTGTGTCACTGACCCCATTTGTCTGCGTAATTCTAGGTTGTGTTCACCATCAGTGACCCGCAGCAGAGGTTTCATCTCCCCCTGCTGATGAGTCGCTTCTCCTACAGCACTTACAGAGGAAGCTAAAAGCTGTAAACAGGATCGACTGCAACCAGAGCTGGAAGGAGACGGCTTTCTAATGTCTTAGTAGATATGTGCTTTGGACTAACCCTGGACTAAGACAGACCAGTAAAGTTGTTGTTTAGTATTATAGTTGCAGACTGTGGGGTTTAGATACTTCTACAAAGTACAAATTGTATTTATATTTATAAATACTGACTAGAGTTGGTGTGACATAAGTACATCAATTACAATTAATTACATACTACATACAGAATCATGTTGTATGTAGCCTATTGAGAGAGAAATAAGCTGCCCAGATGCAAAACTCTTATTTCATTATTTCTCAGTGAATGTAGAACTGTCAACTATATACAAATCATTTTATTTTTTTTTTTTTTTTTTTTAAGTTATCCCTTTTGACAGAAAAATGTTGCTGGTTTTCACTGTAACTGGTGTTCTTTCTCTTATGTGATACTAAGTTAAATATCTTTGGGATTTGGAAGGCTGAAACAGTTTAAAGAAGTTTGCATGTGGACCTTTTTTTCTTCCCTTTCTGTTTTAAAATATTTAACAATTGTCAGATAAATTCAAAATAAAAAATAGTGTTAGTTGTTGCTGAAACTGAACGTTTATAATAGATATGTTTATTTAAACTAGTTTACTGTGCTGACTTAATGTGTCGTGACGTTTTATTTTTAATCTTTATTGTACTTAATATGATAACTTATGCGTGTTTCATTGTGTTATTTTTTATTATATAATTTTTTTCCCACGTTAAATAACGAATGTCAAGCGCAAAACAGCGCAGTCATTCTGTTTTGGTAACAGTTACACGGGGTTCAGGAAACCACTGTCATTTTGATCAGCCAATCAAATAGAGTGTGGTCTGTGAGGACCCGCGGTTGCCCCTGTTGGTGCCTGAATGGAGAAAGGTGTTGTCAAATTTAAATAAATTATTTTGCACGCATTAAACTTGTAATATGCCGTCCTTTGTGGTATAGCCCATTTTTGTGATCTAACTAAGTTCATAATTATTAAATAGAGTTCTTCATGCAACAATTCCAGCCAGGTATCTGACGAGGACGTCTCACTGGCCTTTACATCATCCTTCCGTTGACATTACATGCTGCTGCTCTTACTCAATAACACTTGTAGCAGCTATATGGACCAGGATGGGATTTTGGGCTAGCTGTTAGGCTAATTTAACAAAAAGCCAGCTCTGCATTTTGACTGAAAGACTGGACAAGTGGCATAGAGAGGATGTCGCAGGTCCTGAGGCTTCTTCTGCCTCTCTGCCGGGCTGGAGGTGCTCGAGCTCGGCACTCAGCGGTGACCGTAGGGCAGTTCTTCACAGCCGGATACCGATATCCCTCTGCTCTGGTAGGTGAAAGAGGAGGTTTACTTTAGCATGCCTTGCTTTTAGTGTTGGGTTCACTCGAAACTTAATGACCCAAGTGGGGTTTATATATGTACATCTAGATGGCCGGACTGCCTGTCCTATCCTTGTGGACCATCACTTTGCTCAGTGATCGTTTACTTTACAGCAATGTAGTGAATCCCTTAAAATAATAATGAAATGTAATAAAAAAGGTCTCATTTGTTTGATTATAAACTACTTTTCAGTCGGCATTCATATGATCCGCCAACAAATTTTATCATCAAACGTTATTGGGAAGAAAATGTGAATTTTTTTCTCTGTAACGCTGCTGTCCACTGTAGACTCGAATATTGCAGCTACGTGTGAATGACTATCCTGTAACTTAATTGCTTTTGTACGTATGTTATATGACATATGTATGTTATAAGAGTTTCAATGACTCTTTTTTCTCGAGATAAGCTAACGCTAGGCTACACTAATTAAAACAGCCGAGGCCTCATATTAGATTAAAAGTCATAATGCAAAGAACCAGGACCAGGATTGTATCCATTATGTTTTGAACCCCTCTGTCATTATTTGTTAGGTAAACTTCATGATCAACGTATAGTATGTAATATGTCACATGACTTTTTTTTTTTTTCTCGGTTCCAGTTCATTTTAAATATCCGGGCTAGAGTTGATGCCAGCGCTCTGTGGAGCCCATAGAGCAGACTTTTAGACAGAAAAGGGACATAGACGTGTGAAAGAACAGTAATGTCTAAGAAATATAATAGCTTATTGTGGCATAGGGGTTTCTTAACAGACCTGGGCAAAACCATCACATACGTCCCCAAATCCAAAGGTATGCCAAAGTGTCCTTGAGCAAGACACTGAACCCTGATTTGCTCCCAGTGCTTGGCACTTGTAGAAAGTACAAGCCATTTACCATTTCTATAAATATTTTTGAAATTTGCAGTTGTTTGCGGTTCACATCTGCCCTTGAATAAAAGGACTTGACTTCAAAAATTCTTGACCTGAGGAATAAAAAGGCTCAGAAAGTCATCTCAGCTTTTTATAGGTCCACAGTCAAGTGCGGTTTATGCCTCTGCGGGACATAGGTGGCATAACCTACGCACGTATCCTATGCTGGTGCGAGGAATTTGTATCAGTCTGGCTTGCACTGTAACAACACCACCCAAACACTGCTCAGCGTTGTGTCTTTTTTTGTAACTCGGACCTCCTCAGTTAAACTTTCCTTCATTTGTTCCATCTTTATTGATCCAAATCCAATAGTGGAGATGGAGAAGCAGCTGGAAATACTAAAGTGTAAATACGCTGCTACCAAGTGGACCAATCACAGCTCTTGCGGTCTGTGTCACCGTGACACATTTCTGGGGAGGTGCACATCAGGCTATGGCATTAGGGTCTGCGTAGGGTAGGTGTTGTAGCTACGGCGTCAAATTGATGCAGAAGTATAAACCGCGCATTAGACACACCAAATATAAACAGAGAGAATTTAGTTCAGTGACTTCTCTCCTCAGATGTGATCCTCCAGGATATTGTCAGGGTGTGTGTGTCCAGTTGAAGCTTTGTAGAAGTTACAGGAGAACAATAACCCTAAACATATTGCTAAACCTGTGACATGTCTTTAAATAAAAGTAAATAGGCTTTTGTAGTAGCCCAGTCCAAACTACGGTCCAGCTGCTGCTGAAGTGAATCAGTTCTAGGAGGGGGAGTGGTATAAATTCACAGTGCTTGACACCTGTGTGTGAATGTGTGCGTGTTTGCATGAAGAACTGGATAAATGTGTACTTGTGACAGTAACAGCCAGGGAGGTGCTGCATAAATACAAGACCACTTACCAGAACCTTTCAGATTGCTGTTGGTACAGGGTATTCAGTGTGCTAACAGTGTCTCTGTGTTTTTCCAGAACATTGGTCGCAATCCAGGAAACTTTCTGTCTTCTCACAGACTCCAGTCGGTTCAGCGAAGACTCTACTCCACTGAGCCCAAAGGTGAGAGCCGCTGGGTCTAAAGTAGGCCACTAACTATTAACATTAATACTTTCCTCATATTTCACATAGATTAATACAATAATTGATAACTAATTTCACATGCTTTTCACATGTACACATATGACACATGTGTTGTATGAAATTATAGTAGGGGTTATGGTTTAAGATTGGAATTGTTGTTTGGTGTGACAGATGTGCAATCAACCATTCTGTAACCGTTCGTTTATAGATGGAAAAGGAGGACCAACACCAGGAGGAGGAGGAAGATCAGGTGGAGGGAAGAGAGGAGGAGGAGGAGGCAGCAAAGACTGGTGGAGTCGAATACAGAAGGTAAATTGTAAAGCCCTGAAATGAAAATGGTTTCACGTTGATAACATTATTGATAGTTACTAGTGTGTGTGTGTGTGTGCATGTATATATTCCGTACCAGGAACAGTGAAGCCTATCTGCATTCATGTATACATTTTGTTTTTCCTAAATATGTTACCTAAATTCCAGTTACTAACAAACCCAATCTCTTTGATCTAATGCTGCTGCCACTGTGTTGGTCTTGTTTATAGTGGATACATAATTCACGTGTTCACATTGCATATTGGTAAAAGTTAACCCAGACGACAGTGACATCAACAGAAGCTGCCCGGTCAAGTTTGCTTTTGCTGGAGTTCCGTTTTGAGTCGTCGTGTTCGTGCTACTTTGACATACATATTTGTTGTTTGCTGCTCACAGATAACCTCTTCTGTTGTAAATAAGGCATTACATTTCTTGCCACTGTTAAACTTTCAACAAAAGGACATAGACATGTTTACCTGTGTGCTACATCACATCATCCTTTACCAACACATATTTTACCAACCATATGGGAACTCAGGAGACCAATGGCTGTAGTTTCGAAAACAAAATGTTCTCCCATTTTTGCTGGATAAAGTATTTCAGCAACTCTTCTGTATGTTTTGTTGTAGATTTTCAGTGGGTGACTGGTCTTGACTGGAAGCAAAACTCTTTTAGTACACAGCCATGCTGTTGTGATACACTCAGAATTGACCTTGTCTTGCCAACATAAGCAAGGCCTCCCCTGAAAAAAAATGTCTGGATGGCAACACATGTTGCTCCAAGACCTGTAAATACAGTATATATCTGCATTAACCGTATCTGTGTGAAGTTACCCATACCATGTGCACTAATGCACCACCATACTATTACGTAGTCTGACTTTTGAACCGTGCGCTAACAAGACCCTCTCCCCTTTAACTTGGAGGACACAGCATCTATAATTTCTTTAGTTGTGTCAGAACACAGTTATTCTGTTTTGGTTTTCGGTCTTGTTCCTTGCACACTGAGGTGTCTCTGGTCTCTCTGAAACTTTCCGTGCAGAGGTATAAATTCAGTTTTAGATTGTTTCCAAAAGTCAAGAGGAGGAAGCCAAGGTGACATTGTTGTGCTATATTTCTTTCATCAGTTGCTTGTAGATATTTCACCTTCATAAATGAAAACCTGATGGTAACATCGTCATCTGTGTATGTGTCGGTCTTCAGGGTGACTTCCCTTGGGATGAGAAGGATTTCCGCTACATGGCGATCACCGTGGCTGGCGTGAGTTCAGCTCTGCTCTACTTCTACTTCAGAGACAACGGCAGAGAGATCAGCTGGAAGGACTTTGTCCATCGCTACCTGGGCAGAGGCATGGTGAGGAGCACTCTGGGATGTTCTCACTGGATGGCTCATAACATGAATGAGAGACATGTTGAGAGAATGGAGTTGTCCTTCCAGACACAACATTGAACATTGATAAAACTAATAAAAGTTGACAATTTAATGCTTTGTTCAGGTGGAACGCTTGGAGGTTATCAACAAACAGTATGTCAGAGTCATTCTGGTACCGGGAGCTGATACAGAAACGGTGAGAGGAACTCAAACATTTCCTCCTTTATGTATTGCCAGCCTAATAAATACGTGGAAAATGGAACCAAGAAACTATAAGGAGGTTCAAGAAATCATCTTGACTCAAACAAGAAGGAAAACAAATGTTTGTCTTGCCATCGTCAGTGGACTTTTTGCATTTGGCTTAAACACAGTATAGAACAGTATACCTGTCCCATTTTCTGCTATTTATAGTTGATCTATTACTAGTTTTGCTTTTCCATTAAGTATTGTGGTCACTATTATCTCAAAATAAGGAGAACCAAAATTGCCTAACAAGTTCTGGTTGACAAATGGTTGCAGCTGTACTTTAGCTTGCAGAAGATGTAGTTTAGCTTCATTCAAAAATGTCAGCTAAATGAAAAGTGATGTTCTTTGACCCTCAGAATTACGTCTGGTTCAACATCGGCAGCGTTGACACGTTGGAGAGAAACCTTGAAGCTGCACATATGGAGCTTGGCTTGGAGCCATCGCATCGGGTTGCTGTTGTCTACAGCACTGAGAGCGACGGGTGAGGCTACTGCACAAACACGCCATGTGTTATATTAGCCAGTGGTTTTTAAAAGCTCACAGATCACTAACTACGTCAACTTTGAAATGTGGGACCCTTGTGTTGTAGAAGATTCTCAGTCAACCAGACAACAAAGCTAATACAAATCCTTAATTTGTTGGATTTACATTTTGTGGCTGTTTATTCTAACTATACCATTTTCCCAGCTCATTTTTGATGAGCATGATCCCCACCCTCCTGCTAATTGGCTTCTTGCTATTCACACTCCGGCGTGGACCAATGGGAGGGGGCGCCGGTGGTGGACGGAACCCCTTCAGCATGAGCGAGTCAACAGCTAAGATGATGAAGAACAACATTGACGTGAAGTTCAAGGATGTGGCTGGCTGCGAGGAGGCCAAGCTGGAGATCCTGGAGTTTGTTAACTTCTTGAAGAACCCTCAGCAGTACCAGGACCTTGGAGCTAAGATCCCCAAGGTTAAATACAGACACACATGAAAACTCACACACAGTCGATACTTGTGTCTGGTAGTTTTGGCAATTGATCCACCACTGGGTCAATATAGTCTAACCTCAAAAATCATCAGTTATCACTTTTATAGCCAAGTACTGACTAATGACAAGACAGGAATATGCACATTTAATCAAACTGCAAAAACTCTAAACAAACATGGTCAGTATGGCCTGGTTTGTTTGCTGCCTCACTTTAGACAGAGCTAGAAGGTAAGTTAATTGAGTTAGGCTATTCTATCTGGTTTAAACCGTGTATCAACAAACAAACTTGTAAACAACTTCATCCATTGTTGTTTATCTTCCAATTCCTTGACATCCTGCCCTTCAATAATAGCGGCTCCAGATCTTTCTCTCTAGTTGGAGCATAGACTGTCTAAAGATGGATGGTGAACAGCTCATCAAAAGGGAAGCCAAAGCACGTAGAGCTCCCCCTGGTGGCTGGCTGCAGTATAGGTCATAAGCTTGTTAGTGGATGGGACTTGGGCCGAACTAAAACACTAAAGTACACATCACATCATTTTTCAAGGATGGTTTCTGTCATTTTAGGTAGTTAACATAACACTGATGCATACTCAAGTATCCATTTTTCTCCCAGGGTGCTGTGCTGTCTGGACCTCCTGGGACAGGGAAGACCCTGCTGGCAAAAGCCACAGCTGGAGAGGCCAATGTCCCCTTCATCACCGTCAACGGCTCAGAGTTCCTGGAGATGTTTGTGGGCGTGGGCCCAGCCAGGGTGAGCGTGTGAACCCTTATTGTGTAGGACTGTTGAGTTCTTCAGAAACTAAATGTTTGACTGAGCTCTCTCTTCTGAAGGTGAGGGACATGTTTGCCATGGCGAGGAAGAATGCACCTTGCATCCTCTTCATTGATGAGATTGATGCTGTGGGGAGGAAGAGATCAGCAGGGAACTTTGGGGGTCAAAGTGAACAGGAGAACACCCTGAACCAGCTGCTGGTGGAGATGGATGGTAGGAGTCGGTTTTTGTCAGTTAAAACCTAGAGATTGGCTATGAAGTTTGGAGTTAACTGCCTTTCTTTTGTTTGTCTTTTACTGCAGGTTTTAACACAGCTACGAATGTCGTGGTCCTGGCTGGAACCAACAGACCTGATATCCTGGATCCTGCACTGATGAGGCCAGGACGCTTTGACAGACAGATTTACATAGGTAAACAGAGTCTTAACTCTCTTAGTGTCCACACACTGACCCCTTTGGAGTGACATGGTTAAGAGTTTTGCACAATTGACCTTTGGCTAAGCCCCGCCCTAGAATGTAGATTGACCAATCACAGCTCCCACAGGGGTCCGACACTTTTTCACAGCGCTCCATTGACTTTAACGCAGGCGTCTCATATTTTCGGTCTCGGCAGGCTATACTGTCGGTATATATCCAGGGTATGGATAAGCCCAATGATGTGCGCGCAAAACCCTGTGGAGCTAACCAAAACATCACCGTTACAGCTTAAGTTGCATAGTTGTTGATACGCTAGCACACGCTGAAGAAATACAACGTTATACGTGCGTAACGTTAGTCCTTTTGCTTCGTAATAACGATTACAGAAGTGAATAGAGACGTACCCAGCTTTACATGAACAGTGTTGCTCCTTGATATTGTCAGTCCCAGCCTCCGTCTCGATTAATAGGATATGCGGTGGTTCATTTTTTGACTGTGACCGGTATGCTTTTGCCTCTATTTGGATGCCTTGTTGTTCGTTGCGTTTCACTCGTATGTCCTCCTGAATATAGCCTTCGAACGCAGCCCCTTTGGCCTACTTCTATCGGACACTTTATTTGCTGCTTTATAAAAGTTTGACAAAAGTTCAGCAGGAAGAGCTGTCACAGCATAGGTCATGTTGATACCAGAGCCTTATAGATAACCAGAAAACCAAAGCCCAGAAGAGAATGTCGGACGTAGCAACAGTAACTAAGGGGGGCGGGGCTTAGCCAAAGGTCAATTGCACTAAACCATTGTAAAGACCTGATTGCGGTATGTTTTGAATATTTGTCAACCAAGCTAGTGAAGGTCCTCAGTCATCCAGGTCATGGTATATCCAAAAAACGTTAAAGAAAGGCAACTGGACTTGTAGAGTTTCTGGAAGATGTTTCGCCACTCAGCCGAAGAATCTACTCGGATGTGTGGTGAAACGTCTTCAAGAAACTCTACAAGTCCAGTTGTCTTTTTTTTTTTTTTTTTTTTTATTGTAACGTTTTTGGATATAACTACCTCATGTTCATCAGAGGAACAGTGTGAATCCATTAGTAATTAAGTGGGGATTTTCTCACGTGTGCCCACGTGACAACTGATTCACAGCGCTAATGGTGTTTAGAAACTTGCAGCATAGGTTTTTAAGTTTTAAATGACGGAATGAAGATAAATGAGGGATTTCTTTGCTGCCACACATGAACATCTCCCATCTCCTCTCAGGTCCTCCAGATATTAAGGGCAGGGCGTCCATCTTTAAAGTCCACTTGCGACCAATCAAACTGGACCCCAATATGGACAAAGACAACCTCGCCAGGAAGATGGCTGCTGCCACGCCAGGATTCACTGGTTTGTAAACTTCATTCTTTATCTTAATTTAACATTCCAATGAAAATGACTTAATTAAGGCAATCTACATTAGTTGATGTGATCCTCTGGATATTGAGTGTACATCATGTGCCATAAATGACGGTCCAAATGACAGGCATCTGCAGAACAAACATAAACCTTGTCTGTTAGTTGGAAACCAAAAACATAGCTTAAAACAAGGGAAATCTGCATTTTACGCTACTAGTAATATTGCACTAAAACGTAAATGTATAGAAGTGTTCCTTGATATCAGTCAGAACAGAGATATTGGTTGACGGCTGTTATTCTTCTTGTGAATAAATCAGGAGCCGACATCGCCAATGTCTGCAACGAGGCTGCTCTGATCGCTGCCAGGTACTTGAACCCGTCCGTCAACGGCAAACACTTTGAGCAGGCGATCGACCGGGTCATCGGAGGTCAGTGTGATGTCACTTCGCTTGCTGTTGTTATTTTGGCTGCTTCTCTGTTAAATAATTGCCATTATCTATGTCTGCATTTGTCAATGTACTTTATTCGAATGGCGAAGAGACAATAACAGTTAAGCGCCAGTCTGAGTCCTTGGTCGTCTTTTGTGTTTTTCAGGCCTGGAGAAAAAGACTCAGGTCCTGCAGCCCACGGAGAAGAAGACCGTAGCGTATCATGAGGCCGGTCACGCCATCGTTGGCTGGTTCCTGCAGCACGCTGACCCTCTGCTCAAGGTGACTATATAATCAGTGTGTTCAGAATTTAGCACTCTAAACAAGACATTTACAAGCATTTGTAAATCATAAATGGACATTTTCTGACATATGGAAAACAATGAATCGCTAATTATTAATCAGTAACAGAAGTAATAAAAACCCGTTGCTATTTGCTGTCTCAAACAGATAGCACACAGTAACAGATGTGTGGGGTAAATTTTTAATATTTTTTTTAGACGTGGTATTTCTGCAAGATTTTACCACTCAGTACTTCACTGATAGATTGCGCTGATCCTCCTGTTACTGGTGCACCCACACACATTTGCTTTGTGTCCAGGTGTCGATCATCCCGCGGGGGAAGGGCCTGGGTTATGCTCAGTACCTGCCCAGAGAGCAGTACCTGTACAGCAAAGAGCAGCTGTTCGACAGGATGTGTATGATGCTGGGAGGCCGCGTGGCTGAGCAGGTCTTCTTCAGCAGGATCACCACCGGCGCTCAGGACGACCTGAAGAAGGTCACGCAGTCCGCCTACGCTCAGGTACGCGCGCACCTTCCGTCCGATTTATACAACAGTCGAGTCTTATTTGTCCCGTGACACTTCATTCTGCGTGCTGTCTCCAGGTGGTGCAGTTTGGGATGAGCGAGAAGGTGGGGCAGGTTTCATTTGACCTTCCCAGACAGGGCGAGATGGTCATGGAGAAGCCGTACAGCGAGGCGACGGCTGAGCTCATCGATGCGGAGGTCAGGCAGCTGGTGGAGCGGGCGTATGAGCACACCCTGCAGCTCATCAAGGACAAGAAGGAGCTGGTGGAGTTGGTGAGACTCTAATATTTTTTATGCCTCCCAAAAACAGTATGTAGAAACAAATCTCTACATAATTAATCATAAAATGTAGTTTAATCTCATGCCAGTGATGTTAAGTCCCGATGTCATCCTCAGGTGGGAAAGCGTCTACTGGAGAAGGAGGTGCTACACAAGGCGGACATGTTGGAGCTACTGGGCCCACGGCCGTTCGAGGAGAAGTCTACGTATGAGGAGTTTGTGGAGGGGACGGGGAGCTTCGAGGAGGACACGAGCCTGCCGGAGGGCCTCCAAGGCTGGAACCAGGAGAAAGGAGAGGAGGCAGAGGAGGCGCCTCCCGCTCAGGAAAAGAAGCAGGCCGTGTAGAGTCAGAGAAATTCCGTGAAGAAGAAGAACAAACACATCCCAGCTGCAAAAAAACTGCGTACTGCTGTCTCAGTATTACAGAGCCTGGGAGGTTTTGTCCACAGTTTAGTACAATTAATAATCAAACACTCAAATTACTGAAATCAGTCCTTGATGCTTCATCTAATTTATTCCCTCAACAACTGGCATGGACTTTGTAGATTTGATTTTAAATTAGAGCCAATATTTTGATATATTTTACATTCAGACCTCTTCTTTTTCAGATGAATAAACCAAAATAAAGGAGGCAGAGGAATAGGGTAGCTTAGGAGCAGGATTTATTTATATGGGGACACTGATTAAGCCATTTATTTCCTAATTTCATCATTTATCAGAAATGGTCCTCCTGAGAACCACCAGGCTCTGTACATTCACACGCTGAGGCAGCCATGAGTTTTTTGAGGACGTTGGTCCAGTAAGCCTTAAGACTCCAACTGGAGACCAGCGCACTGCAGATTTGAATGCTCCTGAACGGAGTGTACTTGTTACACATGTAGAGTGTGTAAACATATAGACTCTTCCTGTTATTTATGTGCAAAACAAGGGAGGTACGTTCTCTGACTGACGCCTGCCTTCGTGATAAAGCGTAGGAGGTGCTCATTTTTAAATATTTTGAGAAATTATGTGAACTTTCTTGTTTGCTGGATTTTAGTAAAGTAAAGCTGTTACTGCTCACGCTGACGTGTTCCACCTGCTTCAGTGTTTGTTTCAGCGTGCTGGAAGGCTTTAATGATGGTAAATGAAGAGATATTGACCGGACAGGAAGCTCTGGTATCATCAGCTCAGAATAGTAGGATCATTTCATATTTAAATAGACTTTGAAGGATTTCTGCAGAGGCATGTGCTGATTTTAAAGGAAAATTCCTCCAAAATACTGAAACAGAACAGCCACTTAGTGGCTTCATTTCTTCAGTTCAAATGAACCGTCCCGTCTGCAGACTGCAAGGCTTGTCAAGTGTTTTTTCTTCATCATCAACTCCCCTGAACAGAGTACATTAGACCTTATAGTACTGCTATAGTACTTCTCCAGTGTCTCCATACCAACTCTGTTGACATCCAAAAACTCATAAACGCAAAACAGATGAACTGACACAGTGACAAACCGACTTAATCAGTCTAAATGTCTTCTAAAACAAGAGATAAGATACACATAAACATGTCCTGATATGTGACTTTATGTTATTATGTTATTTAAGCTGGACTTCAGTTCTGTTTGACTGCATGATAGATGCTCTTATAGCTGACTGTCTGACATTCACAGCCCTTTCACTCTGTGCTTAGTCACCTCTGCAGAGATGAGAGAGGGGCCAGGCGTGGCACCTCTCTCTTTTTCATGTGAACAGCTAAATGCAGCACTATCAGTGTTTGCTTGAGAGGTTGCTGCAAGTATGTCCCATTATCTCGAAGCAATTCAGCAGCCCCCTCTCTGTGGTGAACACTTTTTATTTCCGTGTCCCAAGTTCAGAACCTGGCATTATTCTCAAAAAGATTACTGCATTTTCATTTCCAAAAGTATTGACACAGTGAGGCCAGTTCAAAATCAAAAGATGAATATGAGACAGGAGATCAACAGTTCAGCTTTTCACGATCCACGACTCAGAAGACAGCACCTTTTGCTTGAAGCCACCTGTTTTTCATGTAAGCAAAAGTATTGGAACATGTGACTGACACGTGTGTTATTGCCTAGGTGTGTCCTATTGCACTGATTATTCAAACAATAAATGGTACTGAATGTCTACGCTCGGTTTAATTGTGGGTCTTGCCTGTGCAGACTGCATGTATAGTTAGAGGTGTAACCAACATGGAAACCAGAGAGCTGTCTGTGGGTGAAAACCAAGCTGAGAGAAAATGGAAAATCATCTGTCCAACCATTTGGAATGTCCTGAAGAAGAAAGAAACCACTAGTGTGCTGAGTAACAGGCGCTGGACGGGTAGACCAAGGTAAACAGCAGCAGTTGACGACAGAAACATTGTGCGAGCTGTAAAGAAAGACCCTAAAACAACTGTTCGTGACATCAGCAACTACCTCCAGAGGACAGGAGTGAAGGGATCACAATCTACTGTACACAGAGGACTTCATGAACAAAAGTACAGAAGCTACACGAGAAGATACAGAACACTCATTAGCAAGAAGAATAGGGAGGCCAGGCTGGAAAGTCAAGTCTAAAAAATTCTGGGACAAACTTTATGGGCTGATGAGACAGGTAAACCTTTACCAAAGTGATTTGAAAAGTTAAAGTTTTGAGAAAGAGGATCTGCTCATGATCCAACATACAAGCTCATCTCTGGAACAAAGTGGAGGTAGTGTCATGGCTTAGGCTTGCAAGGCTTCTTCTGGGACGGGCTCATTGATCTTCATTGATGATGGCAGCAGCAAAATGAACTTGGATGTCTGCAGAAACATTTTATCTGCCAATTTAAAGAAAGATGCAAGCAAACCGACTGAGAGATCCTTCACCATGAAGCAACATAATGAGCCAAACACACTGCCAAAACCACAAAGGAGTTCATCAGGGGCAATAAGTGGAAGGCTTTAGGCTGGCCAAGTCAATCTCCAGACTTGTAGAGCGTGCATTTTACCTGCTAAAGAGGAGACTGGGTGGAGTAACCCCCAAAACACACAACAACTGAAAGAGGCTGCAGTAAAAGCATCATGAAAGAAGAACGCAACGGTTTGGTGATGTCAATGGGTCACAGGCTTGATGCAGTTATTGCAAGCAAAGGATTAGCTTTAGCATTAGTCTTACTCACTTTAATCTAATTTAAATCTGTTCCAATACTTTTGCTCACATGAAAAACGAGTGGGTTCAAACAAAATGTGCTATCTTCTAAGCCTTGTATCAGATCCAGATGTAAATACCCGGAAAAAAAAAAAAGCTGAAATGTTGATCTCTTGTCTCATAATCATCTTTTGACGTTAAACCCAGTTGTTTTCAGTGTACAGTAAAAAAAGAGGAATTGGTCTCACAGTTCCAATACTTTCTGAGGGGACTGTATGACACATTAGATTCCTATCACGTTCAAACACATGGTTAACCCATTTATTAAGGTGAGACTCATTTAGACCTGTTAATATTAGCTTGTACATTCTGGCTGCACAGTGAACTGTGGCTCAAGTCCTATCTGTATTTGATATTTCTGCCCAGTGATGAAAGCCCCACATTCCAAATTGTCCTATTATTAGGAGTTCCAACTTTTCTGTAACAGCGTTCTGAACTCAACACAAACCATTTTGGTTAATGTAGGAAATGATTGCCTGAAGTACAAGACCAAGATCTCAAGGGTAATAGCTTTGAGTCAGTAATGGCGTCTAAAAGTGGATTTTTATGACCGTCATCACTGCAGCGGATGGAGAGCTACCTGTGTGTGGTACCTGTAATGTGCTCTGAGAAAGTTCTTCTGTGTTCAAAGGAAGTTTTGCTGCTTGGGCCTCCTGTGACCTCACTGACAGAACACAGGTCACAAAGAAACAATGGAGATCATCAACATATCTACTGTAACTTCAAAGCCTGCGATCATAAATTAACATCATGTGAGATTTATTAACTATCCAGACAAATAGTCACCGTTTTAAAAGTGTAAAGTTTTCCCTGCTGACAGTGTAGACTTCACAAAAGTGTAAAGGTCAGCTGAGGTCATCAGTTTTCAGCAGCTGTACAAGAAACACCTCATGACTTGGGCAAATTATCTATACTTTGGAGCAAGTCACACTTGCTGAAAGTTCATATTTACACCAATCAGCCACAACATTATGATCACTGATAGGTGAAGTAAATAACATTGACCATCTAATTCACAAATTCCCTAGATCCCAAACTGATCAAGTATCTGTGGGATGATCCACAGAGGCCCCTCCCCTCAACCCATAGGACCCAAAGGCCCCCACTAACAACATTCTGTTGCCAGACACCACAGGACACCCTCAGAAGACCCATGTCCATTCTCTGATGAGTCACAACTGTTTTGGAGGCACAAGGGAAACCTACACAATATTAGGAAGGTGGTTATAATGTTATTCCATGATCTGTGTATTTATTGATCTCCACCCTGATAGGCTATTTTAGAGACTCAGATAATAACTGAACATAAATGAACATAATCTGCAGCTCATCAATAAAGTGAATGAAATACAAGTGTACCCACATGTAGAAGTGAGAATGATCATTTATTTTGTTGTTGTTCTTCTTCTTCAGGTAAACACATCTATTAAAACAGAACCCAGACTCAGAAAAGACATCAGAAATCCCTGAATACTGTTGGAAAGGTTCACTTCACCGCTGACTGCTGCTGTTCTACACAACTTTAATCACAGCACTCGTAATTTTAAGAGAATATTTCTCCCTCCCCGAGGATCAGAAGGCAGCTGCTGCTGTGTGTTCAGCTCCAAGGTTAAAGTTCAGCTGCTCGATTGATGCCATGACTGTATGAAATGCTCTAGTCTGCTGCAGGTTATTCTGCACAGTAATATTTGGTACAAAGTACATTTTAGATGTAAAATACTTCAACAACATGTAGTTCAGATCTGCTCCACATTAAAAAGTAAATGGTGAATTTAACTTTATAGAATTTGGTGTTTGGGGGAATGCACTTCTAGAGAGTTCAGTTTTTCTAGTTTTATCGTGTGCAGCTACAGCAGGCAGAATAACTAGCTTAGCACGGAGTCCACAGATAGGACTCTAATGTACAGTTTCCTGTCTGAAATCTTTGCTATCTGCCTCTCTGCTCGTCATGACATAGTCCAACACATAACCCCTAAACAAACCTGTGAGACACATCAGAGGAGCTCACAGGTTGATACCGTTGGGAAGTTGCTAACACAACTTGGCTGCTACTGTGAGATCTGTGTGTCTCCAGGTGGTGTGTGTTGTACAGTTCAGCTACCTGCAGCTGGACAACACATCTGCCACGTTGCTCCATGAGCCACAGACTTTGGTCCCCTTTCCTCTTTGACTCGGTTTCAACAGATTCCTCAAATATTGTCCACTGTGCGCTCCGTTCACATTTGACCTGAAAACGTTTAAAGCTCTACCTTGATTCCCGTCTTTCGTTGAAAGAGTAAAGGTAAACAATGTCAATGTAAAGCTCTACTTAAAGACTTTATTTCAGTATCAAAATGCTACAAAGATGCTACATTCCTGTTTGAGTGTAATGGCAACACGTCTCCTCACACAAGCTGCGCTGTGTACACCTGGCCAGCGGGGGGCACCGACGTGCCCTCAAGAGTCTCTTGGGCATTTTCAGAATGATTGCCTCTCCTCTCTCCCACGGCTGACGAGCCACTTCACAGCTTTGATCCAGAGTCACTTTTACGTATTTGTCAAGATTCAGTTTAAAAAACAAAAAAACAAATAGCCCTTTATCTTTGCTGCAGAGTGAAACCAAGCTCCTCTGAACAGCTGGAAATAAAAATCTGAGATAAACCATGTTCTCCAACCTTGTTCTGTTGTCTCTTATGTTCAAGTAAAAAAAACGATCCTTTGGCTACCGACTCAGTATTTCCTTTCACGTCTCCTTCAACTTCCTGCTGCTGCTTTCATCCAGATACGTGGATTTGTCCTGGTTTAAATCCAGCGGTGGAGGACTAACGCAACGAGCAGTGAGACAGAGAAAAGAGTGTGTGACAGGGAGATCGCCGACGCCCCGCCACAGTCTTTAGCGTCCTCCTGTTGAGCAATAACAACATATTCACATTAATATAAACACAAATATTAAACTGACTGATTTACATCATAAGGAGAAGCTGGTTCATTTCTTAAATAATCATTTATGTATAGCACATCAGTGAATGAGAGAGTTGGTTTTACAGCAGTTCATTGATCACAATGCCACAGCTGCCAGTAGGATGCTTGAATGATATGCACTGTTTTTGCACCCTTCAAATTTTTCTCCATTTCTGCATAAAAATATTAAAAAACATGAGCAGATATTCACCTCAAAGTAGACACACAGAACCAAATCAAGTAAATGAAATAGAATTATTATATTTGTGCATTCACTTCTTCAAGAAAATGAATTATTTGTACATATCTGTGAGTTAAAAAAAGAATGTTAACCTTTGTTTTCAGTATCTGTGTGATCTCTATGTGCAGCAATAACAGTTAGTAAATGTTTCTAGTAACTGATGATCAGTTGTTGGCGTCTTGGAGGAATTTCAGCTCACTCTTCAGTACAGAACTACTTCATCTCTGAGATGTTGGTGGGTTTCCTCATATGAACTGTTTGCTTCAGGTCCTTCCGCAACATTTCTACTGGATTAAAGTCATGACTTTGACTTGGCCATTTTAAAACATTAACTTTAACCATTCTTTGGTAGAAGGACTTGTGTGCTTGGGGTCGCTGTCTTGCTGTATGACCCAGTTTCTGGGAGACTCAGATTGAGTTCACAGCCAGATGTCCTGACATTTTCTATTAGAATTCACTGGTATAATTCAGAATTCATTTGCCTATCAATGATGGCAAGCTGTCCTGGCCCAGATGCAGCAGAAAAGACCCAAACAAGGACATTACCACCAAACATGACATCTCTCATTTAAACTAAACAATACTTCTTTGGTCTCATCTGACAACTAAACATTTCCCAGATGGTCTTCTGGCTTGTCCACATGATGCTTAGTAAACTGAAGACGGGCAGAAATGTTCTTTGTGGAGTAGTGGCTTTGTCCTTACCACTGCCATGCACACCGTGGTTGATACATTACATTGATTGGAGACACTTCTGAACAGATGGACTCTAATTTGGCTTTGAAGCTAACTTGCAATCCAAGAGGTGCACTTACTTTTACACCTCACAGATATGTAACATTGTCTCATTTTCCAGAATAAACAAATACACAAATCATGAATCATTTACATGCTGAAATGTAAAAAATTCTGAAGTTTGCAACAACTTTTAAGTGGCGCTCTATACAGATATATTTATATTTAAAAATGTATTTTAAAAATAAGTGTGTTGTGTGAAAGAATGGTAAGGGTCAGATATACTTAACTCTTAACTCTGCACTCTCAGTCAGCGGGTGTCACACCGAACTTATTTCTGTAGTGCAGCCATGAACTACTTTTCCATTTTGTAAACACATACAGTACATTTAGCTAAGTTTGATTCTGGGAACAGCGGACTGCAGATTATCACATAACTTGATTAGAAACAAAGCAAGCTATTTAACACAGACCTGGCTGATGAGTTTATTGAATTTATTTATTTAGAGGCTGCGTCCTCCAAGCCTTCATTGAAAGCACTGACTCTGGAACCTACTACGTTTTTGGTTTGTTGTGCTCTCTTATTAAAGTCCGCATTATAGCATTATGTAATAGTGCTATGTTTTTGTACGTTTGTTCAAATTCAGTTCCAGTATGTAATGTGTTCAAAGAGTTATCTGAAAGTCTATTGATAGTAGGGAGACTTGGCTCTGACCTTTGGGTGGTAGGAGTGGCAGGACTCCGGACGTCGTCGCACCTTCTGAGATTTCATCCTGTTGCACTTCACCGTGGCGTTATGTTCACAGATGTTAAAGAAGATATGCTGTTTGCTGCTGAGAACTTGGAGCTGGCATTATTTGAGAAACTGTGATGCTACTTCTAATGACAAAACCCCCTTCCCAGAAAACCTTACCTTCAAGGAACATATCTACAAACTATTGTTTTCATCCAAACAAAAGTAAAATTGTCCAAACACAAACAGACTAAACAGAAATTTATCAGAAGTACAGTTTGTTTCTGAAGTATAGCAAGCCATTTGGGGCCAAATAAATGTAACAAGTCTGGACTGATTATAATAACAACTTCCTTCATCCTTGTTTGTGGAGTTAAATGAGTTATCTGTGCAGAATGGGGTATCCGAATGCACCACTGCCATCTGTAAGAACTCAGCACAAATGTGATATTTTAACAAGTGTGATGGTGCTGCCTCCCTGCAGTGGGCCTGTCTGCCCAGCAGGGGGCATCCTTGTTGAGTAAGGGAAGGATATATTTAATCTCTTTGGGCTCCAGTAGGATGGGTCCGTACTGACGAGAGCAGTCACAGTCGGCCTGGGTCACAACCATCACCAAGTTACTGTCGGGAATCTGCTGCACCACAAACATCCTGAAACAACAAGTTTCAGCCAGTCACTAAACAATCCACAACCAGTCAGTTTACAGTCACTTGTTAGAAATCATTTCAAGAGAAGTTTAGCTGCTGCTTAATAGCCAGTAAAGAAAATATATATAAATATCACAGTAACCTCTGAATACTATCAACTGACAATCAAGCCCAGTTTTAATTAATTGTCATCTATTCAGTCATGACATGTCTCTTATTTTGGTTTTTCATTCATGTTTGATTCGATTAATCACAGTAAGTAATGCATTACTCTGACATAAACACAGAATGAACAGGAGTCTAAATGAAAACTAACTCTGAGAATAGTTTTTAGCCCATATTCCTGTTTGGCCGGCAAAACACTGAAACCTGAATATAGAAGTCTTCTTTGAAAAAAGCAGCTCTGTATTAGTTTATAGGTTGATGAATGTGTTAAGTGTGTCATACTTCTGGCAGCGTCCACACTTAATGAGACTGTTGGCCTCTCTCACGGACGGGTCGTACATGAAGCCGGGATACGCCGTGTCGCAGGGCTGCAGCAAATCGACCTTCTTCTGCTTATGACCTGAGAAACACACACACACAAGATTGCTACACTTGCGACAAATAGTTCTTCTACTGTTTGTGTACTTATCAAGTACACAAACAGATGATCATGCCAATTTTTATCACATTTCTATCTCTGCCAGAACATTTTTATAAATGCAGCCAAACACGCATACAGGCCATAGATTACTTACTTGTGTGATAGCCAGCTTTGGCTGAATGGATGAAGATGGAACACAGTGACGACACAGAGGGCAAGGCGATGTGATGTGAGGGTGATGATGGAGAGATGACGATGAGGATGAGGCAGCCGTTGACATGAGACATAAAGCAGTGACATTGTGGATGATGAATGAAAAACAAAAGCTACATGTGTTTGTCTGTTCACAGCTCCTCTGACTGATCTAATCTTTTTAATCGTTTCACAGCTCCATTGATCTTCTGTATTCTGTTCTGCTGTTGTTCAGTACATGTTTCAAAGCCTCTTCATCCCCTGTGTTCTGTGAACTCTTGACACACATGATATGACATAGTTTTCCGCCTCTACCATCCAGTCTAGTTGCAGTTTAAATTTAAATTGACGTTGTATAAACACATGATTTCCTGGACTGATAGTGAGCCTCATCACATATGTGCATCAACAATCACACGAAGCATTAGCAAAAACAGAGAGCTTGCAGTGGTCTACCAGGTGAACAGGAGGCTCCCTGGTTGTTATCCAAGCACAATTGTGTGAAAGTTTGTCATAATTTTGAATTATGTTGATTGCCACATTGACCCCTGACCTCCACATTCTAGTTAACTTGGACTCCTTAAGTCATACCTCCAGCTGCAGCTGTCGCCTACACCAGGGGTATTAAAACTTTTGACCATAGGGTAGAAAATCAGGGATCACCAAAGGTATTATTGTTAATCCTGTGAACATGTATGAACCTTTTTATAGCTGTGAGGGTATTTCAGTCTGGACGACAGTGGTGCACTGATCAACTTCGTGGAGCTATTCTGCTAACTAGCGTAGCTTAACATTTCTTTACAAGAGTATCATTTTACAGTAAAAAGACAGAGAAACCTCTGACAGCATCAGCACAACACCTTACCATCCACAAAATAATCAGAGTGCCAGAGACCGCAGAGGTTGAAGTCCAGCAGGAACCTTACAGGAGACACAAACACCTTGTTAGAGACAAATAGAGCATGCAACATACAACTCCTACTGAGGAACACACTAATGAAATGAACTCACACATAATGAAATAATCACTATTCATATATACTTTTGATTAAATAAGTGTGAGTACTCCTATCACCACGACACTTCACTACTAAATAAAAATCCTTAGTTGACACTTACATGAGTGCGTTGGAGAAGAGCCATCTTAGCAAAGCCACAATGCTGAAAAACGGCTGCAGGGAAAGATCAAAACACATGTTTTTTTTTTAGGATTTGGGAAAAACCTGTCAGAACTACTTAATAGTAGCTAAATCCCTGTTAACAGCAGCAGTGATGAGACTCACACTGAGCAGAGGTCGAGCACTGCTGGCGTGATGGTGGCTGTTCTTACACATTGCCTGGTAGTCAAACAATGACACTCTGCAGAAAAAAACAGGTTAAATCAGTGACATAAGCAGACATCATGGGATATTTTTGCTTTTCTCAAGTGCAGCAGCACACCCGGCGTAAGATCAAAATGTTTTCTTAACTAAAGTTGCAGTAGGGCAGTTTGGTTGGAAACATAGCGTATGTACATGTATAATGTTTGGAAGCAAGAATTACTGGTTAAAGTTAAATGGACACACTATAGAACAGATCAGGGTTGGTGTGCATATAGAACTTTTGTGTTAGTAAACACAATGATGCTTTTCTGTGGGTGGGGCTTAGCTGGAGGCAAAACAATCCACAGTATCCACACAGACTAGCAGCTTGTCAGCTTGTTTCTGTCTGAATGTGTACTGTCACTCACTCCCCAGGACCGACAGTGTTACTTGAAAAAGTTGACATTAATAGACGGAACTGGATTAGCTTCTGTGCAACGGTCGGACGCTTGATAGAAAAACCGAGGTCTAATCCTCTCATTTTATTGTGTTGAACCACAGGTTTCTACGATCTTTTTGATGATCTTTAGAGAGTGGCAGCTGGTATACAATAAAATTTCAGTTCGGAGCTATTAACCACACTTCACCAATTCTGGCACCCCACAACACAGCAAGATGACATTTTAGTAACGGTAGCCACTGTGGTTTTTGCCTCCAGCTAGCCGCCGTGATGTAATCGTGACATAGGCCGTAAAAGGGTCTATAGAGATTCAACACCTAACACTTCCACCTATCACAAGGTAACACTACCTAGAAATCTAGCTAGAAAGCCAGTCAGTAGCAGAGAAGAGACTGCTAGCATTCCTGGCTACACCAAAACAGTTCCAACGCCCAACTTTTTTTTGGTGTAAACTCTGATATTGTTTTAAAATCAAAAGTAAATTTGTCCAATACTTTTTAAACATTCCCATCTTGATCAGCGATGCCATGACCGACCCATCGACCTCGCCAAAGAAACGTCCAACCTGGAAAAGACAATGTGAAGGTAGATATTTGTTGTTACAATTCAGCAAAATGAACAGAAGAACAGTCATGGTTAAAAGTAACATTCGAATGTAAAAGGAAATGAACACCAGTTCAGTATTTTTGCTAACCCGTCCATCCACCCTGACCTCCTCTTTTGTTCCTGTCTTAATTACCACAGTCACCAGCGGATACAGTCACAATGTGATTTTTCTGGGAGAGCAGTCTCAACCAGAGATATTGGAAGTGCACAGAATTACTGGGCAGATGGACACAATGACATTTGGCAAGAAATAGTAAAGAAATATCATGTAACTCCCTCTAAACCCATTGAATCTAAATCATGTCTGCTTGGATGTGGATTAAACAAATAGAAAAGCAAGTTTTATCGATTATGGTAGGTGGGTTTATGGACTTGACAAAGCCAGAGTACTACTTCGAGTTCTTAGGCTAAAATTCTACAGTCTAACCAAATCCTGGCTCCCTAGTAATATATGTCCAGCTCCTGAAACTGAAATTCAGCAGTAAATAACATTATTCTCACTGCAGTCTATTCAATTTGGGAGGAATGGTCCCTCGATTCTACTAAAATAAAATTCTATTATGTTAATGTTATTAGATTTTAGACGCAGCATGTAGATGTAAAGAAAGATTTTAGAGACTTAAAGTCATTCCTGTCTGTGAGGGTCTGCAGTGTGTCGGTTCTCTCTGGCCCTCAGCAGCAGCAGTAGCAGCAGCAGAGTCTGAATTATTCAGAGCATTTTGTCTCAGTGGCTCTATTCACGTTTTACAAGCTGTTCTCTGCCGACACTTCATCTTAGTCTGGATGGGATTCTCTCAGCAGCCTCTGAGGATTCACAGGTTGCTGAATGTTAGAAGGTAGAGGCTGCTTACACTGAAACTTGACCCTACGTTTTCCTGACAGCAGCAGTTGATGCGGAGGGTAAACACATTGGACTAAACATAAAATCAAAGCTGCACAAGTAGCAGGAGCTCTGCTGACGCACAGCAGCAAAGAGAGCAAGCTCTCATTACAGTCTCTAAAGAATTCAACGAGGAAATTGACTCAGTATAATCTGGACCACAAAACCACCTGGAAAGAACTGCTAAGGCTGATATAACATAGTCAATAAATCTTAATCTGAGCAAGACAGAAGCAGCAGCAGCAGCAGCAGCAGCAGCAGCAGCACCATATATTTAAACCAGAAGAAAGTGAAACGTCCGCCCATAAGACGGGCCTGTTTCAGAAAATTAATCTGCAGCCTGCAACCAAATTTCCAAAATCCTCTGTGCACTTGCATGGGTTGCATGGGTAGTAAACACAAGTGATTCTTCCTGCAAGGTGCAAATGTTAGCGTTTAGTTCAAAGCAGAGGTTGGATTTAAAAGCTTTGCCCTGTCTTACTGATGTTTTAAAATCGTCACTGTACAGAGAACACAACCTTTTAGTAAAAGTAAAAAAGTTTGTTTTCTTTCTGCAACAGGTTCCCAGGCAGGACCATGGATGGCATTTCCCGTGCACACCGCCAGTAACAAGCCTTCTGTTTTGCTTGGTCACCCTCTACACTTCCTCTTGCTGACCTATTTCTTTTAGTCAGCACTGACTTAATTTCTCTCCTGATTAAATATTTACCCTGCCCTGCAATGCACTATGAGCTGCACCTTCACACCACAGCGGCTTCGGCACCGGGGAGGACTCTAGGCATTTCCACAAGCACCCTCAAAAAGCCCAGAGCTCAGCAAAACATCGAGGAAGCACTTCATCATAATATCTGCTTAGTAAGGCCACTGGGAACGCAATAGAAATGCAAATAATGAAAAATGAGCTTTACAGCAAATGATTCTTTTTTTAAGTTTACCCTACACCACAATATTTTGCTGCTGTGCGTAGAGGCCGTAGCTCCTCTTAATCACGCTTCAGTAATGCCGCCAGTACTTCTGGTTTTTATATCTCACCTCCTGTACTTTTGAAAAACAAGAAGAATCATTTAAAAGAAAAAGAAATGAAAATGTTTGGTGGCTTTGTTGTGCCTAAGTGATTATTGATCAGATATTGCACTGGTTGGACCAAACATTCAGTCTCATAGCATTTGCTAAACTTATTCTTATTAACACTAAAACACCTCTGACCTCAAAAAACGTTGTAAGTCTCCAGTTTAGTCCTCTGTCTAGGATATGACAGTGTGTTTCAGTATGCTGGATTTAGATGGATCCATTATATATATATATATATATATATATATAAATAAAGCAATATATTATTGAGTATAGCATTATGTTTTCAGCAGTGTATAACTACACACATATTGTGTCACGTTTGTTTGTAAGGGAGCTAATCCTCTTCCATGGGGTGAGTCCTGTTGTGCCACCGTGTTTCTACAGGAGCCCAGAATCAACAAACCACCAATGATGGCAACATTTTGGAAGTAGCTACTGGCACCATCACTTAACATGACCAAAACTGAACCTTGTCTAATGTGGAGTAGAAACTAAGGCTACATTCAAGACAGGTTACTGACTCTTTACTAAACAGTACATCCATACTGAATGGATCCAAAGGCAATGTATTAAAATTGGTCATTATTAGTCCAACATCTGGTGATTGGCAGTATTTGAGGGTGTGTGTGTATGTAGCCATGGCCGAAGCAGCATTATTATTCTTTGGTCACAGTATTTTATTTAAGCAGTAGCCTACGTTATAATCAGCTGTACATTTGAATAAAGTTGCCTTCGCGTTATCTGCTGACATCAGTGGTCTTACACAATGGGAACATTTTAATTAATTTTATTGCTCCTCTTCTTCAATTTAAGACACTAAATCAGATCCTTGATAATCAATAAGCTGCTAAGACAGGCTGAACAGTTGCCCAGCACTGTTTGAAAAAGACTCTGATGGTGTCAGATGAAGGGCGTCTCTGTTTGTATCCTGTAACTCAACAAACACCACAGATAGCAGCCAATATGCATATGAAATTATCAAGTACACAGCTGCATATCCAGTTTTGGGTATAGTTCTCTAATGGGTGGATTCATGAATTGCTGCTGCTTTTAAGCTCTTTGATAGAAAAAAGAAATCTGTGCAGCAAGAATGTGTGTAATATGGCTAAACTCCAGCTGCTGCTTTCTCTCAGCACACATTTAGAATTTTGCTTAATGGGTTCATCATTAAATTGTCTTAATTCTCGAGGAAGCAGGCCATTAAATTAGCTAAATTAAATGGCCACTTCAAACAAAACAACAAAAAAAACTGGTGTTGTACTCAGCCAGTATCTAAGAGATTTGTCCAAATGCCCAACCCTTCTGCTTCCCCACTTCGCCGTCAGCCTGGTCAGCTTTATGTGTTATGACATAAGAGATTACTCAACCTGTGTCTGCACACTCACATTCACCGAACTGCTCTATGAAACTGGAATTCGTTGTAACCCTGACAGCTGTACACAGACAGCGTGCGACAACCCAACCTCATTTGGCCTCAGCAGAGGCTGTTCATGGTCACTGAAACTGGCCCCTCACACCAAGATCACAGATTTGACTGCTGACGTGAAGCTGAAGCTCAGGAGGGAGATTAAACAACTTAAAAATAGATATAAACATTCAACGGAGCAGGAGAGAAGGATCATGAACTGGGTGTGGCTGCTCAGCCGAGTATGTGTGCATATGTGCATTTATGGTGGCATGGTGGGCTCAGGATTAATCCCCAGTAATATGGCTCTTAAAGGGCTGACTTAATCCAGAGCTAACGAGCAGCTGTCAGATGGACAGCAGGCTCACAGTATGCACATCCCTCCACGCTTCAGAATGATATACAAAATGATGTCTGTGCAAATGGTCTAACCGTTATTAGTTCATTTTTTATTCGATTGTTATTCAATTAAAACAATCAAATTAAATATATATACACACCAATCATGCGTAACATTATGACCACCTTCCTCATATTGTGTAGGTCTCCCTTGTGCCTCCAAAACAGTTGTGACTCATCAGAGAATGGACATGGGCCTTCTGAGGGTGTCCTGTGGTGTCTGGCAACAGAATGTTGTTAGTGGGGGCCTTTGGGTCCTATGGGTTGAGGGGAGGGGCCTCTGTGGATCATCCCACAGATACTTGATCAGTTTGGCATTTAGTGAATTTGGAGGCCAGGTCAACACCTTGTGCTGTTCTTCATGTTTTTTGAGTTGTTCCTAAAGCTGGGGATGGCTGCTGCCATCAAGGAGTGTCATTGCTATGGGGTGGGGGTGCCTGGTCTGGTCTAGGTGGGTGCTACATGTCTAAGTAACATCCACATGAATGCCAGGTCCAAAAGTTTGGTCAATGTTATGCACATCTCCTGTCTGTGGTCATAATATTGCAGCTGATTGGTGCATATGTCTAAGGTAAATTGATCAGCAGAAAACATGGATGTTCATGATGCACTATTTAAAATGCTTGTTTTAAGAACGAAGGTAAAGCATTGGACATGTTTTGGTAGATAAGAGCACCTCCTTTTGTGGTATTCATGACCTTGTTAGCGGATATTTTGGATAAAGTCACGAAAGTCATGGAGTATACGAGTCATGTAAATGACTTCCCATGTTGTAAAGATGAGCTCACGAGTTCCATTTCAAGGCCGCATGAAGTTTGAAGCAAACTGAATATTTTTTCTTGGTCACAAAAAAAAAAACCCTTGAAAATCTGACTTTAAATAGAGTTAAAGACATATTCAGACATCGCAGAGCTGTGGATCGGTGTGACCTCAGACTGCAGGGGTCATATCTATCATGCTTCCGGCAGCTCACTCTGTTCTGTGAAAGCTCCGCCCCCGATGAAGGAGGTGTAGCAGCTGCTATATTCCCTATTAATGCATCACACATAGAGATTAAGATCCAAACTGTCCTCAAATCCTGTGAGTCATCCAGATGTTGTTTATGAGCATATTAAATCACCCAAAGAACTGCCACGAAACTGGGGAAATCATTCCGTGTCTGACAAATGGGCAGCACGCCCAAGACTATAATGCCAGAACACATCACGACTGTCAGAAGAATTGGCTTCTTGACAATGAAGTAGATTCAACTGAGGAGGTCAAAAGGTCCTGTTTAATTAAGTGAGGACTTAGAGGACTCCATCTTAAAAAAAAGACTGACTGTCCTCCTTTCAGACAAATCAGAACAATTATTTGAACTTCTGAACATTTCTTCTCAGTTTGTTCGACATGTGATGCGACATATTTTTAAACGCGCGGCCACTATCCGCTGGTGGAAGCATGTGTCTGTGTGAGCGTGTGCATCAGGGCGGAACTCCACCATGTGCGATACAGAGTGCAGAGGAGAATTGTTAACGCACAACAATGCAGAGACAAAAATGGCAAGTTAAACAACTCCATCAGTTCACTTAGATTCTTCCATCTGCCTTTATGCATGGGAACATACTGTATCTAAAGCGTGATCGTCCTTTTTAAAACTGTAGTGGTGAGGTAACGAGGTCAGGTCAGGTGATGGCTCTTACCTCGTTCCTCTCTTTGGACAGCAGGATGAAGCCGTTGTTGTCGACAAGAAAACAGTTGAGATCCTGGGCAGAAAAAATCAGAAAGAAAAAGTGTCTATCTGTTTTTTTTGTTGTTTTTTTTAACATAAAGGGCTGATGTGTGGTGTTGAGTGCTGGGTACTTACAGCACTCTCACAGCTGAGAGGACACACGCCCTCAATGTTTGTGCACTGTGAAAGAGAAAGAACGTAGGGAGATTTAAGAGGCATTTGTCAAAATATACAAATAAAACCAGCTTTAATTAACTCTATTATTGAGAGTGTACTCACATCTGTGTCACTGGGCTGGAAAAGAGAAACACAGAGAGTTAAAAAGTGATGCATAGATTGAACAGACACAACAACAAATATATAATAATATACAATTAGAAAAATATTTTAACATTAAAACAACTTTAAATATGCTTCCTACTGCATGTGGTCAGACCCCAGAGGAAACTCAAGTTGTTGTGTTTGTTTCTATCTTTTTAGGTGTACTCTCACAAATTTTAATATAGTTTAGTGGTGCTATGAAGAGCTTTGTTACACACTTTTATTTGTATTAAGGTGCACTGAAGAAGCACTGACAGATTCAGTTCCTACCTGGCGGGATCCGTTTTCAAAGTCATAAGAATATGACAGATGACCCATTTTTGCGTCGTGTTTTGGGGGTAGGGAGCACTTAAGCTGATATATAGACTCCCGAGAGAGAAGCAGTCTGGTTTTTAGAATGAATTAAAATTTTTACTAAAGTATACTTCTGCCGTATGAAACTCTACTGTAAATGGGTGGAAAATGGATGGAAATATGTAAGTTGGGTGATTTAGTGTCGGCAGTGAAGCGGTCTTGTAAATACATTAATCCAGCCTGTCATAGCTGTCAGCTTCCATTAATAATGTTATCTACACCATCAACCTCTACAAGACATCTGCGCACATTCAGCTGCAGCCCTGCCTCTGCTCCACTGAACTGTAGGAGACGTTCACAAGGTCGAAGATCCGTGGACAGGGAGTGTGTGTGAATGAGTGTGCATATCTTATAGGTCTACCTTGTGTTGTATTTGGTAACATTTTATATCAAGATAAAAATTCTGCAAAGTGGCTAATTCTGCTAGTCAGAAAACTGTTATGTGGATGAAAATAGAAAGACAGGTTTGTTTTTATGGTTAATTTACAGTATACAGTGTTTTTCTACCTATTGGTACTCAAACTGCTTTACAGTCACAGTGGCAGTGTCTTTCTCAAGGACACTGGACTCTGAGTTGAGTCTTATGATGAGCATGGAAAAAAATAATACGAATAATTTGTCCTGAGAGTGGGGCCAGGGAAGTTCATCTTCTGTTTCTTTTGGCTGTTCCCTTCAATGCTCTCCACAGCGAATCACCTGCTTCCAACTACCTTCATGTCCTCCTTGACTCCGTCCATAAACCTCCTCCTTGGTCTTCCTCTAGACCTCCCGTCTGTCAGCTCAGCATCCTTCTACCGATATATTCACTATGCCTCCTCTGAACATGTCCAAACCATCTCAACCTGACCTCTCTCTAATGTACTCTTTCCTGATCCTATCCATCTTGGTCACCCCCAGAGAAAACCTCAACATCTTCAGCTCTGCTTCCTCCTGTCTTTTCCTCAAAGCCACTGTCTCTAAACCATACAACATCGCTGGTGTCACCACTGTCCTGTAAACCTTTCCTTTCATTCTTGCTACTATTCTTCTATCCACCCATTCCATCTTGCCTGCTCATGCCTGTTCACCTCTTTTCTACACTCCCCGTTGCTCTGGACGGTCCATGTTGTTACTCTAAAGAGTGCTGATTTCAGGCCATCTCATATCTTGTCAGGCTTGCCTCATCTTTCATTAGTCGAGGGTTTCAGTCAAGCCAGCTTTAACATTATAATAATTTCCAAGACACAAAGAAACATGCTTAAAAAACTGTGGTAAAGATTTGTCTAGCAGTAAATCAGTTTGACATCGCTGACCCTTGGAGGAAAGAACCTGTGGATCACTTCAGAAGCATGAACCTACTCTAACATCAGTCGTGACACTGGATTCACTTTGCAACCCATGTAGCACTCACTAACCCCACTGGCCTTGCGTTTCTGAGCAAGTTTGGTCACACTCAGCTATTGTTTGAGCTGCGTACTAATTCTATTGTGCTCATACGATTACAGTTATCATGTCACCAAACATGCTTACAACACCCGCATTTACATATGCACATTTAGCATTCATTGTTCCCTCAAAATCTTGGGAGCACAGTGAAGGGCATAAATGTCTGTCTTTACTGTGGTCTACTGAGGGAAAAATTCAATTGTTTCAAATCTTAATTGACCTTTTTCTGCATGCATTCCACTGTAATCTTAATGAAAAGTCGAAGGGATTAAATGCCTACACTTAATAACTTCTGTTCCCTGATGAATGTAAAGGGAAATTAAAAGAAGGACCTCTAAATCCCGAAGATTGTTACTGGATGGTCCCAAAGCAAAAATCTACTTCATCTCTGGAAACTTGGTTACTCAGCTAATGTGATAGCAAACTGTGTGGTGGCCTCCCTGGCTTTCCGCCTCCAAAAAAAAGATCAGGACTGTTTTATTTTTTCTGTTAGAGATCAGAGAGTAGAAATACGTAACTTGAATTCACACAGGTCCAAACTGAACTTTTTCTCCATTCTCCTCTAGAATTAAACTGTCACCACGAGGACATCCATCTACAGTAAGTGCCAAATTCCCACTGGGCATATGCTGACGAAGACATTGTGTTCGTGCAGAATCTGGCAGAAAATGTGTGTAGTGCTAACCAAAAGCACAGCTGCTTTTGCTTCCTCATTGGAAATAATGGCCCGACTGAAGGCTTTATAACATGGTGATCAAAGGTGCAACTTCACAAGTTTAGGGTCACCACAGAAGAACCATGCACAAAATTTCAATGCTTGCTGTAATTACTTATTTGGAAGTAAGTAAGTTAGTACTGGGTGGCTGAACAATTAAATGCACAAAATTAGCTGGGGACTAAGTTTGTGTCCAAAGTTTATTTTTATTGAAGGTGAACTACATAAACTAAAAGGTTCCCTGTGAAAGTTTAGGCAAACTGTAGCACTATGGAACAAAGTGTTTATGAGTCAATTCCTGTTTTGTTTCTTCTTGGGCCTAGAGAATAGAGAGAATGCAATAGTCTATTGGCTCGGCCTGTTTTTAAATTGAGTTAAGCTGAATGTATGAGAATCTGCAATTTCCACATAAATAAGGATGCAGAATCCACAGGTGGGCTTACTGCCCCAAGAAAGGCTGTAAAATGGCAACAAACACTAAACAGACAGAAATTTTAACACGAATGTAAACAATTAAGGTTTCAGACTGAATAACTGCAAATGGTTTTATGATGAAGGAAAGAGCCTGTTGAGTTTAGGTGAGAAACAGATCCACAGGCCACCATTCCATGGTTTGTGTTAATGTGGACGTGTTATGGCTTGTATTTAATGAATAAGACTTTGATCCGTTAAGGTTACGGTTAGTGAAACTCTTTGGATAAAATGACATCTGTCAATGTGTGTGTGTGTGTGTGTGTGTGTGTGTGTGTGTGTGGGAAAGCGAGGTCACCTGCTTGGCGATGGCCCAGAACCTTTTTTCCAGCAAATCCAAGGACATCTGCAACCCGATGGCTAAAAATAGAAAACACACACACACACACACAGAGTGAGCATTAAGACAGACGCAGGATAAGATGGACTCTGCAGAGCGGCGCTGTACGCTTTGCTGTGTTTGTGGAGAAAGGAGAAGGGCAGGAAATCAATTCAACCCTGGGATCACCTTTGTCGTGTCCTGGCACTAATAAAGGGATGTAAACACTGATGAGCCTGATGGTGTGCGCGCTCCCTGCAGACTGGATAATGACGCGCCCTTTAGTAATGCACTGTAGCAGCTTCATTACTAGAGTATCACACTCTAGTATGCAGCAAGCTGAATGGTGAACAGTTGATACGGCCGATGATCTGTGTCAAGTCAAATCTGTGCTGCTGTGTTGCGGGTATAGTGTTTGTAATCATCTCTCTGACTGCAAGCTGAACCTGCCCTGAACAACATTGTCCAATCATTCCTTAGAAATTGAGTGCACACAGAGTTATAGTGTAGTGCACTTCCATGCTCTTCTTATGGTGTAATTGCACTTGCCTGCTCTTATTGGAAATGTGCAAATACTTCAAACAAATGCACAAATACTTCTCATTGTAGAATTTCCTTAGCTAACTACATAAATGTATATGGAAATGTCCCTGTCAGTGCTGACTGTAGCCATATTTTAGTTAAGGCCCATATTAGCGTCTTTGACATGTTCTACATTAACAAACTATATCAAACTCACTGGAATATCTTCTATCACAAATGATGTAAATGTACATTCTATTAGGCAGGTTTGTGGGGAAGAAATTACAGATTTGCCCTGAAATGTACTTTTATTTCCACGCTTCATGGATCTTCAACTGATTGGATGTTGAGCTTTTGCCTGTGACATGACATCTTTTGTCATTTTATTTGGAAAATTCCACATCCATAAAGCTTCATCTATCTATCTATCTAGACGCAGCAGCATCCGTTAGAAACCTCTCCGAAACAGGACCAGCAGGACTAATATCACGTCAAAACAACACAACACCTGGAACTGTTTTTGCCACTTCAATAATGAAAACTTTTTTTTAAACAGGCAGCTGGTTGGCAGCCTCCCACACACATACACACACAGACAGAGATGAGTAATTCAAGGCGACATGTTAAGCCTCTTGTGTACTGGTATTATTGGAAAAGTAGCACAGCGGTAAAACCTTTTATTTGTGGTCATTGCTTGTTATTGAGCTTGTAGTTATTGAGTGTTTCAGTGGCTGCAGATTCCGATCTGGTGCTGCTGTACAAGAGAAGAAAAAAAGTGTGGGGAGAATACGTCTACTTCTCATCTCCGACCTACCATCATTTTTCAAGTACGTAAATAAATAGGTAAATCCTAATACATACAGTTGTCTTTATCTGTAAAACAAAACATTGTATTTATTCATTTAATTTTAGGGTAGCACTTGTTTCATGTAACATCACCCATTTAAAGCTGGATTATACGAAGGCTACAGGAACAACCTAATAATTGGGTGTGTGGAGACAACTGAGCAGTACAGTATCTTCAGTATCTGGACCACAACTTGTAATTAATCTTTTACTCACTGACCTCAGACTGTTTAACTATGGGCCGGTCCGTGTAACGCTGTTTCATGCAATGCTGTTGTATGGTTCCATTTTCATTTCATTGTCTCCAAGGAGAAATATACTAGTCTGTCCTCTGAAAGAACTCAACTAGGAAGGATTGTGTTTGTCAGACATGTTGCAGTGCATAACATACTGTAACATTTCTGAAAGGAAATATTTCTTTAAACAATGTTAGGGTTGTCTCTGGTAGTGATGAAGCTACAGAGAAACATCAGCTGAATCTTCAGTTCAAATTCATTACTTAACCAAGTTCAGATGGTGAAAAGGAGAGTTGAATGTATACTTTTCTTTCATATCCCCCTCTCTATTCAAGTATGAGTTTAACACTTACTCTAATGTGTTGCCCTTGGTGCCAAGGGTAGTCAACATTTTTTATTGCAGAGCTAAAGAGTCATTTAAGTGAGTCAAACTACCTCTGAGCTCAATATGTAGCAGCAGGCTTGTAGTAGAGGCAAGAAATGTGACTCTGCATTTATGTTCAGGGAGTGTCCTGACCCTTGGGTCCTTTAAACCTCTTAAGGCATCACTCTTCTTCTTTCCTTTAAAATAGCCTCTCTGCAGACTCAGTGGTATGCGGCTTTGCTCTGCTGTTTGATTCCATTTCTCAGTTGTTTTGTGCTGCTTTCCCCTCAGCAGCGTCCTCATCGCCGCCCTTCAGCGCTGCAGCGGCACTGTTTCTGCTGCAGTCTGCAAGGACGAGTCCGCGACAGGACAAAACACATCCGACGCATTTATTCAAGCGTCTCAACCATAACTCTCAAATATTCGTGCATGCTCTCAGGACATCCTCTCTTGCTTTGTAAAAGCTGTATACTATTTATGTATTTTAATTAGCCACCTAACTTCTTCTGTGTGATGTAACTGCGTGTTGAGTGCAAGAACAAAATGGTTTTTAAGCCGAAGGAGTCAGAACGCCACAGAGAACATAAAAACTTTATGATCCAGTTTACTACCACTACTGTATTTCATGTGCCTTTTTCTCCTCTGCCTCAACCGTCCTTGTTAGATGTCTTATGCAATTTGTTTTAAATTTATTTTTAAGTTTACATGGATTTTGTGTCCTGATAAATCCATGATGTTATTTAGTTCACGTGATGCTGTGAGAAGATTCTGTTGACTGCAGTTTACAGGACAACGCACAAAACTAATCTGATCATGAAATGTGAGAAAAATCTATATGAAACATAAAGTTACTTAAGTTAACATTAAGGCAACTTAGTGTTTGTAACTACAATATGGAGTATAATATGGAGACTATACAAATCTAAGAGCCCCATATCATCTATTTCCCATGCTTTCCTATAAAAGTGTGGAGCTCCCTCTCTCTCTCTGTTCCCTCCCCATCTCTCGTTTTCTTTTTTCCTCTTCCAACTTTCATTACAGGAACCAGGGAACAGGGATCCAAATCCCCCACCCCGAGTCTCACTCCCTGGGTTCCTCTACCATCATCAGTTTACACATTCCTCCCCCTTTTCATCCCATACCTTTTCATCTCTTTTCATCCCATCCCCTTCGACCACTTTTCATCCCTTCCCCTCAGCCTTTTTCATCCCTTCACCTCAAACCCCGTTCATCCCTTTTCATCCCATCTCCTCGACCCCTTTTCACCATTCTCATCCCTATATCCATTTGTTTCACCTCCTGTCTACCTATAAACTTATTTGCATCAATTAAGGCGTGGTCTTTCTTAGGGAATGGTAAATTATTGTATTTAAATGAACTGTATTTGACCCTAACAAATAAAATCCAAAAGCTTCTAGAAGTCTTCAATATATTCTGTGTGGCCACTGATGACATTTGTGATTGACAGTTCTGCGGCTCCTGACCCTGCCCTGTTCCAGACAGAGCTTCTGCTCCTGCTTCTGCCCACTCTTTTATCTAACATAAGCTCGGGTATTTCCAGTAAGCTTGGTGAGGTGAGCGTGTTCCCACAGTGTGAAAGACAACACCCCTCACACCTTTTTTGGTCTTGGCTCCAGAAAAGAAACATGCCGCCAACCACATGCTGCAACTTTGATCTTCAAAGACCCACGACTGACATTACAACTCACATCTCAGTCTGTATAGATAACCAACAGATATAGGTAACCAACAGAAGTTTGGACATCCTGATCAAATATGATCATCAGGGTAGGGGTACCTACATTTCCACCAGGTAGGTACAAATGTAGCCGTATAACAAATCACCACTTAAAACATGATTCAATTAAAAAAAAAATAAAAAAAATGTCTCTTTTATACAGTGTTTTTTTTTTTTGTAGTTTAAATTTGCTGTACTGGCAAATTCATAATTTAGGAAAGTGCTGCAAAGAAATACTACATGTCACATCCTCTGTCTCTCTCTCTCTTTCTCCCTCTTTCTTCATTCAGAGCTCAGCCTGCAGCTGCAACAAACTCAGCTGTTACTATTTCTGTCAAACTGCTTTAATGCACATTACACACTCAGTACAACACAGACAGCATGAGTGCTCCACCACACACACACGCGCGCACACACACACACCATTAACAGGAGCTCAGCAGCAGCAGAGCAGCAGCATGTGGATTCTGTAGCTCTCTCTGACTCTCTCTCCCTTTCACGCACAGAGGCTCGCCCGCCCTCAGTAAGTGGGCTGGGTGTGTGTAGGACAGAGCACTGAGACGATCAGAGGAAGCTGAGAGAGCGTGCTGTGAGGATGAATAAGGGGAAGACGACGGAGATATGTGTTTGATCGGGAATAAAACCTCCGTATACCTTCTGCTTTCTGGTTTGACGTCTTCAGATTCTGGTTTCAACGAGGAATCAAGCTTCTGATATACTGAGCCGAGATCGGTTTGTGTCCTTGAAGACAAGTCTCGTCTGTTCAAAATCCAGGTTCCGTTGTTTAAAAGAGAAATATCTGGCTTTAAAGCTTCCTTTCTGAATGCTGCAGATAAAGGAAGAGAACAGTTTCTCTCTCTTCTTAATCTCTTTGGAGGCTGAAGCGGCAGAGCAGATGGTGAGCAGAGTGTTTACGTGTGAGTGTGCGTGTAGAACCTGCATGGACAGTAAATCGCATGTGCTGTTGAGAGTGGAAAAAGTGTGCATTTTTGTCAGTGCACCTGTGTGTGTGAGTAATCAATGTGAAGTTAGTAAGTGGATGTCCTTGTCTACTTAGTGTAACTAAGTGTACAGTTCGTCTTGACCTGTTTGTTCAACATTTTTGGGTTTTGTTTTGTTAAAAAAAATGTTTTATCAATCTTCTTTATTTCTATACTCAGTCTATTACTGATTTTGTCAATAAACTCAGAAAATAGTGAAAAATGTCCATTATTGTTTCCCAAAGTCACTTCATGAACTGTTGTGTTTTTCCAGGCTAACAGTTTAAACGCGTCCATTCATCGGTAGATTGTTGAATCTTTGCAAAATAATTATTTGAGTTTAGGCTCCAGTATTTCACCGTGCCTCAGATGCACAAAGAAAGCTCTATAAAGAAATGGCGTTCTCCCAGTTTGGTGTGGAAGAACTTGACTAGTCTGCAGAGTCCTGACCTCAACGTTATCTAACACCTTTGAAATTAACTGGAATACTATGAGACCAGATCTCTTCATCATCATCATCATCATCATCATCATCATGTTGGACTTCCCTGATGCTTTTCTGGCTCAGTGTGATATCAGGAGAATCAAGGTTTTTATAGAAGCTTTAATGCTCAGAGTTTTGGCATCACATCTCAGTGAACATGCATGGACTGAATCTTTGGGTATTTGGCTATACTTTCTGCCGTGTAGCACACAAGTTAATGTCCGTGCTTTAACCGGAGACACTAAAAGCATGTGGGAGTGAGCTTGTGTGTGTGAGTTTGGCACAAAGTCAGCGTGTGCTCGTTGTTTACTCGCTCTCTGTTGTTTCCCCGCTCGCCTCTGTCTCAGTGCGTGGCTCCTGCAGTGCGTTTGTGCTCGCGGCCTTTTGGACCGAACGCTCGGCTGCCTCATTCTCAGGCTGTTTGGAGGGAAAGTGCAGCCATGGGGGGGTTGGGGGTGGTGGTGGTGGTGGAGGGGGGCGGAGAGGCTGCCTGTCAGAGGCCATTAAGCAGCTAGCGGGATGCCGCGCTAAAGCCCAGAAAACCGGAGCGATGCACTGCAGATGAAGCAGGGGACATCGCATGGCGGGACTTCAATGACAAATCCAAACAGTGAAGTTTTAAATCGAGATAATAATCCTTCACTTGTCCACGTGAAGAGAAAGCTGGTTTTCTGCTTTCTGCAATGCAGTTTGAATCAAGTGAAATGATATGAAAACCACAGCTGTAGGATTAGTTAGAATTTTCAGTGTTATGAAGAAAAGTTTTTTATGATTTTAATCCTTAGCAGCCTTTTATGTGTGAAGAAAACACCACATACTGTAGGCCACAGGTCATGCAGGGTGTTTGAATACCAAAAGGATCGGTTAATGCAATCATTTAGTACATTAATACAGTTTGTAGCTGAGAGATAGTGTCAGTGTGAAGTAGGATGATATTATTAGGTTTCATTCTCTACAGAGAGAGGACCTTTGTGATAATCAGATCCCTGTTCCATTTGCCCTTTATTGTTGGCAGGGGAAGGAGCGGTCAGCAGTGAAACTAAAACAAAATTAAGCAAACATGCACACCTCAAATCCCCAATGATTCAGGGAAGGCAACTGCATTGTGAAGGGAGCAATTGTGGGAGCATGGTGTTAAAATCCTCACTGGCACAAATTTCTACTGTCGTCAGGTTTCTGTAATCGTAAAATTGATCTACTAAATGATGAAGCAGATATTTTAAAGACAGCTGAGGGAGATGTTTGTATTTCACACATGTTGCCATGCGTGACGATAGCACAGCAGCAGAAACAGGGAGTGGGCCGAGCAGGTCGAAGGTGGGTTTTTCTGGGACCAGTTGTCCTGACGCCATCTGGACTCCTGAACAGGCGCCTGTCCCACCCGGGGATTGAAACTAGAGTTTTAATCTGTGACCCACCGCTGCTGTGTGGGCGCCATCTAATCTGGTTGATGGCACATTTGACAAGCTGCTTCACTGGCTGCTTGCTCCCACAAACCTCCAGAAAATTCAAAATCTGAAGGAACTGTGGCCTTTTTTCTATAACTGGAACACTGGATACTAAGATGTAATCGCCATTTAGTCCAAAATTAGGTGAATATTGTGCTTTTGGGGCAGAAAACCAATACAGAAATTAGAAATCTATATAAAATAATTTAGGTAGGTAAGAAAGGATGCACCTTTGTCGGATTAGTAGAACTGGATATTAAATTTGACTTGTCAGAGCTGTGAAATAGAGGTTAAAGAAGGAGCTAAGTAGGAGCTTTTGGGTTCGCTGGTTTGAGCACCCTCTATGTCACATGTAAGGGTTTGATGCAGAGAACATATTCCTTATGTGTGTACATACTGTATGTACTGTACATGGCAAGTAGAGCTGATATGATTTGATTTTAAATATTAATTCATATAAAATAAATAAGTCTCAGGCACTCAAAACACCAGGAGCTGAATGCTTGGTCAAACTCTTAAAAACAAAAACATGCTTCCCCATGTAAGTGAACATGCATAGTGCACTTTTTCTCTGTGTAATCTCATCCATTACACCAGACAATAGAGGGGCAGTGGAGCTCATTCTCCAACAGACAGATCCAGCCCGTCCCACAGTGAACACTACAGGACTTCATTCACACTATTCTCGCTCCTGCTGTACAACAACTAACCTTTCTGTAACTCCATTTTATTCATGTTAACAGACACTATTGCACCTTATTATAATTTCTATACATGCATATAATATATAATCTTCTGTTTCCATTTCTTGTACATTTATTCATATGCTAATTCCGTAAATTTTTCGCTTATACTATTTTATTTAATTTTTCTAGATTTTACTTATGTTTTGTTTCATTTAATCTTTCTTTTACTTGTGGTTCTAAAGAGTGTTTTTTATGTGCAACTAAGCTACTGTGACCAAGCAATTTCCCTTGTGGAGTCTAAGTAAGTCTTAATCTAGATCGGCATGATCCTGTAACTTGTAATCAATTAAGCTGAGATTACACTTTTACTTTTTTACTTAGGTAACAGGGGCAGAGAAAGAATAGTATGACATGCAACAAAGATTCTTCACACTGACATCGAGCTGTGTAGATATGTGGCTTGCATCGGACGTATCGGACGAATTGCAGTGAAACTGGCCAGTAGCTCTCTGTGAAGACATCACTGCAGCTATTGATATCCTCCACCTCATCTGTTGCCAGTCCATTCATTAGATGTTTAGATGTCAAAAATGAGACTTATAGTTGGCACTAGAAGAGGAGTGCGGGCATAAGCGAATTAATTCAATTCAACCAATAGTTGCATCCATGATTGAGACTGACTTGGCCAACTCAGGCGCTGTGGCACTAGCATCAAAAGTCACAACATCCACATAAATAATAAAACAAAAAAATAACAATAATGCACCTGATGCAACACAAGATTCAAGCCAAAAACTATCTGGACAGGACGTTTTGTCAGATAAACCTGCTGGATAAATAATAAATTTAGGCAGACCCGGTGTCTTCGACCTACACCCAGCGGCCTCAGGGCTCTCAGTGGTGCCCTTAAAAGTCTGAGTCCTAAGAAAGAGATGCCAAGTAGGACACAGAGGAGGACATGTTCCAAGAGACGAATGAATGAGAAGAGGAATAGTGAATAGCAGAAAGCAGCCAGGAGCCACTTCAGCTCTTGATAAACAGAAGATGACACACAAGCTCCTACATTTGCTTTTGGTCCACGGCCTGCAGCTGTGTACGTGTTTGAGTGTGCAACAGTGTCTATGTGGAGTGCATTGAATGTTGTACATTAATCCCAAATTTATGCAGGGCGAGCTCTTGCTTTTTTATAAACACTTTCTTCAGTTTCGGTATAACATGATTCATTCTCCATCTTTCGTTACAACCACGAGACAGCACAAGAGGTCAGAGGTCATTTTCTCGGTATAAGATTCATCCTCTTATAGTAATGGATCCAATATGAGAAGAAATTGTCACTGAACATCTGATCTGAGGTTTATAAAATACTCTTTTAGTCTCTTTCACACAAAGTTATCACAATGCCAAAGGATGGATTGATCTGACACCTGACTATTTAATGTCTGGTCAAATTTAAACATACACTGACGTTTGCTCCAGACTGAGTAGCAAGCTAATGTTCTACTTGCACATACAGTATGTTTCCTTGACTTTGAACACTTACTGTTCATTATGAGGTCATTAAGCACTGGGACCAACACCAACATGCCAGATTGAAACATCATGAACTAAAATTATCTTCAGACACAGACTGGGACTTTGAACTTGTAATTTCTGGTCTGTTGATGTCAAATATTATTTCAGACTAACATCTGCCTGTTATCTCCCTCCTCCTGTGATTTCTCCTGCTTTGTGCTGTCAGTTGTGGCCTTAAGGCATCTTCCTGCCTCATACAGGCCATACAGCAGAGTGACTGGCATCTTTAAGCCAACTTCACAAAAGAAAGCCCTGCAACAAAAGAAAGACCTTGAGGCAGCGATTCTCCATCTCTTTATAGCAGTTACCAATGGATGAAGGAGTGACAACACTTTTCTTTTACTCTGCAGCTTTATCTCTCCTGCACACGTCCCTCTGCGTATCTGCGTGCCCAAAACTACCAAAGATCACAAGAGAAGGAAAATGAGTGAATTAAAAACGAACAAATCATCTTTTGATTGTACGTGTGAAACAATGCTGGCGCTGTACAGTTTCTGCAGCGTACAGGAATTGTGAGTGGGTGTTAAGAAGACAAAAGTTGGCAATGACTTTTCTCCAGTGTTGGTGATGAAAACACGGGGGATTATTTTGTTATTTTGTATGTTTGTTTCTCAGCAAGGAAAGCAGAGAACTAAATGGATCGAGGACGAGCAAAATCTGTGAATTACAGCATAAGTCAGGCCTGTAAAGCTGTTAAAGTTTTTTAATCTGCCCATACGCAATTCTCCACTTAATCCTATATCAAGTTGCAGCCTTTATGGTGCCTGAGAGGTTTGAGAAACAGGCGTGTGGCAAGAAACTCATTGGAATGCCTGGCCCACAAGGGTAAAGCATACAGAATGAACGAGAACATCTTCAGAGTCTATATAATAAATTTAAGTAAAGGAAAAGACCAAAGTAAATCTGAACAAAGCTCAGAGAGTATGACAAAGATTCAACTTCATAGTATAAGTGGGAGTTTTTCGATCATCCGGGAATCCAGAATGAAAGTCCAGTTCATTTTCTCATTTGTCATCGACACAAAAAATATTACATCTGAAGCTCTTGAATCGATATGAAGCTTTTAATTTGAAAGGGTAGAAGTCAACATAAAACTGAATGACATTTCCAGTCCCAGTGGTTAAGATGCAACTTTAAATGCTGCTTTAATCTGGCCAGGTGAAAATCTGACCTACTCAATAAAAACCTCCAAACCAAATGTTTATTTTCTGCCCAAAGCACAATGTTCACCTTTAAGTTATGTTCAAATATATCTGTAAAAGTCTAAAAGCAACATATCGTCTTCTGTGCCCATTTCTGTTTTAAGGACTTGTTCCAAAGGCAGGTGTCTGAGTGACGCGGCAGAGAGCAAGAACAGCCAGATGTCAGTCTGAAGTTGCCGTAGAGTTAATGTGGCAGACATGAAGAACCTGGACCAGTATGGACAAAGCCATCTGGAGAGTCTGGGTGAGTCATGCTTTGATCGTCACACTGTAACTATCTACACTGACAGTTGGGACATGCTTTCTTTCCCTAAGTCCAAGATATATGAATATCAATGGCTCAGCCCCTTTCCCAGTGGTCCGCAATGCTTGTTGAACAAATTTCCCACACTGTTGGGATTATAGTGCTGTCCTTTCCAAATTTAGTGAGATTTAAAAAAAAAAAAAAAAAAAAAAAAAAAGCTAAAGCAGAAAAGATTAACACATTTTGGAAACATGAGGCAAAAATTTGAAATCTCCATCACAGCACATTGCATTACCTTTTGTTTGTTGTTCTGTATCTTGCTGACTTCTGAGCTTGAGATACTTCAACTTCTGTTTTTATGTCTTCCAGTCTGTACGGCTCTGTCCAGTTTGGTGCTGGTTCTACTGGGGCTTCTAGGCTCAGTCAGTGGGTGTCCTGGTGTCTGCACCTGCTACGGTAATACAACTGACTGCTCTGCTGTCGGGCTCCTCTCCCTGACACCCATACTAGGACTGCTGGGCCAGGACTCACTGTCTCTCCGCCTACCCCAGAACAACCTCTCATCCCTGGACAAGACTGAGCTGTCCAACCTCAGCAGCCTGGAGCTCCTGGATCTTTCCCAGAACCACTTTTCCACCCTACAGCCTGGAGCTTTCTCTGGCCTGAGCAGCCTGCGCTGGTTAAATCTGTCCATTAACTACCTCGGCATACGTCTGACAACCGCTGACCTCAACAGCAGCACAGTGATTGACCAAAGCTTGAATGACAGTCAGGGGACTGTAGGTTTGAGCAAAGGGGTTTTCAACGGGCTGTGGCAGCTGCAGGGGCTTGACCTGTCCTCCAATGGCCTCCTGTGGCTACCTAAGGGCCTGCTGGATGGGCTTCAAAGACTTGCCTGGCTGTCCCTGGCCAGCAACCGGCTTGTGGCCTTGGACAGAGTCACATTCGAGCCTCTGGTGGCGCTAAAGCAGCTGCAGCTGCTGGGAAATCCCTGGGAGTGTGACTGCAAGCTAAGGGACTTCAAGCACTGGATGGAGTGGTTGATTTACAGGGGTGAGCAAGGCTGTTAACAGGTCTTACTAATTCTCAAATACTCTGAAGTTGATAGTTTGGCAGTCGGCTTACAGTGCTTACAGTGCCGGAGTGAATCCGGAGTCTGTGCTTCAAAAGCTGTATAATCGAACCAATTAATCTCCGCTCTGCAGGATGGATGTATGCTGAGCAAAGACATCTAAGAATATAATGACATCCATCTCTCTCAATCCTTCCCTGTCTCTCCTGGCCTTTTTCTTCCTCCCTTCCTCTACTTCATCTTCTCCATCCCTGTTCTACCCCCTCTCTTTTTTTGCTTCCCCTCTCTGTTTGTTTTGTAGATGGGCAAGTAGATGCGATGCAGTGCAGTCTCCCTGGGGAACTGAGGGGCAGGGACATCCGCAGCGTGCCAGCAGAGATGTTCACTTACTGCCTGCGAAGTCCGACAAAGGGGAACGCATCAGGTTATGCCACTCGGCCCCCCTGCCCGCCGGGCCGGGTCAGCAGCACAGAGGAATGTGTTCGCCAGCGCTACAGGCCTGTTAGTGTCCGACGGGCGCACGGCACACAAATAGTTGCTGGCGTGGTTTGCGGCACAGTGTGCGTCATGATGGTGGTCGCGGCAACTTATGGCTGTGTCTACGCCTCGCTCATGGCACGGTACCAGAGAGAGATGAAGAACCGCGGGCAGCCTCTGATGGCTGAGTCCGGAGCTGAGACAGACCTGGAAGATGGGCAAATGTCATCCCCGACCTCACCAGAAGAGACACCGCCCAAAGAGGCCTGTGGCTTCGTGCACGGTTATCGAATCAGCAGCTTCTGACACATTGATGTTTACTGCTGTTAAACCCTTCTGGACATTCTGGCTGCCTCTGCGCCTCAGCTGTAATCATTAGCGAGACAACGTTTGCAGAGAGAAACCCCGCAGCTCTGCCATTGTGCTGAAACTCTCTGGGCAGGGACTGATTGTAGAGCTAATGGAGAAGACTAGATTCACTGAAGCTGGAATGCCGCAGCATTTCTTTTAATGTATGGATGCTCTGTGAATTGTTATTCCCTGCGCTGCATCTCCCAGCCAGCTTTTAAACTCCTCTGAAGCTGCTGTTTGGCACTTCTGCACCTTGAATTCCCTTCCTCTGTGTCTTTGTTTCTTCTTTAGAAATAAGAAACTCCCTTTTCGTTCAAGCTGTCTCTCTTTGTATCCGAGCCCAACAAGCACAAACTCAAAAGGTACTGAAGTACAAACGTCTGTTGATCTGTGACATTTATCCTGGTGTTTGTTTTAAAGAAGTATTTTTCCCTTAATCAGTTCCGTGTTTTACGTTCCGCACTTTGCAAAAATAATTCTGAATGAATGAATCATAAGGTGGATGTCCTGTTGTATTCCTTTAGGATAATAGACACTTTAAACCATATCAGAGCCCTGCTACTGTCAGGGAAATGCTGCTTTAAGCTTCATCACCGAGTTTAACTGCATTTAAACAGTACTAGAGTTTTACTGCCATCTAGAGAGCAAGCTCTGAGCTACATAGCTTCTAATCCAGCACAAACTTTGAAGCTCAACAGAAAACTACTGCTCCTAACATTGCAAAGCATAAGCTACTGACTGAAAAAGTATGAGAATATAAGGCTGTAACTTCCAAATGTGTGACTGAATTTCTGTGGTAAAGCACATGAAACATTGTCTCAAATTCAACTCAAGGACTGTTAGTCAAGCTGAAGACAATAAACTATATTTATCTAAATAGAATCCTTCCTTCTTAAGCACGCCACACAACACAGTCAACATGACGACGGGTTCAGCCTTTCCTTCCAAACACAGTCCAAAGCAGATGATCCAACAACAGTCAGGAAAGCTAAGATCAACCTCTGAAATTAAAGGCCCCATATAACAAATCCTGGGTGACAACAATTCCAGACATATGAATTTTGAAAAACGCAAAGATCAGTGAAAATAGTTTACTTTGATTAAATATCCCCACATTTCATTTGCTTCTGCTAGTTAAACACAGGTTGCAGCTGGTAGTTTCAGCTCTGTAATGAGATGTTGGCTAATTCCAACAAATGCAAACACATATCCTAATTATTAACCCATGGTCTTTGCCATTTTTAGTGAAAAAGAAGATTATCCCTCTACTACCGTATGTTGCCACTGAAGAGGACACATTAATTAACCCTTATCAGTAAGCAAACTGGATAATGGAAATGTGTGTCACAGCATGTTTGAGATGTCTTCCAGAAGAGGAGGTAATGGTCAATAGTGCTGTATTTATACAGTGCTTTTCTACCTATTGGTACTCACAATCAGAGTGACATATCTACCCATGCGATCACACACCTGTGACAAGAACCTGGGAGCAACTTGCTCAGGGACACTTTGGTGTGGACTGGGGACTAGACCGCTAGCCCTCTGCTTGGTGGACGACCGGCTCTACCTACTGAGCAACAGCTGCCACACACCTCTTTCACATTTAAGAGCAAAACTCTTGAAACTCACCTCCAGCCATGGCCGTCTTTCCCTCTGACGACACTGTGACCGATGTCGTTGCTATGACGTACTTCACTCCTGTTGAGAGAAAGTTTTAGTTCAACGTTAACTGAAGACTACCGGCTTGAGAAGTTGTTTGAGGACAGCAAGCTGCTTTTTAGTTTTACCAATATAAAAAAAAGAAAAATAGACATAAATGTTGTCTACTATTCAATTAGTTTTTTTTTTGTTTTTTTTTTATTTTAACCATATAGCATCAATGACAGTACAAATTGTCTTAAGATGCTTTACAGAACCTGGTCTGAAAACAACCAGAGCTAGCTCTAAGCACCGGTGGCAAGGAAAAACTCCCTTTTAACAGGAAGAAACCTTGAGCAGACCTTAGCTCATATGGAGCTGACATTTATGACATTTATGAGATGGTACCAAACCAACCTTTGTCATTGACAGGATAGTAGAAGAAGCGTCCAGGAGTGTATTCCACAGCCAAGCGGTACCACAGAGGGAAGTGATCAATGGTGAACAGGTTGTCTTTATCAGATGGAGTCAGGAACCTCCTGTCGAGGGGGGAATTCAGCTTCAGATAACATTTCACTATTGAAATGTAATATTCAACTGTTGAGTGACAAGCTGTTTGCATTAATGATACATGGCTACCGCATATCTCCAATCTACCCACAATTCAAGTTTCCATTAAACCGTAAAAATGGGTAAAGGGCAAACGGAAACCTTTAGTTTTTTTTTTCCAACTTCATGTTATATAACTTTCACGTATGTTTCTGTTCTTCTTATTATATCACCTGACTATAAACAAATGTGTACAGGTTAATAACGTCACTGCCATTTAAAACGTGTCATGTCCAGGTACAGCCACAAAGCATCCAAAGGAGCCACAAAGTGTCTATTCAGTATGCAATAAAAACACAGTGAAATTTGAAATTAATTTCTCCTGTCTGACATTAAGGACAAAATGTCCAAAATACAAACATAGGACAGAAATTAGCCAACAACATCTTTTGACCCGCATTAAAAATTTAACATGTGAATCTCGAGACAGCAACATAGGTCATTGTGTGTCACTTTTTCTGACCACCAGGTCCCACCTGAACAGTTGCAAACTAGTTGCTGACTGCTGTTTTTGTGTCCTTAAGTTTAATTCATGATGTTTTCGATGGCAAGCAGATCGACCTGTGAACTCCTCTTAGACAAACTGAAAATTATAAATTGTTTGAGCCTTACTTTGCCACCCTAGTCTCCACTCCGGCATATCTCATGATCCTCATCAGGCCAGCACGGGTTCCAAGGAAGGCTGTCTCCACCCCTGGCTCCACCCTGCTCACACACAAGAGAAGTCATCTATCAAAAGAGGGTTATGCCAAATGATAAAGTCCATCAAATGATCTCACATTAAGGTGGATTTGCAGTGTTTTAACATCAATGAAACTGCAAATATACAACAAAATCTCCCAGATCTTCCAGTTTTGGTTATATTTATCCAAGTCTCTGAAGATGCCCACTACTGCCTGATAAATAAGGATGAATTAACTTTTTCAGATCTACAGTATAACGCAGAAGTATCTAAATTGATTTTTGGGGGGACTGTAGTGACCCTATAATTCTTAGTATGTCAAGAATAAAATGCAGATGTGCCTCATGTCTCCTGCTCACCTGTCGTTGAGCATCAGGGCGTTCCAGTAGGCCTCCATTGGAGCTGTCACCACGGCGTCAAACAGCGTCTGCTGCAGCAACACTTCATCGCCTAGGAAATAAAGAGGGTCAGTCAAATAAAAGCTAAAAGCAGGGCCAGATTCTCATTTTGTCCCACTTTAAAAATCTCCAGTTAAAAGCATAAAACACCTAAGTATGAATAAGTAAATCTATTATCGGTTTATTATTTCAGTTTATGGGTTTAAAACCTACACTCAAGGTCGGGCTCCTTTCCCAGCAGGTAGCGGATGGCGGCCTGGAGCTGGGAGAATTTTCGGTGAGCAGGGTCGATGTCTGTCTCACAGTATGTCCTGAGGAAAACAGATTTATTAAACCAGCTCAAACTCTTTCACAGTAATTTGACAGGTTGTGACTCAAAGTCTGACAAGTTTTCAGTCGATTCCTGCGACATAGTTTGATGGGAAATGTGGAAACAGTTTTAAGACAGTTGATTAACTTGCTAATATTCTTCCTCTAACTGCAGACCACTAATACCAACCATATTATAATAATATTATTCATCATTTTCTTATCAACTCATTCATCTTAAATATCATTTCATGCATATATTTTCTGTTTCACACGTACCACTCAGAGGCAATGCTCAGGTCTGGGGAGGTCAGATCGTGTAGCCCTGCAAAAGAAGATGCAAACACTTCAGTCAGTTCATAAATGTTAATGACTGCAGTTCAAGAAGCTGAGAAAATGATAAAAAATTTAGAAAATGTAGACAATAGCATCCAAGTTGTCTGAATTACATTTGTGTACATGTATAGAAAGGTATACCTCCTCTCCCACGCCTGATTTTTTGATTTTGGAGATGCACCTACTATGACCACACACAGCGGTTCAGCTTAATGACTGACTGATCTTATTTATCTTAATGCACTTTTCTAAACAAAGCCATATCAGACACAGCTCTTGATTTAAGGTATGGGCTGCAGTGAAACCATGGGGGAAATCAAGGGAAATCGTACCTTCTTCCACAGACACATTTCCCATAATCATCAGGCTCCCGTGACCTTTTGTCAGAGCCATGCCGAAGCTGCAGGGAGACAGGAGGGACAGACAGTGAAACCTCAGGGGGCTGTTGTCTACGCTGTATTACAGTATGTATCATGTTGCCCTCTAGAGGTCAGAGCACACATCTACAACTCAAAGAAATTTTCATTTATTTTCAAAATGATATGATAATATAAAAAAGCAGATGTGGCACCTGCAGTACACTATTGAAAATTAATGTATTCTAATATTACCGTCCTGCAGTAATCCCTTTAAGACGTTTATGTTGAAGCAGCGTCAGAAAGACGGTAATTCAGATGGATGAGGATGTAGTCTGTGGTGCTGTTAAACTGCATTGAATCATAGGCCGAAGAGTTTCTGTTTTTTACCCCTTTTTTTTTAGCCCTCTGACTTAAACATAACACAGTTGAATAGTGCTACAGACCACAGCGTGCAAAACGAAAACACAGTTCAATCAACAGCTCTATCAGTTAATGTTGAGTACCATAACGTTCATGATGTTGAGATTTAGTGCACGACTGTAACATAAGAATGCATTCATTTTCACCAGAGTACCTAATAAACTGTCTATCTACATAAAACTATTTGGGCAGGAACCTTATTTTTTTTTATTATTTTATTTTTATTTTAACTATCTTCACCTATTTTTATGTTTACTAGTGGTTCTCAAGAGTGTTTTTTATGTGCAACTGAGCTACTGTGACCAAGCAATTTCCTTTGTGGGTGAATAAAGTCTATGTCGCCCCTCCCTTACAGTGACCCTGACAGAATATTACCTCACAGAATAAGTCAAATATCATACTGGATCTGATTATAGGATGTTCTCAGACTGTGACAGTATTTGAAACAAATGTAATACCAACAATTTAGCCAGCGTGTCTGAATTTTTACTATCGTAAATGCAAACAAATTCCAACCCCTTTGGTTCAATGATTGAAAAAGCACTGTTTCCACTATCACTGAATATCAGGTATGTCTTTTGCTTGTTAAAAGTTGCTATAGTACATAAAGAACAGTTCTCTTTTACCTGAAAGGTGTCTCATCAATGTTTGTGTAGAAATAGTTGTTGACGAGGTACATTGGTCTTTTCTGTTGGAGAGAGCATCAACACAGTCAGGGCTTTATCACGGCCTGTCATCTCCCTGGATCAACTCAGTTCTCAAAGTGACAGTATTTTTTGGTCAGAGGTCAGCTGAGTGATTCAATTACCTGTCTTGTGTTTAGATTCAGTTCATTGTCCAAACACTCTGAGTTGATCTGGAAAAATAACTAGGCATCTAGCAAGTGTGCAGGTGCATCCTACATGTATATTAGAATGTCTACATCTTCCTACAGTCCTCTTTCCAGATCTCTATTGACCCATGTCACTGGAGATGTGTCCCCTTTCCCATCTAGAAGTACTGGTTTTATTTCTGCTATGTGAGTTTAATTCCATATTTGCAAAAAGTATTCCTGCAACTGAAGTTAAAAAATAATCTGTGTGTGATGGAAGCATTGTAGGAATTGGCTGATTCCTCACCCCCTTATCCACAGAAGCTCTGATGCTCAGGCTGATGCTGCCCGTCTCTCCTTTCACCATGGCAGTCCGCAGCTGAAAGAACGAGACGATGCTTAACTCAAGCTACAGGCTATTTTTCACCAAAATGAACACATGTAAGTGGACAGGTCAGTGGCACTAAGGGAAACAACCCTGTTCTAAGGAATTCTCAACTGCAGCTCTACTAAAATTGACGTAACAGAAGTCAAGTACAACAGTGCTACATCCATTTTCATCATAGTCACACCCCTCCCCATTTCGCCACTTTAGAGCTTCTTTGAAGAGTAATTTGCGCCACACACTCTGTGACCTTCTCTAAGGGTGGCAAGGGGTCATTCTATAATAAGATTTACAGCTCAGCACCAGCACTGGTCCGGTGAAAAGGTTAATATAGTCAAATTATTTTCAGATTACCACGTGTGAAGGGTTTTATTCCTGAAACCACATCTCCTGATTTTAGCTATTTAATATTGAAATGATATCAGAAAAGTTTATGTTTACCATCTCATCTCTGTCCTCCCACTCCACCTCAGACAGATCCACACTGTTGTAGTTTGGCTTCGGCTTCAGTTTCTTTCCATCTTTATACTGTAGGACAAAGAAGGCACTATTACTGAGAGTGTGCATGTAGTGAAATACAGTATAAGTCTCCTTATAAATACTTAATACCTTTTCCTCCAAATGTACCCTTCAGGACATCTGCTACACTGTAATACTTTAAATATAGATCTAGTAAATCAAAGCTGCTGCTGCTGCTGAAGAGCTCTTGAGCTAAATTTGTCATCTGCTGTGATTTAAACCTGCAGTCCAGAAACAGAACTCACCAGAGGTCGAAGGTCAGGGTGAGCCAGGATGTAACCATTGTTGGTGATGAGGAAGGCGTAGCCATGAGCTCCAAGCTGAGAGGAAAGCAGAAAACAAGGACATCTATGCTGTTATTGTGAAATCGGTTGTCTCATTTTAAATGCACGGCCTAGCGGGGCTGAGCTCACCATGTATCTAGGAGCCAGCTTCATCACCTCCATCAGTGGGATGTCAGAGCCAACAACACCGAGCAGGATCCCGTGGGACAGCTGCATTGTGAGAGTGTGGTTAAGACATACTACAGCATGTAATCGTTTAGGTATTTAGACACAAATTCTCCTCAGTCTGTGATGTTTGATACAGCAACACTTTTAGTCAGACACTTCTGACTCTGGAGAACCTATTTTTCCCACAGCACTGCCAGATAATCGCCTTCTAGTGACACCACCAGTCAGAGTGATTTAAACTGGGTGTCTTTTAACACAACAAACTACCTTATATAAAAACTGATAGAATTTTAGACTGTTTATATCATGTCTTTTTCATCTGCTCAAATTGTCAATGGTTGACTTTGTTGAGCTGTCAAGTACGGCTAGTGGCAGAAGGAGCATTTTATGAATTATTTGCAGCTTTCATCTGTTACTTTTAACAATTTCAGATGTTACTTATTGCTATTTCCCTGTACCAGTGCTTTTGGTTGTGTCTAATGTAATAAAAATCTATTACTTAGCTTCATTTAAACAGGTTTTTAGCATTATAAAATGCTAATTTGCTGACTGCTGCTGAACTGAAGTTTAAAATTTAAGGCGGAAAAGCACAAGAGCATCACTACCCTATGAGTAATTATGATTTTTTTGTTAATTGTTCTGAACACAAAATGGATAGACCAGCGACCTGTAATGGCGCCTCTCAACCCTCTAGAGCTGGGGTATCAAACTTATGGCCCGCGGGCCAAAACCGGCACATCAGAGGATCCAATCTGGCCCCGCAGGATGCAAAAATTACATAAAAGACTTCAGCTGCAATTTTTCAATAAAAGTAACTCATTCATTCATTTTCCATACCTGCTTGACATTGAGAGGACAAATAAATGACTGGAGCCTATCCTAGCTGTCATTGGGCGAGAGGCAGGGTACACCCTGGGGCCTCATGTACTAACAGTTGCGTAGATTTCCTTCTAAATCGTGACGTAAGTTCAGATTTAGAAGCATTTCGAAGCACATTTCCTTTGTACATCCCGATTGAACGTACCCGACTCCTCCCTGTCCACGCCCCTTTTAAATATGCAACTCCCCGTCCACGCCCATTTTAAATATGCAAATTATATTTAAATTGACCCTGCACCTGAGATTCCCCTCTCTGGAGACGCTACTCACTGGAGTAGAGATGCGCAAAAATGTGTTCTTTGGCACGCTTCCACAATGTTGGTTACTTGCATTTGCGCATCACATATGATCTGTACATTGATCGAATGAAAATGTTTCCTGTTGACATTTACAAATTCATGCGATGGCGCTTTTATAGCAATGTGTGTGCAGTCGATAGCTCTGATTGCATTCAGAAAACCGTCTCTCGCTGCAGATTGCTCTTTAATGTTGACCTGTTCAGATGCATTGTATGGGAATCTGATATACCTGGCTGACATGAGGATAACTCCGTCCCACGCGGCTTGCATGGATCTGCTCAGGGTCGACCGGCACAGTCCCGATCGGTCGGAGTAATAGTTTTCACATTGATGACAGTTTCCCGGCATCACCTCTAAGTGTCGCCAAAGGATCGATATCTGTAGAATCCTACTTACGCCAGCCACGTCGTTGGCGTAGGGACGTACAAAATTCCCGGACATTTCACTCTTGATACATCTGAACTTTTACGTGAGCGAGTACTTACGTAACGTTTTAGCAGTTAGTTAAAGCCCTTTTAGCTTTAACTAACTGCTAATCCTAATTTGTCCACTAGGTGTCACACAGTTTTAGTCAGAGTGGTGGACATAACATGACAATGAAACCTAGAACTAAACAGTAGATGAAGCCGAAATTGCACTCATTGCAGGTCCTCATAAAATGTTCATAATGTACTTGTACATTATATTTAGAGTTGTCCTTATTTATTAGGTTATTATGATGTTATGTTGCTGGTCAGGCCCGCTTGAAACCAAATTGGGCTGTATGTGGCCCCTGAACTAAAATGAATTCAACACCCCTGCTCTAGAGGATAATCAGTAATGGATACTGGATGGATGGAAAGTATTTAAATAGCCTATTGTTAACTTTATATTTGATTTTACCTTTTGCTTGGAAATGGTCAGGTTTTGTTATATATTTTTCATTTACAGGTAAAGAGACAGACCATTAGTCATTGCTAGGTTACTGTGTATCAGAGTTGGCACCGACCGTCTCCGTCTTCTTGCTGAAGACCGGCATGGCCACTGAAGTCATCAGGAGCAGACTCTGAGCCTTGGTAGTGAAGAGCTGAGAGGGAGGTAAACATAGTGTGGTTAAATTTTGAAAAAAATAAGAATTTGCATATATAGACAGATGTTTAAAATGTTGTAGCAGACAGCATAGTCCACAGTGACCGTCACTGGCGTGCCTTAGAAAACTAAGCATATTCCTAAACAATATCACTCTGACTGGATTAATGTACTTCTTATCTTACAGTACTTTTGTAGGGCTTTTTTTTTCACCACATTTCTCCTGACAAAATGTATATGTATGAGGCTGAACTCCAGGTGGCGATGCAGGACTAAAGACAGTACTGAATGAATTTAAAAACAGAGATGATACAATCTAGACCTTTAGAATGGGTTTTCAGAGTTAGATAACTTAAAGGCATTCATTAAATAACTTGAAGTGAGTCATGCAACACATTTTCAGAGCCATTTTCTTTCAAATGTATCATCTATTTTTCAGATTTTTGTGGATGTAGGATGAAATGCATTATTGTCTTCTTGTAAAGCGTTGGACATATAAAGCATATTAAAAAAGAAGAAGATTCAGCTGATGCGAACATAGAACAGTGTTGACTTTTAAAGCTTTAACTAGGAGTAGTGAGAGGATTTTGTGATTTAAGGATTCTCCGGGTGTGCAGCAGGACCAACAGTGCTCAGAGCTGGGGATTTGGGTTTCATTTAACTTAACTGGCAGCTGTCTGTCCTGCCAATGTCTCAGATACACACAACCCAGAACCTGAGATGGAAACATGCCCCCCTCCCCCAATCTCAGTCCAAATCTCCAATTTGAACCAAACTGTGTGTGGTGCAAAGACAAAATACTAAACACAGAAAAAAGTTATCTCATGTTAAACGTGAGGCAAAATAGGTCAAAAACTGTCTGGAGCCCAACAGATGAAGAATTAACAATTGATCTAAATCTACAAGCTCTTCTTTTTTCTTTACCTCCTTTGTGTTGGGAAGCTGCCGGAGTGATGGAGGGAAAGGCCCAGAGGAGCATGGGAGAATGAGCCCAAGGAGACAGGGAGGAAACACACAGATGAAGGTGAAGTGACAGTGATGATGAATATGAAGATGGCCACGGTGTAGTGACGTAGCAGCTCACCCCCAAATGATCAGAACAGACAGTACTTATTATTAGCTGCTTCTTTAAGGCAGGCTAGCTCACCACGGTGTCCATGTAGGCTTCCGTCCAGATGATGTCATGGTCGTGGTTGATGACCATTGGCCGGCTGAGCACGTGCAGGTACTCCATGACATTTTCTTGCACGTCAGCCAGAGTGGAGATGTGTGTGTAATAACCTGAGAAGAGCCACGTGAATATATTTGGGTGTGTGCATGGGCACAAAAAAGTGGGAACACACACACTACCACACACACACACACACACACACAGGCACAGGACTGACCTTTGTTGTTGCAGGCGATCCACTTGGTGTTTTGAGCAAAGGTCATCTCTCTGCCGATCAGGTAGGTGAACACTCTCACCTGAACAGAGAAGCAGACGCAATGAATTCTGATTATCATTAGGAACATGAAGTCTCCTATTTTGGTGTTTATGCATGTAACACACAATTTTTGCATAGACTGTCATTTTTAGAAAATAATGAAGAAACCACTTTTTGCCTTTGGATTTGGTTAATTAAAGGGTTAAACAGAGCATAGTATTTTAGATGATGAATGCACGGAAAGGCTGACATCCTATAAGGTTGCAGGCATGTCAGATTAATTATATAAAAGCAACCACTGTGCATATATGATTCAGTAATCACTAACCAGGATACTAGTATTTATCTTGGGTATAGGGATGTGCACAACCGTATCCTTTTTATCCTGTTGTTTATCAGTTGTTACAACTTAAAGATATAGATAACTACCAATGTTTTGAAATGTCAGAATATTTTGTATTAGTAATATAATTACTGTGCTACAGAAGGAGAATCAGGAACATGCAATCATTTTAGAGAGGATTTAATCTTGGGTTTTTTTTTTGTTGCTGTTGTTTTTGTCAGTCAGGATATCAGTTTATTATAACAGCTTGTTAGTAGAGGCCCCCTCTATACACTGTGATTCAGCAGCAAATCATTACTTCTGAAAATGTATTTACAATTTACAGACTGAAATGACACACTAAAACTGTATTTTGTATTTACAGTGGGGCTGTCTGAACAAAAGCTTGGATTAGGCTGATTTGGTGGCCTTCAGCACATGCCACATGTACAATTAATGCGCTAGGTTCCTGGAGATATTTGGCGAGAGTCTGGGATAATGCCGGTGGTCTCACCCTGCGGTCAGGCCAGTTGAACTCCTCAAACACAGACTCAAAGTCCTCCATGGCCCCATCTGTGATCAGCATGATGGCCTGGTTACACATGCTGCCCTGACCATTCGCCCTTGCCTGTACACAGATACACAGATTTACATGCAGCGTATACATAGGCAGCAACAACATTTACCATCCATCTATACCACCACTTCAAAGATTAAACTTAATATTACAATATGATCATTTCAATTAGGATGGAAACTTTTGTGTGAGTATTTGTTTAACATGAGAGTTGACAAGGGCAAAGAGGATCACAAACCTCGTTCAGGATTTTGAAAGACTCCTTCATGGCGTTCTTGATCTTGGCTTCTCCTTTAACGTGCAGTTCCTCCACCAACAGTTTAAAGTGCTGAAAGAGAAAGATGTTTCTTACAATGACAGCGCTTCTTAGACTGTAGAGGCTATAGTCCAGTTAGACATGTACATGAATCTCAACCTGTGGAACTGTGATGCCACGCGAATACCACTGTTTAATTATATTAAATCTTATGTTCTGCACCGGCAATCACAACACCGCCATATTGGCTGGAAAGCGCCAATATTAATGGTGCTTTCCTGAATTACTATTCGGTTGACAACTGCAAGCAACTAACTAACCTGTCGACAGCTGTTGTGCCCCAGGATGCCAGAATAGTCGGGGCCAAGCAAAGGGGAAATCGTTTTATAGGATTCCCAATGATCCCGTAAGAAGGCAGATTACTGCAATAAAACAAGGAGAAGCAGGCAAGAGAAAACGGAGCGGTGGGATCCCGAAACGGACTTCGCTTGTGTAACGATCACTTTATATCAGGTACCGAATCCAGAGTTTTCCAAGTGTAATGCCTTGTTTATTTAGCATGTTTTTAACACGATGTCCAACACATTTCGCTTCATAAAGGCAAGCTAGGCTAATGTTTATAACGTGGAGGGGGCGTTGCTCATTAGAACCAAAACTACTAGAAAGAAATTCGGGATTAAACAGGTACCTGTTATTGTAGTTGCTTTAATGCCATGAACCTCCTCAGAAAAATTCTTCAATGTATGTTTTCAGTAACTCTCTAGAGTAGGACGGAGGAAAGTTAATAGTTATATATATATCCGGATAGGACAGGTCAGGAACATTGTACGAGCCAGCTGTTTCAGTGCTCGAAAAAAGCACACCTGGAGTATGATAAGGGTCCGTGACATATAATCTGTCGAGTTTTGCCTTGTACTGGTCAATTTCTACCTGTTCAAAGCGCGCAGTAAACTCTGACGGCCTGAAATCAGCGCTGGCGCCATTCATTTTCCCTCAGTTTTCCTGCCAATATGGCGGTGTCAACAAAAAAGTCACGTGACGCCCGGAGTTGTATATCGTGCCAGATTACATTCAAGGTTACCTTTCCTGTAGGTCTGTACCTTGTTCTTTTGTTAAACAAACTAAATAGCCTGAGGTCATTTATCTTATTTACACGTGGCATGTCATTTCTGTCTCAGCATGGTCATTTACAATTCTCCTCTGCTCTCTGTGTGGTGAACAGCGCACACACAGAGACCACAATACCGCTACAGTGCCACCTAGGGAACACTCTGAGTAATGCACTTCTGATATTCCAACACACTACAACTCTCATTAATAATTGCCCTCATAGGAGAGGTAAGTCCCAGAAATGTATGAACAGGCTGTCGTCTTGACCCCTAAAACCATAAGCCCTGAGATCCAAAACACAAGGCCTCACAATATAGAAGCTCTGTACACATACACAAATAGATATCTAGGTTGGCTGGCTGTGGTTTCTGATGTGGCTCATAGAAGTAGGCCAAGAGGTTGACCTGTTGATGATGCTGAGGGTATTCCTGTGTGTGGGGGGGTGTGAGTGTGGCTGCTAAGACGACTCCTCAGCTCCTTAAGCCTCCACGAATCAGATAATGGTCTTACCTCCCTGTTGTCCAAGTCAGCCTGGACCAGGGTTCCTCTGAAGCAAGGCTCCACGTAGCGAACGTAGTCAGTGTACTGCAGACCAGAAGAGACACAAGAACCGGTAATTTAATGAGCAAACAGCGGTCAGTGACTGAAACTCTTGAACCGCTAACCGAGGCGTCGCTGAGACAATTAGTCCCAATTACTCTATGAGCACAAATAAATAAGTATTTGTCAGTCCAGACAGCTTTACATCGATGGTTTTCATTGTCAATTCTACATTTCAGAGTTGAAAATCACCTATTTTAGACACTACTCCTGTCAGCACCAATAGCCATGCTTTAGAACGGTCTGAAACGCTGTAGGAGTTTCTGAAATCTTGCCCTCCGGATTTCTTCAGTTCAGTTAAGTTCAGGTGGGCTGGGCCGCTCAGTGGTTGGTTCTAGGCCGCATGTGGCCCGCGGGCCACTAATTGAATAGCCTGATGTAAACACTCTGATGCCATATATCAACTATACACATCTTGCTAAAAAGCCAGAGAACTAGTGATGTGCTTTACAGGTGTCCATCTCCTCAATGTATCCTGAGTGTGTGCACTAAGTCACTCAGGGACCACATTAATTTTGCACTACAATTTAACATCTACCTTTGAAAGTATGGAATCTATAACAAAAAGGTGGCGTGCACCCTCAGATACCACACAGATGCTTTTATGAATAAAAGGCAGAAACCCTGAACCTGTTTCCTGTTAATCAGTAGAGAGAGCCTTTAAAGATCTGTTGTCCCAGTAGCTGTTAATTAACTAAACTAAGAAATAAATCTAAAAAAATACAAACAGGCTGCGTGTAATTCTGTCATTAAAATTGGCATTGGCATGTGGTTAATTAGCCATGAGTTCATGTGAATATATGCAAAGTAGTCATGTGGAGTTAAGTTGTCGTATTTCCTCAATCACTTATTTGCCTTTGCAGAATGGGAATCTCCCGCTTTATGTATTACCAGAGATTCTTTCCTTTCAGCACTCTGCAAATGGAACTTTTCCATGGTTATCGTTATACTCTGACCTTTGATGGGTTTCTAAAATAACACTAGAGACACAAACAAATAAATAATAGCTGAACATGTGTGCTTTCAGTGAGTGAGAGAAAGACTTCACAGCTTATTACGCTCTAATTTTTGTGTCATCATCATTTGTCACCATGGCGCAGTGCACACAAAACAAACTGTTCTGAAACAGTGGTAGATAGTGATCCGTTGATAGAGACAGCAGCTGTTGCAAAATATCCTACTGCGTCTCAAATGATGTAGGTGTTTATTTGCATACAGAGCGTGGAACCGAGATCACTCACAAGTGGTCACTCGAGCTGGAGACACATTTTATTGCCAGGCCTGAACAGACATACTTATATAATTGGGATCGGATCACCCATGTTAATGCCAAGTGTGAACAGGGCTAATGATTGGTTGGTCTGGATGGTTTTCAGGACTTAAAACATGTTTTCGAGAGGATTACCCAACATGAAAACAATCACCAAGATAACGTGGTGACATACAGATTGCTTGGCAGTGTAAACATAGCTACCCAATCCCTTGTGAAATTGGCAGTAGGTGCGTTTTACAGATTAAATTGCTTTAGGTAAGGTGCATGTGACTCACAGCGATGACGTTGACAAAATCGTTCTCTCCCAGTGTGTCTAGGATAGTGTTGATAGTGTGTTTGGCAATGGTCATCTTAAGCCCCTTCATACTGCCGCTGATGTCCACCATGATTATGATGTCTTTGGGGGACGTGGCAGCCTGAATGTACCTGAACACAAGAGAGACACTGAGTTAGACACCAGCACTACAGAATGTCAGACAAAAATCCCTCATTACAACTATTACGCGAGCTCCACTCACTGAAGAAGGCGGTGGAATAAAGTGGAAACTTGTGTTTTGAACCTTTTATCAAAGATGATCACACACTCAACCATGGAAGCGATTTGAACCAGGGATTTTACTGTCCCAAAACTGTCTCAATTACCATTCAGGGGCATATGCAGCTCTCTGGTATTATTTAAATTAACATGCATGAACAGTCACATATGGTGCCATGTGGGCTGCACTGACCCGGGTAAGGAGCAGCTTATCGTCTTTTGCAGGGGATCAGGACATCGGCTGGCCGCTCCTCAGCCGACATACAGCCTGAGGTATGACCGTTTCATACTGACTGAAACTGAGGTTTACATAGGGATTTAGTCTGATAAAGTTAGTCTGGTAAAGTTTTGGGGTTCCACTGACACTCATCAAGTGTTTATAATTTTGGACACTTTTCTGTGCAGCAGTTATGGCTGATTTTATTTCAGACAGAAAAGTATGTTCCTGTAGTTCTTTATGATTCTTTATATCTCCACAGATAACTCCCAGAACTCTGTAGTTTTCTGTTTCAACCAACTTCTGCTCTGGTGAAATTTGCCAACCATGTATAATTAGATATTTTACTTCACCTATCTGTTCCTGTGTTTCATTCTCTAATGTACAATATATTGAACTATTTTTAAAAAAATATATTTTTTTGTCATGTATCACAATAATTTCTCAGTTTGGAATACATAGTGTGTCTGTCTATCAGTTTTGACATGCCAAGGATCAACAAACAGAGAGTGGTTAATGTAGTATTTTTAAGTAAATGTAATGCCCAGTCTAAGTCTGCTTCAGTGAATTCAGTCAAATATTGTGGTTGTCTTCTGTGGCACCCGTAAATACATTAAATCAAGTTGTTTCTAGCCTCATTCTTCACTGTATGTTCTGTATCTGTTTCCCTGCTGCTGCCAAGTTGACACCTTTATTAGTTAACAGGCTGAACTTAGCAAGCCATCTGTCCCTGTGTTTACCACAGAACACTTAATATAATTAAAATCAATGAACCGCCCTTATTCAGCAGCCATCAAACAAACAGTCCAACTTAAATTCAGCTCTGCTTCCCTCCAGAGGTGATTCTAGACTCAGTTGTGGCTCAGGGGAAACATTTCCAGTTAACAGATGGCCAAGATTACAGAAAAAAAGTATTGCCCGGATTAGTTTACATTTCCCTCTAGTGTCCTATTAAACAACACGTAAAACTAATGTTAACTGTCAAAGAAAGATTAAACTAAATGATTCTAGTGGAAGAGAGAGATCTTATTCAATTGTCTCTCTCTCACTGTTAAGGCCAAAATTATTATTAATAATAATAATCATCATCATTATCTGCTTCACTTTCTAGTCTATTGCTTTCTTCTCTCCTCTTTTTTTTCTTTCTTTTTTTCACTCAAAGTGAATAACTTCTTTTTTATTTTGAATTTTGAAAATGTGTTGTTGTCATACTCAACTTCTTTAAAGAGTCATGCGCACACACGTGTTGCTGATGCTGTAGTTTCAAATTTTTATCTCAGGTGCCCCCTATTGGCATGGGGCCTGAAGACATACACGCTTCAGAGAACCAGTGGAGAAAACTCACCAGTTTCTGTTCCTGGAGTCAAAGGCTGCCACACCGTTGGCATCTGGAGTCCATTTAATACCTGGCAGAGAACATACAGAGTCAGCTTATAGTCCACTTACCTTCTGTGACACAGATGGTAATAATGATCTACATATATTCAGGCTTCTAATTATTATTTTAGTAAGTAAGTGAGTGAGTAATCTGATCTGATAGAACAAGTAAGTGCTAACACTAATGCTAGGTGATCAGGCTGCACAGAGAGTGTGACTCTGTTGGGTCACAGTTTGGGAATCATAATGTTAACTGGATTTACTGATGGGAGTCTAGCTGTTGAATCATGAGGTAGGGACATGGATGGGGTGTTTGTGTGTGTTTGAACAATTATGTTTAATTAACTTGGCAATAAATGAGAATATCCCCTGAAACCATCGTAATTCTACTGATGATGATAGTTGTGGCCGCACAGTGCTAAGAGGGTAGAGAAATTAAATGTCACTGAGAGAAACTCGGCAAAATTTTCTGTAGTTTTCGTGACTAAGTAACAAAAATTGAATGACTAAGATTGGAGTCAGGAGGCAAAAATGGATAACTTTAGGCATTACTAAAGAGATATTAACACTTGTTCTTTTTCTTTCCTTTTTTGTCTGTGGCTCCCGTGTTGTGACAGTATAGACAGTACATAAATATGGACAAAGTGTCTGCACTCCCTTGCATTGGGCAAACTGATGCCTCTTTCCCGGGGATAGCCTACACGAGACGCCATCTGGCAAGTTTGGAGTCACAGTCTACGCAGTACTGTCCAAGAAATGTTGGATTTTACGCATTTATGTATTTTTTCCTGTTCTCACTGTGCCACGGGACCAACTGTTGCCACAGTGATTGGCATGGTAGCAGGTAGTCTTCATGACGTCACAGCCTGTTTCTATAGCGTCAAATAACCTAAACGAAACTTATCAGAAAAATAGACACGTGAATATGCCCCAGCATTATATTAACTACCTACCATTATTGGAAAAAAAAAAAATTGATGTGTATTTTAGTGTTTTAGTTTGGCCCAAGTCCCAGCGACTAACGTGGAGGAGGTGGAGCTTATGACTTATAGAGCAGCCAGACTCCAGGCGGAGTTCTAATTGCTTTGGCTTCACACTTGATGAGCTGTTCTGCATCCATCTTTATTTACAGTCTATGCGTGACAGCAGTCTGTCTAACTCTCTCTGACCAAGCTTTCATGGTCAAACTGGTTGTTAAAATGAATCTCTCTCTAAATAGTATTTCTCCATTGACACACTAAAAACTTACTGTTTGATGCAACATCCTAAACCCAAAAGGTGCTAAATGTAAATTTCCTCTTATTCTATTCAGTTTCAGATGGACCCACAAAATGAATTTTAGCTCCTCTGACATCAGTGTTGAACTCACCAGGGTAGATCCTGAAGAAGCCAGTGGAACTGCCAAAGTACTGCCAGGTGAGTGTGGGATCCTTCTGGAAGTTACTGATGAAGACGTCGTTTAATGCCTCCGAGTTGTAGATGGCATTGAGGATGTTAGGATCTGCACAGAGGTAGACGCATCTTGGTTCAGATATTTGAATAAGAGAGACAAGGCTGCTAATGACAGTGCAGATGTAAAACAGCAATGACCTTTGTTGTAGACGTTGGTCGGAACCTGGATGTTACTCTGCTGTGTGTTCACCAGCAGATTGTTGAAATGCTCATTCTCCTCAAGGGGAAACTCTCCCCCAAGTTCCACATAGTTCCCATCCTCATCCATGGTGTTGATCAGCATGGAGTTGTAGTAATCAAACTGAGAAAGACAGCAGAGGGGAGTGACTAAGCAAGTACCAACACGTAAGGGGAAGTAAGTAAGTCTAAGGGAAAACACAATTTTAACCATTTCAAACAAATGGCATCCACATGATTTTGTTATGGATTTGGGATATATTATTTTGTTTTTTTGTTACGTTCAGCTTCTGTTACCAAAGCTATAGCTTTATTATGTTAACAGAACTCTGTGAGTTTGAACAGATTTGTTGTGATTTGTGATTCCTTAAAAAAAAAAAAAATCTTATGTTTTGGAGCTGAAGACGGTTCACAGATAATGTATCAGATCTATCGGGACGCATTTGCAGTGTTTGTTCTATTTTACAAAGTCCAGCACAGAAATAAGTCATTAATAATTTTTTATTTGTAAATTAATCTTTATTTCAATTCTGTCAAAATTCTCATATACACACAGTTGCCATTAATCAAGGACAGTTAATGAAGTTGTTGACGTTTGCTACTGGTGAATGGAAATGAGCAGAAACAAGATGGTTTTCTGCTTATTATTATTATTATTATTTTAATAAACCGATTCTTAATAAGCATTTTGCTTATTGGCCGCCTATTCAAATAATTAGCCATTTTCTGTAATCTGTATCTCTTGTTTATATCACAAACTAGAACTAGCAAGTCACTGCCAAGATGTACACATCAAAGGCATATTTCAGTTGATTCAGTTGAGACCTTTACTGTCATCATTTAGAACTGACTTAGCCTGTCTTAAACTGTTAATTAATACTAATGTTGTAGCTAACAAGCTGAGTACACGATCAATTTATGATATATATCTAGTAAGACAATAATAAATCGCTAATCACTGTTATTGTTTTGTTTGTCTTGGGCACATGGGCCTTGGTATCATGTCTCTCTTATGGTGACTTTGGCATGGAATCTGCTTAAAAATGATGTCCCCAGTAAAGGGAACGATTGGGATTTTCAAAAATGTAATGACTCAACTTTCCTGTTTGATAAAGCTTATAGCTAGGGCTGGCCTAGATGAACCTGAACCATCCCTTAGTTACACTGCCACAGGCCTTCTAGGACCTCCTCTGACCTGCAACTCAAATCAGGCTATAGCATCTCATTTAAAGTTAAAGATAAAAACAATGTAGTCTTGTATATCAATCATATTTAAAAATAAAATGTTAATGTTTTCAGACATTTAGAATAAACTGGTTTAATTTGCAGATTAAAGATGCACCAATCAAGAGAAAAATCAAAATAATTAGCCTTTCCCGCTGCTATATACTGTCTCATCATTGTCATTTACTTTCCATCCCTCATTCTATCAAGTCATATAACGTCACTGTGCCACGGCGTTTATTTTCTGCGTGTAGTTTCTTGGCTGCAGTGTCGACCCAGTTTCCTCACTGGCTCAGCGAAGTTTGATCTAATCTAATTTCAGGTGTCAGCTTGAAGCTTTTAAGCTCCAATCTGCTGCCGGTCGTCTACTTTTACATCTGATCCGCAGACAGTTAGCATGCTAATGTTAGCAGTCAAGACAAAAGCACAGCAGAGGCCAAGTACTCAATACGACAATTGTGGAGGATTGTACATCATTTGCAACTTTTGTGTTCATACAGGATAAAAGTTATTGATGACCAACATAAAATCATATGTAAGAGCACTGACCTCTAATGAAGCGTTGTATTCATGGTACAAGTCTGCATCTTCTGCTGACTCTGCTAACCTCTGACACAAAACATACAAAAGAAATATGAAATGACCACCACAATCCTTGATAGTTAATTTTGGGGAAAGTATTACAACATGTAACATGTGAGTGATCACAAAAATTACTGTTTGTGTGTGTGTCCTGTCAACAGGTTGGCAGCCACTGCTTTAAAGAACATATCTGAGATTAACCCACTCACTCTAGGGAACATTCAACTTGTTCCTAATAGCATTTACTCAACTTCCATCTGAGAAGATTGACACCATTGTGTGGCACTAGAAGGCTTTTAGCTTAGCTTTGCACAAAGGCTGAAAGCAGGGAAACAGCTTTCCTGTAATCTCAATAATTAACATTCATATGCAAAACTATAAATAATAGCAGTTATACATGCTGGAAAATGAAGAAGTAACTTTAGTTGTTAAAGTAAATCACTACTTTCTGTGCTTGAAAAGGATGTGACACTATCCTGGGTTAGGGCCAGTTCAACTCCCCAAGCCCACAAAATTTGTGTGGCAGAAAGTTGGTCTGGAGTCTCTTCACTGAGAACTGATTATGCTCCAGCAAATATCTGCCTGGCCAATCAAATAGCTTATGTGTCGATGAACAGAGATGTCGTCATACACTTTGATGACTTTCATACACTGTGAGTTGACACAGATGCCTCTGTTTGTTTATAGGACTGGCCAGTTTTGTGCAGTTTTATTTTTCTGTATCAGTTGAAATACTCCCTATTATGAAATAGTCTGACATGACAAACCTTATGTCTAGGAACCTACTCTCTTCCTATAGGCAGACTTGAGAAACATGTTTGTCATTCTTCTTGTCTTTGTGTACACTTTCACAATTAAAGTAAAATTCAGAACTATTTCTAAAACGAATAATTTTGCTGAATATTAATGTAAGTTACCCTTCTGTCAAATTAAGTAATTTGTATTTTACTATGATCTGAAGCTGCAAGTGGTACCAAGGTACCAATATTCTACTGTTCTGTGTTGTAGCTGTAACTGTAAGAGAAGGTGAGTGATCTGCTTATCAGAGGAAAGCTTCTCTGATAAGTTACAGATTTATATCCTTACCTTCACTGACTTCATCTTACTTCCCAACATTCGTTCAATTTCATCAGAGTAGTCCTTCACCAAGTCATCTCCGTTTAGCTCCACAATCTTGATGATGGACTCCACGTCCTTCAGTTTCTGAGTGAAAACAAAAACAGGTTCTAAAAATTTAGCTTCAAGAGCTATTTCGCTGGTCATTGTTAAAGGGGATCCAAATAAAAATAAAAAAAACACAACTGAATGAGTGTCCAATAACTGTATACTATATATATATCTTTTCTATCCACAATATGTTGTCAATTCTGTGTCCACAGTGGTTCTATATTCAGATGAAAAACATTGCATCAAACCTTGCTCACATACTGCACTACGTAAAACAAGATTTGAAGTATTAGTTTCTGTCAGATCTGTTTTAATTTGTATCGATTTCCAGATGTTTCCAAAAAGTGACTGAAACTATGAAAGTGATCTGATGGTTTTGACAATTGGCTTGACAATTTTATCAAATACTTCACATTGTCAGATTTACTCTCTCAGATTATTTCAGGAGGCTGTGGAGTAGTGGTTAGATGTGCAGCTTGGGACCAAGGGGTCCCAGGTTTGCCTCTCGCTGTGTCCATGGCTGAGGTGCCCGTCCTGAGCAAGCAGCTAACCCCCAATTGCGCCCTGGGTGCAGCCCTTAGAGGCTGCTGCCCACAGCTCCAACTGTAGTTGTAGCTGGTTGTTTGTTGTTTTTTTTTTTGTCTTACTGAGGGGATATTTGAGGTAATCAGGTCACTTTCTCTAGATCAAGAAGCTTGTGGTGGATCAGCCAGATGAGGATGAGGAGGGACTGCCCAGCCTGGTTATTTACTCTCTGAATAACTTGATTAAGCCATTCACTAATTCCAATTAGTCGAAGCAGCCCATGAACAGAAGCAAGTACATGAGCGGAGCCAAATGTTTAGTATAACCCAGATGAATGTCTCCTGTCTCTGATCCGCTAACCTGATAAGCCAGATGGGTTTTGTTAAGTTGTATTTGCAAACTGTTGTGAGGGGGCGGTCAGTTAGAAAAGGTAAGCAAACCACGTGTCAATCACAGTAAACTTCAACCAGTCAGATCGTAGTAAGGGAGTGAATGATCGTAGTAAGGGATTGCCAAAGAGGGAACACAACAAGCTGCAGTCTGATGTGATATGAATGTGAAGCTAGATAGTTAGGCCTGCACTGTGCTACTGTGAATCTGCCACAAGCACATAGCTTGAAACCAGGTGAGATGGAATGCCCTGTGATCTTATGATCTAGAAAGTCTCCTCAGAATCCAGTTGCCTTACAGCATTACCAGTCTGCATCCATCCGTCTGGAATTGTGCGTCTAGACATGTGCGTTTTTCTAGGCTGTATCTAAGACTTCTACCTACAATATTAGGCTATTTTAAATTAAATTAAATATATTTAATTTATGGGCGGCACAGTGGTATGGTGGTTAGCACTGTTGTCCCTTTTACTAAACAAATGTCACAACTTATGTAATTTCTTTCTTCAATTCTTATGCATGGTATTCCTCAGTGCTCAGCATCTACAGTATATGCATCCTTTAAAAGCCCAGTAAAGCTGCAGTACGGTGTTAGGATAGTGTTCATTAATGCACTGCTGTTGCTCAATTTTTAACTTAATTTAGCACACTATGTTATTACGATTAAACACATTGGCGAGTCAGTGATTAGAACAAGTGAGGCACTGCTTTACAGAGTTTACATTAGCACGCTTCAGTGAGTTCCTTGCTTACACTGTGATTTTCGTCTCTGACCTCCTAAGACAAGAAAGAAATGTCCCTTGTGCGTCTAAAACATTTCTGACTCATCAAAGAATGGACATGGGCCTTCTGAGGGTGTCCTGTGGTGTCTGGCAACAGAATGTTGTTAGTGGGGGCCTTTGGGTCCTATGGGTTGAGGGGAGGGGCTTCTGTGGATCAGGCTTGTTCCAGTACATCCCACAGGTATTTGATCAATTTGGGATCTAGTGAATTTGGAGGCCTGGTCAATACCTTGCGCTGTTTTTGTGTGTGCCTGTGTCAGGCTGCATCCTGCTGGGGATGGCGTCTCCACCGCACAAGATAACGCTGGAACTTCACAGTGCAAAGACTCTAGCAGCACCAACCCTACCGCACCAGAAACAGAGGTCAGCACCAACACTGGAGCAGTGGAAATACTGACCAACACCACCACTGGAGCACCAGAGATGGAGGTCAGCTGCACCACCGGTTCCCTTCTCAACAAGGAGGTATGTGGGCATTCCGCAAACATCGCAGGTACCAACTACCAGAGAATCTCTGATTCAGTTGATGATGTATCCATAGCACATGGTCATGTTGGAACATGTCAGGATAAAGATTTGGGCAAGACCACCACTGGACTGCCAGAGACAAATGCAACAAAATGCATCACTGCCCAAAGACCTCCATTTTCATTCTCCACAAAGGATTCCTCTGGTATCTGGGCACTGCGTGCGCATTGCAGGTACCACTTGCTTGCCCACCTGGCAGAATCTCTGCTTCACTTCGAGATGAAGATGATGTGTCCATGAAACAAGCTAGTACTGGAACCACTCAGGGCAAAGATCCAGGAAGCACCACCACTAGAGTGATGGACACAAGAAGAACCTTCTCTGCCCACTACCGCAGAATCTCCTATGCAGTGGATGCAAACAAGACAAAAGCCGACACTGGGATGGCCACTTCACAACAAGTGGTGAAGGTGCCGCGCAGATTCAGTCCCCGCAAACAACAACTTCTCTCATGGTGGGGCCCTGCAGCGCCATCCGAGGTACCAAGGGCCTATCCCTGCAAGGCATGACAGAGCTGACCGTCACCAAAGACGCCCACAGGCAACCTACTATTACCCACGCCCTTCACGTGCAGAGGTTGCACAGCTGTGGTCAAGACAACACATCTGTTGTCACTGCCAAAGTTGTCTGAGGCAGCCCCAGAGGTATGACAGTTCCACCTACCAACAAACACCGAGGCCACATAGACAGCACAGAGGCAGGTTCGATGGCCCACGCTGGAGATGTCGTCCTCAACATCCTCGGTCTAGTGGGCATCACAGCCAGCAAAGACACAACTCTGATGTCAACAGCAGCAACATCAACAATGTCTCTGGCCCCCAAAGACAGAAAAACAAACTGTCTAGGGATAACCATCATTCTCCAGCTTCTCAAGCTCTAAGCCATCCAGTCCTGATGACTTATTGAGCTTGATTTTGGCATACTCAAGTATGAACATTTGATGTTCATGAATATTAGAATATGCCTCAATAAACAAATTAAACTGAAAATTCATCATTCATTCATTATTCATGTTATGTGATTATTATTGTGTAAGACAGTAGTCTAGAGAGTAAGGCAGAGAAAAAAGTTATTAGTTATTATCAATTCAATAAGTTGTTAAATTATTATCCATACTTTTCTCTAGAATTTCTGTATTTTATTTTTAAATGTTACCTTGCAGCAAAGAAAGAACAGTGACCCTCCCTGCAAGAGCGACTATTTTCTTCTTGTCATACTGCTAGTTCTGGTGTTTTATTCATAATGTAGTTACATTTAAATAGATAATGCACTTGTTAGTGGTGTTTTTGTTTTGTGGGCCTTTACTGTACTTACAGGGGAAGGGTGTATAATATTTAACAAATTAAGCTTTTTTAAAGTTATGTTTGAGTTTAAAATCAAAATTGTAAATTATTAATAAGACTCAAAAAACTGAAATGGAATTATTTGGCCATATTTGGTGTGGGGGAGCTTCTTTGCTAACAAAGGAATTAAATTTTGCCTCATCATCAAGGATCATATGGAATCAGACTCCAGCAGACACAACCCAGAGTTCAGTATGGAACTAATCAGGTTTGATTAGATTCATTTTAGTTGACACTGATCTTCTCAAATTTGGCGCAATAACAATCGTTATGGCTAGCCTGGAACATCTCAGAGATTTCAGTATTACTTTGGTTTGTATTTGGTTTACAGTACTGTGTTTCTCTCACAGTCTCACACATTCATAGAAAGAGACAGTATCTAGATGGGACAACATAACAGTTATTATAGGTTGGATTTAGTTGCCATGTTGGGTTGTTTGTTGTTTGTTCTAACTACAGGAGGTGGCTGTGTGTTGGAAAGCAACAAAGTACTGACTGCCTCTGACAGATCTAAATCTGACAGATAAATGGATGAATATCTAAAATCAGAGCAAGCCACAAATCCTGACGCCGGTAAAGAGGGCTCGGTCCTCAATCTGGGCATTACCATGATCCGGGAGTGTGTGTGTTTTGATATGCACACACACACACACACACACACACACACACACACGGATGGACACTAGCACATGCACTCAGTCACACACATTCAAATGCACATCCAAACAAACATTAACACTTTGCATCGCTATTTGTTTTTAGTTCAACTAGTCTGGTGACCTCTGGACCGGTTAAAGGCTCTGCTCATTCATTAGTTTTACTTCCATCAGTAAAAATTGTATTATGTCATCCAAGGCCTCACAGTGACTCTAATCCAGAACAAACTGTCATACTGCTTTGACAATTAAATTCTGCCCAAAACAGACTTTTCAAAACTATAAAGAGAGTGTTTGTTTTTAAAAATATATTAAGGTGCCAATAATGTCATGTAATATTTTGCCTTAGACATTCATATATTTAATGTCACTGCTAAAAAGTCGTGACAGAATCTGTGGTTAGTGTAGATGTTTCTGTAATAACAGCAGGGCAGGAAGAAATGCACGCTGATGGAGCTGTCAGATGTGCTGTTATTTATTTTTTCCAATTCTGTCCTGAATGCTGGTTTTAATGTGAACAGTGAACAACAGAATGCTAGATAAAAATAAATCAGCCCAGAAATCTAAAAGTAAATCTAAGTTACAGAGTTAGTTTTCAGTTTTCTCATACATTTTCTGAGGATTAGAGTGGATTCGTTCCCCCATATGACCTGCTCGAGGTTTCTCCCCGTACATTCCCTAAACTGTCAGAAATAGCAGACAGTCATAGTTTTGGTTTGAAGAGACTAAATATGTCAGTCTGAGCGATTTTGGAGGTGAAATGTCTTTCCCTTTTTGGAGGACTAAGGATGTATCCGGGTCTCTGTAGCCTCCGTGTTGGTCGAATTCCAATAATCCTTCACTTCGTGCAGACGGAGAGTTACGTCAACGGACACCAACGCAGAACCATAAATAGACTTTTTTCTTCTTCATATTGCCTTGGTTCTTCAGTTGTCAATCAGCATTGTGGGAAATTCAGAAAGACAGAAGCTAAAGTAATGTCATCTGAATCCACACAGGGATCACATATTAGAAATCCAGACTGCTGGTAATAACACTTCAGTCTGCACACTAATATGGTATTTTAAGACATTTTTTATTTTTTATTTCTATAACTTCACCTGCCACCAAGGTGTGTGGAGTAGGAAAATAAACTGTAGAAAGGTTAAATTTCCAGCCGCACTTGTAGTATATCGGCTCAGGGTCTTGACTTTTCTCTAATACGGTATAAAAAGAGCAATGTCTGCAAACATTCTGTTTTGGTGTACATCAGGACCTGAAGGTTGAACTGGACACTCTTCACAGACCCTGGCTGAGGTCCAAAACATGCTTTTCACGTTACGGTTTTGACTTAACTTACCTTTTGTAGTAGCAGAGAGCCGGAGTATTTGGTTGTGAGCTCTCGAAGCTGAACAGAGAACACCGATGCCCACTGCTGTACCCTGGAAAACATAAAAAAATATTTAGTAGTAACTCTCTCTCTAGGAGCAGCACTCTGACCACTTAAATGAGATCGGGAGCTACATTGTGTAAGGTTACAAGCACATGTTCAAAATTAAACATTCAACCATAAAAACTTTAAGAGATAAAAAAAAAAAAAAAACTATGAAAAACATGTGTAGTGTTATTTTCTATAAAGTGCCTCCTCTTCAGTGATGCAATAAATTTTGTGAAGCCCATCTTGGCTTATGCTTTTGCAAGACTCCAGCAAAGTTCAGTAGGAAGTGCAGCTGTTTCTCTTTTCTTTGTAACCTTCTTATACACCTGAGGAAAATGTTGATATTCCCAGCAAATGTCCTTTCATTATGCCTTTGATATCCTATTTTAAGTTATCAGCCTTTAGCCTAGTTTGCTAAACTATTAGCCTCAGAGTCTTCTAGAAGGCAGCAGTTAGCAGCAGAGTTCTCGTGACTGACAGCCAACACATTTTGTGTACCTCACTTCCCATGTTGTAACCACAAACTCAACTCAGTTCAAGACACAGCCATGCATATATTTGTTTCGTCAGTAGACATACAATTTATTTGAGGTAAGATAAGATTTTATTTGTTCCCAGGTGTGACAAAATACAATAAGGTAAGAGAAGAAAAACTATATAAGAGGAAATATGAAAGGTACAAAGAATGTGTACAGACTAAATCAGTTTTAAGTAACTAACTACTACTACTCCCACTACTACTTGTACTAATTATTTAAGTTAAATAAAAGGCTGAAGTGGTGGAGGCTGAATATACATATCAACATTCATGAATATCAAAGTGACAAACTCCAATAGGAGAATTGCTCTTAAAAAACAAATAGTGCACCACATGTTGTTCCTGTTGTTCCCATCGTATTATGGACACACACACATTTATATTATTACGCGTATTCCCTTGCTGACTTGAATGTAAGAGGATTTTATTCTGGTTTGTGCTGGTTGGTTTCTTGATTCACGAGGACCTGTGTCTGGCCTCAGTCTTCTCTCTGGATCGACCACTTAGGTTTGAGTGCCCTGATATCAGCTGATATCAAATCCTGCCGCTCGAAGGAGGAAGGACCTCCATCTGTTACATGCACTTCTGTGGCAGTTATGAGTGCATGGCCAGTTCACTCTTTTTTTTTTTTTTTACTTCTGTGCATAGTCATAAGAACACTATCTGTCCACTGGCCGTACGAGACAGAGTAAGGCATTAACAACAAAACTACTAAACTGTTTTAAGAGGAAGAATGTGTTACTAGTTCAATAAATCAGTACAGTCAGTTTTGTCTTAATAATGGAAATGTGTGTCAAACCTCAACAAAAAGCAGCAACGGTGACAAAGATAGTAGAAATTACATATTGGAAGCTGTGGTAGCAGAAGAAATAACAACACTAGTATACATACATGGTTAGCAAAGGCAGTATTCAAAAGAATTCAGAAAGGTGGTGATGATTCCAGTAACGGTGTCATCATAACTATACAACAAGCTGCCTGTAAAGCTCTTGTAGTGTACTGTATAGATGGATATTGTGTTTGAAGGTTGCATTGCTGTGAGTTTAGCCCGTGCATTGCCATGGCAACGCTCTGCTCAGCAGCGCTGCGTTACGGCAGAAAAAGGCCCTTAAATATGACAGTGATGAAAGAGATTTAGATAATCTGTTCTTCATCTGGGTCACGGCGGAGAGCTGCAGGTGTGTGCTCAGCACAAACTCACACTCACAACACAACAGCGGGACACACAGCAAGACAGGCGATGTCTGAATTACACGGGGACCCCTTCTCTCTTTTAGGAGACTGGGAAGAACAAAACCACACAGAATCATCTGTTATATCATTTCTGATCCAGATGTGATCGCAATTCAAAAAATGTCAAACAGACTGACTGTCAGAGGGTAACACAATTTGAATAACAGTAACAAAAAAAATGGAGGCATCTAGTGATTATTCATTATACTATTAATACGTTTCATTTTCTTGTTTTGTCATTTATTCATTTTGTCTATGAGATGACAAAAATTGCTCTAATTAATCTCTTCACATGTCATCCTTGATAACATAAATGCATTTTTTTTTTTTTTACTTAATTGCCTACTAATCTATTAATTGCTACTAAACTATCACTTAGGAGTATTTCACTTATTTAGTTTTCATCAGGCACACATTTTGCACCACTGAAAACCAATCATTCTGACTGAATAGTTTTCCAATGAGATGACTGAAAAGATCAAAATATTGAGACACTGTGCTGGTGAATAAGTATATATATATTTATAGGATGACTGTGTGAAGTCAGCAGTGAGTTCACATGGTTGTGTGTGTCTAGTCAGCATGTGCTGAGGAACGGAGGAGTTTATTGGTCCATCTGTTCTAGACATTAATCCCCTGAGTTGAGTGAAGACACACACACACACACTCACACACAGACAGACTGTTTATTTAAAATGCATTGTGAGGTTGTCACTGATTTTACAAGTATGTGGTCCAAACTAATTTGTCTTACTTTTTTATTTTTTATTTGTTTTGTTCTTTTGTTGAAATGAGAGCTGCTTTAGTTGTCTTTAGTTTCAGGACCATATCTACAACCAGTCAAAGACTCAAAACAACTATCCTCCATAAACCACAATGGCCTTCAGCTTTCTACAGATTTACTTTTTAGCTTGCAGGTTCAATTGAAATTCAGTTCTATTCAATTATATTTAAATGGTGTCAATAAGTGTTCCAATTATTGCAAGATGCAGAGACCCCCAAAGCAAGCAAGCAAACCTTGAGCAGAACCCTGCACATATCGAGGCGCCCATCCAGGTAGCGATAGAAAAAGAGAGAGAAGGGAGGAGAGTGGAGAAAGGAAGATGGGAAGAAAAAAATGACAAGAAGAAAAGTTTTGATTTACTGTCCGGTTTGGAAACTGCAGTTTCAGATAGAAAGACCCTGCAGAGAATGGTGCGCACAGGAGAGAGGATCATGGTCATCCCCGAGTCCTAGGTGCACCAGGAAAGCTTCCAGCATCTTAGACGACTATCTAATACTCAGCAACAGCTTCCTCCCCCAGGCCATCAGAGCTCTGAACACTCTCCCTGCAACAAAGACTCACTAGCTCCCCACCAACCTCAAACTCCCACACTTCGCACACTAGCCACTAGCCAAAATGGACACTTGCACGACAAATATATACGACAAACATATACGCTGACAAGACATTGTCTGTCTATAGAGCAGTGTATCACACCTCTGTATGATTTTATGAACATAGTGTGGAAGTGACAGTAAAACCGACATGAATCTTGATCTTGAATCTGCCTTTGACGCTCTTCATCCACACTTTCTGGACCATAAACTCCAGAACTTGTAGACTATCTCACCAGTCAGTTCTCTGTTATCACTGCAAACACTCCCAGGAGGTTATGGTTGCTGTGTAGAGGGACACATGATTGTCTATACAGAAATCAATAGGTAGCTGAAGTTGGGTAAATCTACAAGGGCCAGGCAGTTTTGACCAGTATGCTTGAAATTCAGCAGCAGCACAGATCCTTGTTCAAAACTGTTAACATTGCCAGGACTTTCAGGGCCAGGGAGCTGAATTCACCAGCAGCTGGTGGTGCATTTGCTCAAATTGCTTGCATTTGCTCAAACCTGTTTTTGTTGAACACTATTGCTAATGTTTGACATGAACGAACCAGTGTGTGCTAGCTGTACAATTCACAAAATCCTTACTCTTCACTTCTAAAGAGGTATACAAAAGACCTTCAAGATCCCAAGATGAATCAATACAGAATCTCTTGGAGAGAATGGATGAACCATCTACAATTAAATAAGCTGTAATGGCAGGAAGTAGCAGTGTTAAAATATTGTAACCATCATCTGACTTATTGACTTATTGAGTCCATATGAAGGCGCAGTTCTACGTTATTAACCCTATCCTGTAGCATTTAGTTAGACACTATTAAACTCAGGAGACCACAAGGCAACCTCAAATTTAAAGTAATTCCCTCATGGTGTGTCTGAGATATCTCGGTTAGAAGAAAGGGACATTCGAAAACAACCCAAAAGTTTAACACCTCCAGCTATAGCTGTCGTTGGTGCAGAGGCATAAAAACAAAACAGGATTAATGTTGTCAAAAGTGACCGATAGAAATCCAAGAGAGGGTTAAGTGTTATCTGATTTTTCTTTCTCATCCAATAAATCTCATTGAGCATGGTTACCTTTTAATTATCAAACAAGTCATTCAACCTATTATTTAGTTTAGCTGAAAAGCAACAAATCTTTAAAGTTGCTTTCATGGCTTTCACACTTATATTTCAAGCATATATCAGAAGAAAGCCACACAGACCAATGTAGGAATGAACCATAGACTGTATAAAGATGGAAGGCGGAACAGCTCATCAAAAGCGAAGCCAAAGCAAGAAGAGCTCCCCCTGGTGACAGGCTGCAGTACACGTCATAAGCTCCACCCCTACATGTTAGTGGATGAGACTTGGGCCAAATTAAAACACGAAAGTATATGTCAAATAATTTTTTTTTCAAGGATGATTTCAGTGATCATGTTCAAGTGTCCATTTTGTTGGAATTTTGTTTTAGTTAGTTATTTGACGATATAAAAACAGGACGTGATATCATGATCACTACAAGTTGCCATACCAGCTGCTCCATGAGAGTTGGAAAAAATAAATGAATAAATAAGTACAGTGTATAATAAAGTATTAATCAAACGAAAACATGAGTGAGTCTGGAGGAAGTGGGGGGTGGTCATCGATATTGCAGCTCTGCGTGGCTCCACTCTTGGACTGTACTGCACAGATTCTGGCTTCAAACTCGCAAGATTTCGCTGCCCGTATCCCCGGGAAACTACCGTCAGTTTGGCCAATGCAAGGAAGTGGGGACGTATTGTATACAGTCTATGGGATAAACCAACATTCTCTGCTGCCACAACAAAAGCACTTTGTTTTTATGTCTCCTTTTATTCTGTATAAGTCATACAATCAACTAAAACCCTGTTAGACTATTTCTGCAAGCTCTACGTTAGTAACACATTTGTTGTTTATGTAGGCAGAATTAACTGCGACATTTGCTTCTAACCTAAGACGCAAACGTCCTTACCGGCTCATATTCTACAAAATCTGTATTTTCCCTATACCGTTCAGTCAGTCACACAGTTTTCCACTCTGTGTAAGACAAAAAGTCATATGTCGTTATCTCTGCATGCCACAACAGATGAGGCGGATTTGCAGGGGTTTAGGCGTCTTTGTGTCCAGGTGATGGGGCAATCTCTGGCCCGGCCTGTGGCGGTCAGTTGGGTGGTGAATGTGGGACACGGTGGAAGGTCACCGGGCTGAGAGGGTGTGGACAGAGGCCAGTGAGCCGTGCTCGCCCACAGATGGGGGAGGACGGGCGTGTCCTCCAGGAAGCTGCAGCCTGCCGGACTACAGATGCAGGGAGCCACTGGTGCTTCACTGTAAGGCTGTTTGATAGGTTCATGCTAATGGAGCTGCTAGGTGTAGAAACTACAATAGCACAGTTCAAAAATATTAGTTATAGGCTGAAGTGAACAAGACACAGCTCATATATGAAGTCATTTTTAAGGTAATGAAACCCCAGCTAAAATATATTATAAATATATTAATCAAATTAAGCATTAACATTGTTATAATCTACGAAGTGTAAACTTTTCAGCTAACTTTACTCCAGTTAAGTGTCTGTTCTAGAAAGAGCCATCTTCAGCTGCTCCTAACTCTGGGAAGGGACAGCCACAAGCACTAATGGACATGCAGGGTGACTGCTGATATTGATGCAGATGTCTAAAAGGCTCTCATTACTAATGAATAGACATGACTTACAGTGCTTTTTCCTTTTCAGGTGATCATTTATGATAACAGCTGTGTGTTGTTGTTTTTTTCTCTCTCTAAATGAGTGATGCCAAGCTCTACTTACGCAAGGGCAAGATATTTAAGACAACTTCTGGGATTGGGTCACTTAAATGCATCCTCAGTGTGTTCTTTCTGTGTTCACACCTGTACCTTAAGCTGGTCACTTTTGATCGGATTGCCCAGGGCAAATGTCAATGCAAGTTCTGAACGGAGCAGAGCAGAGCATACAGTAAGTTATATAAAGACAACAGAAGTCAGCTAGAGTAATTGTGCCTCCCATCGGTTATTGACTACAAGTCAGCTACACCGCTGGGGGTACGTTTTATGACCAATGGTTTTGTTTTGTATAGATTTGATCATGTCATTCATTTAGAGGTAAAGCGTCTTCCATAAAACAAAACTTCAGGAATCTGAGCTGTTAATATCAGTCAGTTTAGGATATGGCAGATAAAGTAGGAAATAAACACGGAATCTAAATGATTTGGACACACACACATCACTGTAGGTCATTTGACCAAAGGTAATCTCATGCTTCCCTACTTGTACCGTTGAGTGTGGAATTGTGGTTCCTGTCAAATAGGTCCATCAGTCAGTTGCTTAGAGTAGTTAGATATCTCCAACTTTGTTGAATCTGTGATTTGGATTTTGAGGATTTTCATCTGACTAACACATCTATTTACATCTGTATAGATGTATGTTTTTTAAAAGTCTTATAGAGAACAATCTAGATTCATCTGCTGACACTAACACCAGATTATACCCCTACTTGATACTGCTGTGATACTTTTGATAAACTTGAATTATTATCTTTTTTATTATTATTATTAATTTTGCTTTGGATTGTCCTAACACTCCACCTCCATTGTGGAGATTTGGGGAAACTGATGTGTACAATACACGTATAGTGGCAACCTGGTAATTAGGCATTTTCACATGAATCATGTCAGACGCTAGCTTCTGACAGCAGACTTGAGATCATTTAAAGCAGTCATATCCAACAGCATCTCCTCATCCTGACTGACAAACAAAGGAGAGCAGATGTCAGGGAGCCCTGAGGGACACTGCTCACACACAGTTATTCCCTCAGGACCTTCATGAAAGCACAGCACACTCTGAGAGTTTACTGTCAGAAGCTTCATTTATCTAGAACAAGTCCAATCAGGACTACTAGCTATAAGCTTCTCGTTTAATACCTGTCTTAGAAGCAGGGGGAGCATCTGCTTACAGGCCCACTGCTCTGTAAGGCTCCCGTTTTTGTGACTGTTAGCTGACTAGCAAACAATGTGAACCTCCTTCAGTTTTCCCACATTGTACTAGTTAGTTATGAACTAAGTACTGCTTTGAGAAATACGTGATGCAGACCTCCAAACTGTCTACATGAGCTATGAATACATGTTCTATTAGACTGATTGAAAATATATGCTGTGGGGATATAACAGCATAGCTCCTATGGAACTGAGAGAATCGTGAACTTCAGATATGATCTCTGAAAGATATAAGACAGTTATTTAGTCCCATATCTAGCCCTGTAGATGTTAGTTTTCACTTTCACAGAAAAACCTCTAAATCTTACTGACCAGTCAAACTTTGTTGACACCCAGAGACATGTATATTTTATTCTCAAGGAGATCCTAGCTTCTCCAAAGATATCAAACATGCCAGGCTGAAGTTAGGGGAAATAATTCTAACACGATGCATAGGAACTGCACCCAGTTGCAGCCCTAAAAACTATGCATGCAACCTGGAAACGCATAGTTGGCTAGTGCATAGCTGAGCATCTCCTAATGATTTTATCACAATGGGCTGAAGATAAATACACTGAGATCCACCAGAAGAAGAGGCACTTACGTCTCTGGTGGGATCTTCATCTGAGCCTGAGCTGTAATCCACAGGCAGATAAATCCCAGAATGCTCAAGAGGTTCCTCATTCCCAGTGCACTGCCCTCCATCCTGCTTCCCTGAAGTCCCAACATTGAGCTCCTCGCAGCTTGGACTCTAAAACTTTGGAGACAGTTTCCCAAACAGGGACCGGCTCTGAGAGTTCAAGAGGATGATAAAGAGTTTGTAGGAAATGGTTTCCTCATGTTGGCTAAAGACAGAAAACTGCAGTGCATGTAGTAGTGGTCTTTTGACACAGAATGCTTTCCGTCATGCCAGGATAAAGCCATCCTGCTGCCGGCATCTTCACCCTGCTTTGTTTCAGCCTTTCATCTTCCTCAGGGAAACATTCCAGACACCCTTGATGACTTTAAAGTCACCCAGGACGAACTGATGGAGAAAATATATATTCTGTAGAAAAAAAAAAATTCTGATTAAGAATCCATCACAGTGACACCAGAGAAAAAACGTGACAAAAACGTTTCCTCTGCTGCAAGTTCCTCCGGGTTTTTCATGCTTCTTCCAAGTTGGTCTTCATAAAACCAGGAGCAATAAGTGGGTCCATTTTTCCACCATGCACACATTTAGGAAGCCATAAAGCCGGCAGTCTGCAGCAGATTCACCAACTGCTTGCCTCCACTGTCGCCCAATTTGCGACATAATCCACTTGGATTAAAAACTCCTCTTCCCCATGGAAGTGAGAGAGAGAGATAGAGAGAGAGAAACAGGGGGAGTGAGGGGAGGGATTGGAGCAGGGGATTGGATGAGAGCTCTGTTTTATCTAAGAGGATTAGAGCAATTTCTGGAGACAGACTCTCCTGCAACCAATCAGAGCTGCCGGAAGACAAAAAAAAGCCCTGTGGTTCAGTTTGGCTGAGAGAGAGAGAGAGAGAGAGAGAAAGAGAGAGAGAGAGACCAGCCAACAGTGACATGATGCCCCGATGCACTCTCAAACACACACACACACACATACACATAAACAAATCATACAGACAATGAGCTGATTAACCACAGAGATATCCACGCATCTGAGGTCAATACCTGGACCAGGGGCAGCGACAGGAACATCTGATGTGTGTTATTGGTTTGGGAAGAAACAAACCAGCAACCACAGAAACAGAAACAAAAATGTGGCACACACTCCTAGGTTTCGGTCTAGTCCAGATCCACCGGCGCTTTACATACACATATCAATCTGAGATGAACCCAAGTAAAGCCAAAGCTGTTCACCACTTGCAACTCACCATGATCATACTATCCTTCCATCTCTGCCTCCTCTTCCTTGCCTTTAACTGTTCTCATCATCATCATCATGAGAGCCATTAAAAGACCTGGCCTGATGGGTTTTTTAGAATGAGCGACATTTAGGCTCATAAAGGCAAAGATAGTGTGACTGTTTTGGAGTTATTTGCTTCTCTGGTCTGCTGTTTATCATGTTTTCTACCAAGAGCTAAGATCTTCACTCAGCTCACACCAGGAGGTTTTAATGGTTAAACTTCAGCAAACATGAACATCAAGCTGCCAGATCAAACTGAACACAAAAGCAGGGTGATTTTGGAATAAATTAGTTTATAAACAGACTAATAACAGTTACTTGATTAGTAGATAAATTATGAACTCGGTAAACGCGTCTACATGAATACAGCTCCATCTTCTCACATAGGGAAAAAAACATCAAACAAAATGACCATAAACAGTGAAACCAAGTCACAAGCATTTATAATATTTGCACATCATCTTTCTATATGGCTTTCTTGCTATGTTAGTCTGTGCCTGTTGAGACTGATTTGACCCCGGTTTTTGCTTCTACTTTCCCATATCATCGCCAAATCTTTAATCAATCCCCTGTAGTAATCTAAGAATCATTCATTCATTCATCTTCTGTACCCGCTTATTCCTGTTAAGGGTCGCGGGGGTCTGCTGGAGCCTATCCCAGCTGTCATCGGGCGAGAGGCGGGGGTACACCCTGGACAGGTCTCCAGTCTATCGCAGGGCTAACACAGAGAGACAGACAACCATTCACACTCACACACACACCTACGGCCAATTTAGAATCACCAGTTAACCTAATGAGCATGTCTTTGGATGGTGGGAGGAAGCTGGAGTACCTGGAGAGAACCCACGCAGACACAGGGAGACATGCAAACTCCACACAGAACCTGGGTCCTTCTTGCTGTGAGGCATCAGTGCTAACCACCTCGCCACTGTGCCGCCACTCTAAGAGTCATGGTGGAGGTATTTTTATTCTACTTTTGTATTCCCTTCTCAGAAAGTTTTCCATTACCTTGTAATAATGATCACTGTAACATGATAAAGCTCAGCCAAAATCCAAAGTTACAGCCAGGGAAATGTATTCCAAAAATTCCCAGCCATGACCCCTGAGGGACTCCCACGTATATCATCAGAGCAGGTACTAACAGGAACTTGTGAAAGAGTGTGGAACACCAGCTAAGTTGCTTGCATTAAAATTAAGTCTCCTGTTTTATGTCCTTCAGTGTTTTGATTTTACACATAGAGTATGTTGGCATGTGCAATTGTGTTTAAGTTTGAAGCTAACATGCTATTTTAATGCATCATATCTGAGTATCTATAAATTGAGTCTATAAGGCCTTGATGAAAAATCTGTTCAATGAAGAGAAACTGAGACGCAAAGTGGAAATAATTAGGGAAGTAACTCCTTTTAGAAAATACGACATCATGTTGACTTTCTTTATATTGATTCTGTGTGAAATTAAGATCTAAAGTCCTAGATAGATTGATCTTCTGTATTCAGTATGTCTGAAATTTAAGTCAGTTTGAGACCTCATTTCATCCTCTTGAACATAGCCTGATCCCCACATTAAGAGTTCTCTAGCACTTTTTTTTTTAACATTTACCCTTTACACACGTACTGTGGAACGTATGGTACCAGCAAAATAATGACATCCACCTCCACATCTGCCTCCCTCACTTTTAGGCAGCACAGTGACAGCAGTTGTTCAGTTGTAGAAATCACACTTGGCCGTGAGTGCAGACTGCTGGCAGTGGTTTGGTGGTTTCACTGTTCTGAGAGCCATTAAATATTGATCAGACTCACAAGAATAACCACAGAGTGATCAATAGATCAGAGTGTCAGAGAGGCTCTGATCCTTCACTGCTGCGACCGATCACGACGTCTTCACTGCATTTAAAAATGGCTCTTCTGTGCATGGTTCCTCATCTTCACGCCCCCCCATCTACAAAATCAACAAATTAAATCATACTTAACAATCTTTGAGGGAAAAAAAGTAAAAGTAATAAAAGTTGTGAAAAGATTAATCTTCTTAGTGAGGATGAAAATAATGAAGGAAATATATATCATATAAATAAAACTGTTAGGGGCCAACCAGTGAGGAAACATGACCACAGGAGCTTTTAACTGAAAAGTGGATTTTACATACCCAACAAAATGTAAAAACAACCAAACTGCAAACTTAAGTGGTACTATAAAAGAGATAACTTCTGAGCAACAAAACTAGATCTAAACTGATCAAACTAACCTAACACAACGCCAACACACAAGTTAAATACTTGTTTGATCAAATCAAATGAAGTGCTAAGAGGCAGACAAATGACCAAGAACTATCCCCTCTGTGCCATGGTATCAACACATGGTACAGCCTGATGAGTTGGGCCCAGCATTTTTGCTGGCTTGCCATAATGAAGGACACCATAACAAGGCAACTCCAAAAAACAAAGGAAGAAAGTTTAATGCATCAAACAAGGCAACCAAACTATTATAACCTCATAATGTTAATGTCTGCACTCCATTTACCACTATATGGTTAAGAGCCAACTGTGAACTTCGAAATGGTTGACTTTCAATATAACTAATGAAGTAAGAGAGTGAGCTGTAGTGAGTTCACCATGTGATGACTGTGTCCGTCACAAACTTCATAACTCAAGTGATGCATTAGGGTCTGTGAAGGAAAACTCCTGCAAAATAATGAGCCAACAGCTCCCTCTAGTGTGAAAAGGTTACACTACACTTTTTTTTCCAAATCTGCATCTCCATTGCAATTTTCAATAATGTGCAACAGTGCCAACAGATTGAATTGTTAATTCCTTTTTTAAATTTTACTACTTTTCTGCTTACTTGCCTTTTTTTCTGCTATAATGTTGAAAATTTCCCCATCATGGGACCAAATTGAGACTATTCTTCTTTTCTCTTATCTTCTCTTTTTTAATGTTCAAGTAATCAATAATAATTCAGACTGACTCCCGCCTTTAGATGGCAATGTTTGGTATTTGAGAGAAATACCAATGCTGCATATGCTATATACTGGCCTTCATTTTTATAAATGCTTTGATAAGGCTGACATAAAGATAAGACATGCACGAAATGGGACATATGACAAATATAAACTGTATAATGGCACTGTTATATTACATTTAGCACATCTGTACTTACACACAATCTTACCTATTATTGGCATAAAGTAACACTGATACAGTATCAGAGTTAGACTAATATTGCACCAGCTCTAAGACAGCATTTAAAAGTGTGTTAAAATAGTTATCTTCATTGAGATTTTAATCGTCCAGCGTAAAGGTGAGACTAGTTTCATCAACTGCTGTTCAAAGGTCAAGAATGCGCTCTGAACCTCAGCATCTAGATGGATGTGAAGTTCTTATGGGAATGTGAGCATTTAATTTCAGGACAACCAGCACAAGACGCAATGAAGATAATGTGAGACAACTGAGAGCTCCAAAAAAAACTGCTTAATTGACTCTGAGGTCAAGTGTTGTTTGTTTGCAAACCTTTTCCATATTCCACAATTTGGTATGTTATCAAAAAGAGTAAAAACTGAGGACTTGTGAGAACAAACAGTCACAGAAAGACACAGAAGGACCAGCACCAGACTTTGACCTGAGTGAAATCCAGAAAAAATAAAATAAAACAGGAGACAAACAGCAGCAAGTCTTAAACAGACAGAAACGACCAACCGGTTATAAGTCAGTTCACAGACCAGCAGAAATATGGTCATGAGTTTGGGTACAGATGGAGAAAAATATGGCCATTCATAAAATCAACAAACTAAGAAAGACAACAGAAAGACAACGGGCTAGCCAGGGGTAGAACTGTAACTGGTGGTAAATAGATAAACTTGTAGTTGTTGCTAGAATTCTGAACTCTCACATGTACAGAGGTAAGCTCAAAGCAATCAAAAGATTGTATGCTTTTTAAACATGCTCCAAAGACTGTTGCCCAGATAGTTTGCTAGAGAGAACACTCATTCATTCATTCATTCATCTTCTGTACCCACTTATTCCTGTTAAGGGTCGCGGGGGTCTGCTGGAGCCTATCCCAGCGGTCATCGGGCGAGAGGCGGGGGTACACCCTGGACAGGTCGCCAGTCCATCGCAGGGCTAACACAGAGAGACAGACAACCATTCACACTCACACGCACACCTACGGCCAATTTAGAATCACCAATTAACCTAACCAGCATGTCTTTGGATGGTGGGAGGAAGCTGGAGTACCTGGAGAGAAGCCACGCAGACACAGGGAGAACATACAAACTCCAAACAGAAAGGCCCAGTCGGTCCATGGAACATCTAAATCATAAATGGTATGATGTATGAGTCCTGACCTAAACCCCATCGAACAGATGCCATTAAGAAAAATGGCCGGCTATGCTTGGATAAGGATGAACGGAGGACACTTTATTTTTCACAAATAACTAAATACTTAATGTATTCAATAGTATATCAATTTAATACACATTTATTTTGGGAAATATTTGGCCTTGCAAGTGTGCCTGTGCTGTTTCTTAAAAAACAGAGGCCGGCTTTGGCATTTTAGATGCTGTTGCAATCAAAATTATTCAGCCACCACTGAAAATTAAGTTTACTGGCAAAATGTACCAGCTAGCAGCTGTTTGCAATGAAGAAATCAAACAAGAACAACTTAAATAGGCAGCCGTCGATAGTTTCCTCTTTCTGCCACATCCAGGTAGTGTAGCCAGTGCTCCTTTAACTTTAAACTTTAAAGGGAGAAGATGCAGACTCCACACAGAAAGGCCCAGTCGGCCCATGGATTCGAACCCGGGACCTTGTGTGTGCGTGTGTGTATGTGTATATACCATATGTTAGAGGGCTCCATGTTCCTCATGAAGATAATTCTTCTGACATTTCGGCTCACCGTTTAGCAGCAGAATAAGTTTGGGATGATCAGATGTGCTGCTGACGTACTTCGCTGTATATCACAATCTACAAACGCGCACAGATATTATATACACATCATGTTTTGGAACACTATTTCACATTGGATACAGTTTCAACATTGTGTAATATTACATGTGAAACTACATTTTCAGGTGTCAAAACAGGTGGTTTGAGGGTTATTGTGGAGACGTACAGAAGGAACTTGAAATTGAATTCTTTGTAAGTTTTCCCTCTGATTAGAAAGAATAAGTTATGGAAAATAAACATAAGCATTAGTGAGGTGAAGTGGGTCAACTTTTGCACACAAATTGCTTTCAGCATTTTTATGATCCTGGTCATGAAGTTCAGTTGTCCTTCGACCACTAGCTGAATCCTCGCGCTAGCACATTCTTCGCTGAGACTTCTCAGAACTATGTGTGTGTGTGTGTGTGTGTGTTGTAAGGTGCTGATGAGGTGGGTTCCAGGTCCTCGGGGTGCCATGGAGGATCTGGTAACAGTGTAGTCTCAGTGTCTGAGAGTAAATCACAGCGAGTGCTTCACTGACAAGCACTCACACACACACACACACACACACACACTGTTTTTACTCAGTTTTAGTTTGAACCATTTTGTGCCCTGTGAAAACAAATCTAAATGGAATAAGGGTTGTAATTATCACACAAATTGGGGATTATCTTTTTAAAGAAGCTATTTAATCAAATTGTGGACCGAGTACAGTGTATAGACAGTAGATCACTGATTCCCTGAGCCCATGCCATGTGAAGACTTTTGTGTAGCCACTATGCTCAAAATTGCAGGTTGCAATTGCAAAGCTGCAAATGACTTCACACCAGCAACAGAAAACAAACAAGCAGGAACACAGAGATTTTAAGCCCTTTCTCGGTTGTTTGCTTGTTTTCTGAGGAGAATGTGTGTTGAAGTGTAGATTAATATGCGTTTGGTCTGTGCGATGCCATATACACCATTTTTATGGTTAGGAAAGTATCTAAAAATAGAATGACCTAGTAAACACACCTGAATTACACAACAAGGAATCTTCATTTACTGTAGTGCTCTGCAAACCAAACCCCGACATCAGCATGGAAAAACAAGTCTAAATTAGATTAAATTAGATTAACCTTAAATTACTATTTTCTACTGATTTTTACCAGCAGGCTGGATTTAGATTCCCCTCTTTTTATCATTCATTTTGTTAACGAAGACGATGATGAAAAATATTCGCCAAAGACCACTTTTTCTGTGACTAAGATGAGCTAAAACTAATAAATTATGAAAAAACTATGATGAAATGTGTGCCTTTTTCTGTTAACAAACAAGACTAGAACATTATTTGATATGATGAGATGTTATCGTAATATAGGGCATTGAAAATACATGATCTCTTCTTACAGGCTGACTCTTCTTCATCATGTGTGTCCCCGTCATTGGTTGGATAAGGGGTGTTTGTCTATCTGATCTCAGCTGATGGAGGATCTTGTTTGATCAGCTCAGCCCACACAATTCCACTCAATTTCAAATCTGGTGTCTCATATCACATAAAGAGAAGTCTGTCATCAGCAAAAAAAAATTACAAAATCTGTTTTTATGTTACATTTATAACACAACACTACAAAAATGTTGTAATAACACACACAAAAAAGATTGATAATTAACCAGAGCACATGGTCAGGATACACCAGCACTCCACAAGCAGTTGTACATAACTGTGATACCTGAGTTATGTCACATGTAGCATGACATGCCAGTGGCCAAGCCAGAGCATCATCGGGCCTCTCTCGACACCCACCCTGAGTTCAGAGGTCAGGTGGTGTCCATGCCAGTTATATAACATCCTCACAGCATGCATAAGAGCTGCTCCCACTTTCACTAAATACTGACCAGTCAAGTTACGCGTTCTTCCTCTGAGTTTGATTTAAACTGTGGTTTGTGCATCATTCACAAAACATAAATAACCGCACTGGTCAGTGGTGATAAACTGAGAGACTTGCTCATTAAAGCACAAAATGTTTCCAAATACGTTTTTATCTTTATCTTTAATAAAGTTCTTTTGACATTTGGTTGGAAATGGTCTCTTTATCAGAAAAACAGCCAATAAGCCAATCACAAAATATGTTACAAGTGAATAAAACAACAATCTACAAGGAGGCAACCTAACTCCATGGTGGTTTGGAAGGCTTTCATTAACAGGATGAGCAGAAGGACTGCACAAAATGAGAGGAGAAAACTATTCTATTTAACTTTATAATGAAAACATTTCAATAAATGTGAAAATTCAGTCAAGAAACTTTACAGAACCCAACCTGAAACCCCCTGAGCAAGCATTAAGGCTACGGTGGAAAGAAAAACTCAGTTTTAACAGGAAAAAAACCTTCAGCTAAACCCAGGTCATATGGAGGGACCCATCCTGAGGCCGGCCAGGTAGATGGGGTTCAACTTACAACAAAGGCCTCTGGCGAGATTCAAACGAAGGATGTTGCAGTCTGTGGTCTGTTTGAGAATCCGTAACCCAGCAGCACTTCTCTTTGTGGCTTGAGTGATATGCTCAGTAATCTAAGCTAATCATAAACAAAGGACAGAGCAGAGTCTTTGATGAGCATCTAAATTTCACACTGTTGCCACTTGACCCGTCAGAAGCTTTTCAGCCAAGTCAGCATGTTAAATGAGCAGTGGAACAACTTGGTCAGAGAGATCACTCCAATAGCTTAGAGAAGAAGGGAACCAGAAGAAGGGACCCTGTAAACAAAATGGCCACGTACAGGGCTCTTCTTGTTTTTCATCTTCAGCTAATATGAAGATTTAAATACACAAATATTACACTGCTCTGAGTGTACACACTCCTGTGTGAACGAATGGATAGGTCAAATGCAGACAGATCAATAAAGGAAACATTATTTTAGCATTATTTTTTATTTTCACAATACGATCATGGAGAATTAATCCTTTTAGGTCTTCCTAGGTCTTCCGCTTTTAAATTTTGAAGGACAAATACAGACTACCGCCACCTGCTGCCAGCTGACTGTGCAACTTTTTGGTCCAGACAGGCAACGTGAGGTAGCTTTCACTGATGGTAGTTCTTTGACCAGTTTTGTGTGTCTGGGCCTTTACTCTACCAGGACAGCAAATCTCAGGACTACGTGCTGGCTGCAAACCAGGTGAGATGCTGGGAGCGACATCACTAGCATGTTCCAGGCTGGCTAGAAGATGGCTACTAGCTAGAGCAGTTTGACAACATGACCTGGAAATTCAATCCAGATATTAAAAAATGCACGTTGCGCTCATCGTTCTGCGTCCAGCTGCAACACCACCTGCTGATGACAAGAGAAGAGTGCATTGTGATGTGTAGGACGTTCTTAATCTCAACAACATATTTCTATATTTAACTGATAAACGATTGTCTGCAACGGAATTAAAGAAAAGGGAAATCCTCACATAAGACCAGCACATACATAAGAATCAGCATTATGCTTTAATGTCAAAGAATTTTCGTCTTTTCTACAGTTTTTTAATGTATTTTGAACAGTGAATCTTCTCTCGTGCGCTTCTACACAGCAAACAGCTGCTGGGCTATCAAAGTCCAGTTCATCATCCTCAGCCTCGTGTTAACACACCACCACGCTCACGACCAATGCCATGTGTGTGTGCAAGGAGGGGGTTTCATCCCTCTGATATGCAGGGCTTATCCAGCCTGGGGCACAACAATGGTCGTATTGAGGAGGACGTTGCCCCGCGTGGCCTGGCGTGGATGGAGTGTTATGGAAGGGTTTGGGGGGCGGCGGGGATGTTTTTCGGAATGGGGGTTGTTATGCGTAGAGACCCTGAGCCCTGCAGCTGTCGCCTGGCACGCTCCGGCCTTGGGGAGAACCAACAGCTCACGTCAGTGCCAAGTGTCCTGCTGCGGCTGATGGTGGGGGCCTCTGTCATCGTGGGGCATCTGGAGGGGGGGTTAAATTGGATGGGAGGGGGTACAACAACTACCACGACACCCCCCGAGCTTCGTACTCCCTCCCCGTTTAACCCCTGGGTTACATGTCACCCAGCTGCTTCACCCTCTGATGGCCCGTTAAGATGGAACGTGTCACAGTTTGAGCGTCAAGCCGTTTATATCGCCAACACGTGATTGGTGGTCGAGTCACGGCATCAGAACCAGTTGTCAATCTCTCTCGCTAAGCAGGTGATTGGTCTGCCAGCTAGTTTACAGAAAATACATTGTGCTTACATTCTCAGTGACATTCTCTGTTCTCTGTGACTATTTATCTATCTTCTCAAAAATGTACCAACTCTGATTCTGAGAAACTTGGCAATGAGAGGGCAAAGGTATTTTGTTCCCTACCATCTATGCAGTAAATTTCCATTTGAACAAGTGTTGGGTCAACAAACATAGGAAGCCTAAATGCTACAAAGCTGGGATTGCTAACTTAGTCTTAAATTGCAACGTTTGGAGTACATGGAGCAGAAAGTGAGACGTGACACTTGAAAGAAATGAAAGTGTAATATGTGGAAAGAAAGTGGAAGTGAAGAAACACTGAGAGTAAACATGCATAACGGGTAAAACATGATCTATGTGTGTCACTTTGGACACCTTCCTTCCTGTCCAGACTGGTCCCTGACCGGATTTACCCAGCTCACATGGGTGCACACATACACACACACTAATGAGGTTTTAGATAAAAATAACTGGGGAGTCAAGAGTGTATTTATAGGACATATCTCACACAGTGACACAGCGTTTGCAGTGTTTAACCATTAACAAACATAATTGACAATAAATGGATGAGAAAAGATAAAAAAAAAAAAAAAAAAAAGTATTCTCCAACTTCAACATTGACTACTGTAAATGAGACTTATACGTATACGAAGACCTGGGGCAACTCCTGTGCAATACTACAAAGGACACTCAAACCGATACTTAGATATTAAAATATAAAGCAAATGAAATTCATTGGTCAAAGTGATTGAGAGGAAATAAAAGTAAAGGAAATGATCTCCCAACATGCAGGATGTCTGCTGTAGTGTGACATTGCTGGGCTTGTTAGACTTTCATTCATGCTTTTTGATTTATTTGCTTCCACATTCTGTATCACTGACGTCCTCGTTGTGTTGCTCAGACGTTGAAATATTCATGGTCACATCTGCTTAATTAAAAATCCAGACCTGATCGATCTAGTTTAAGCTGCTGACCCCCCCCCCCCCCCCCCCCTCCCTCAGCATCGCTTCTTGTTCTCTGTTCTTCTTGACGAGTGCCGCTCAGCCCACAGTTGGTTTATTATTTCTTTGCCAGCACTGGGCCAACAGTTGCTGTTCTGCCTCTTGTCCTCTCTGAAGCCCTGCACGGCCACCTGGAGCTGTCAATTCACTTCACTACTGCTGCTGCTTTGGCTATTCAGAGAAAAGTCTGTTCAAAACCTCTTCAGCCTGAAAACATGACTGATTGATTCAATGCGGGATAAAGTCATGATGTTCAAGTTCTTTGATCCTGCCATGAAAGAAGTCTGTGGCTGCTCTTCAGGTGGAGATAGTCCTCATTGCGAACATATTTAAAAGATAACACCATCTATCCTTTCATCACTGCGATGATAGCATACAGAAATTGATTTCACAAACCTTGACCTCAAACAAAAAAAGCAACAAGCATGGAATTCATTGTCCATATACAGTATCTTATGGTGTTAGATTAGCATTGCAAGCGTTACTGCTATGAGTTAAACAGCATATACCAACTGTACAATGCAATATGATTAGTTAGCTTGCATCCCTTTGAATCCAGATCATCTTGGCCATCACTGCAACTGTTAGACATTTATACAGGAGGTGCCACTGATGCCCATGCCATCGTGCTGCCTCTGCTGGGTTTTACAGATGATGCGGAACCAACCTCCTGTCGGGGTGATCTTCATTCTGGTCAACATGTTGTGAATGGGTGTTTTCTTTACCATGGAAAAGATTTCTCCATTACTAATCTTATTTTGCTGCCTCCTTTGAATGCATCTGCTGAGTTTGTAGTAATTCAAGCTGCACTTCAAATCATCTCAGGTCTGTATGTGCAAAGTGTTATATTAATGTAGCCAGTGTCACGGACGATGTTGTCGCACAAGAGATAATGTGTAATGGACCAAACCAATTTTATGTCATCTTTGGCAATTAGCAAAAACATTTAGCTGCTTCTTTTACTTCTGAAGTCTGATCCAGATGTGAATCTAACAATACTTTTTGACAATTTTGACAATAGTTCCATTGCATATGAGGGGGACAACAACCACAGGGGAGACCGATGTAGCAGTAGCTTAAGGTGCAATAACAGAGAGAGTCGCTAGGTGCTGTGAAATGTTTCAGTGTTTATTTTTATTTTAATGAATAGTAGCCAGGAGGATGTCATTTGTTAGTAAAAGTATGCTTGAGAGGAGCAAAGTGCGTGGTCTGGACAAGTATTAAACCCAGGTACCAGGATTTTTAATATATTTTAATCAGGTATTTTGTCATTGATTGTCAGTAAAGTAAGCAAAACATTTTCCACATATAGATTTGCTGTTCATTGGCTAGTTTTAATTGGTTTTTGGTGCACCTTTATTATGGCCTGATCTTTGGTTGTATGTACTAACTAGAGTCTCAAGGAACACCGATGTCCACCAATATTCCTTTTAATGCACTTCACATTTATTTTTATATATTAAGTGTTATGTGAATCATGCCAGTGAACACGCTGATGATCGCAGGTGGCGCTGGCAAGTCCCTCTGGTGTTGTCTCCTCACCCCCTTAGCAAATCTGCGGAGAAAACAGGATGGGCACTGCACTGATGTCCACACACATGCATACTGCATGTGGAGTAACTTGCTCAAATGCTGATGGCAGTGGTTGGATTCCTCAGAGGGCAGGCTTTCATTTGAACTATTCTAAAGTTTCAACATCAGAACTGTGAAATCTAACTGTAAGTCATTGGATCCATCTGTGGGCTTGGTCATATGAGTTCCCCTCTTTCTTGGAAACAACAACAAATACTTATTTGAGTTTGGAAACCATTTGGGCTAGCAGTGGTGAAGGTGGGTTGCGTCCACCTTCTTCTGTCCATTTTCTTTTTCTTTCCTTCTTTTCTGTAACTGCTTGTCCTCTGGAGGGTCGGAGGGCTGGAGCCTATCCCAGCTGTCATCGGGTGAGAGGCGGGTTACACCCTGGACAGGTCTCCAGTCTATCGCAGGGCTAACATAGAGCGACAGACAACCATTCACACTCACATGCACACCTACAGCCAATTTAGAATCACCAATGAACCTAACAAGCATGTCTCTGGACGGTGGGAGTACCCGGAAAGAACCCACGCAGCCTTTTGAATTCCTAAACACATATTTTATTTGCTGTGTGCTATGTTTTTTTCATCAGTGATTGTATGAACCTGACCTTCAAAATAGTATTGGGAGATCAGAAAAGACTGTCAAACAACCTCTTTTGTTGTTTTGGATTTGAGGTCCACAGGGGAAAGGTCACTGCAGGGATGACAATCTGACGCGTTTCAACATCCATAACTACTGCAGTTGTTCATCTGTTAAACCTTAACCATCACCACAAAGACGCCAATACAGTTCATCCAGTCTACCCTCCCCACACAGACATCTCTCCTCTCTGTGTTGTCAGAGGCTGTAAAGGCTCCAAACAGACTTGCAGTAAAAGATTGGGGCCCTCCATCAAACCGAGGCCACACTCCCACCACCTCAATGTGTGGCCACTTGTAAACTCATCCTCGTGGCGGCACACAGCGAGGCACTTGCCTGACACATAAAAACACCTCATTAAATAGCCCATTACCTTCGGATGGTGTGGTACTCCGAGAAAACAACACCCTACAAACACACACACACAGATGGCTTCTCCCTTCTGAAGTGAGTGTTTGAGAGAAGATCTTACCCCTCCAAAAAGCTTGGACTGCTCATTGACCCCCAGATGCAGTTTTATTCACCTATTAAAGGAAGCAAAAGGTCATATTGTGTTTCAGCCAGGTCAAATACTGTCTTTACATCTTCACTAAAGAAGGCTCTATGGTGATTTTATTTTAATGGAGGGTGTGTCTGAGTAAGATGATCACTCTTCCGTGTGTTGTTTTTTTTTTTCTTACACCAACGCAGAGGTCAGACTCGCTGGCACACTGTGTTTTGTAGAGCAGGTTCAACAATGATTCCTCCAAACTGCAACAGAGGTCTGTTAGTCATCTCAGTGCATTGCGGTGGTGATTTAGTTTCACAGTATCTGTCAGACTGTCTGAAACCCACATGCTGTGGTAAACACTGTCTATTCCTTGACATGCAGATGTCTACATGAATGAACAGATAAGTTAAGTTGCCATTGTCAGTTTTGTTGACAAAGTGAGACGTGGCTGCCATTCCATTAAACAATAGGTAATTTGTGCCAGCAATCATTATAACCCGAAGTTTCTTTTCATTTTGACAGCAGAACGCACTGGTAAAGCTAATAGTTATGAGTTAGAAAAGCAGAAAGTGGACTTATGTGATTATGTAGCTACACCATCTCTGTAGGGAGGATGCTGGGGATGGATAGGTCAACAAAACGTATATGTTGTCTCCTGATTTCAAACCATTCAGCATTTCAGTAAATTACACCATGATGTCTCATAATCTAAAAGCTATAGTGCTGGGCTTTTACATATAAATTGATATCTCTTAGACATTAACCCAATTTACACAATGTTGATAAACCTACTGGTTGAGTACCAATAGGTACAAAAGCACTTTACATTCACAATGACACATCTAGCCACAAGCACTGGGAGCAATTTAGGGTTCATTGTCTTGCTCTTGCTCTTCGGCGTGTGGTATTGAACCACTAACCCTCTGATTTATGGACAACCCAGTTTCCCAACTGAGCCACAGTCGATCTCATTGGTTTGCTAGTGCTGAAATGGGGAGCAATCATAGCACCAGAGACAGAGTAGCCTACAACAAGGTCATCCAAAAAAGTTTCTAATATTCTGATATTGTAAATAAAGGAAACTCACATAAATGATTACAGTTTGAACAGGAAATCAATAGCCTTTGAGGATAAGCATGTACTACCTTTGGTGGGGCTTTCCCTACTTGGAGAGCTCTGAAAGAAGAGAAAGGACTGAGAGACTATGGAGTTTATTTGGTGTACTGGCATATATGTCAACATCAACAGTGCTTGTTGTCACAGAAGGTATGAGTTTATGATCAACTAATCTGATGAAGAGGCACCAATAGTTAAAGTTTCAGTAGATCTTTGGTAAAATAATTCAAGTTGTCTCTGAGATTATATTGTTACCTAGATAACTGACACTGTCATGAAAGAAAACTAAAAGGCAGAGGTGAGAAAGATTCATAGAAGCACACAAGAAACAAAAACAAAAGAAGACAGAATTAACCTTTCCCCCTCACAGGACACAGGTTGTAACAAACTCGGCCCGAGTCCAAACCTGAGCTATAAACCTCTGGCACAGTCCCAGCCTCCCGCTCTGCCTCTTCAAACTATCAATAAAAGGATTCCAACTTGGCATGATGCTCAGATTCTGCAGATTGAGCGAACGATTAACATACAAGCGACTCTCAGAGTGGCAGAAATCCCCTCTCTGCCGCGTGGTGTCCTGTTACCTAGCACGATTTTCAGGGTCTTAGAGTCTTCCTGTGGAAATCAATATATTCTCTGTGGCAAAGATGATTCACTGTGAAGGTCTGACCAAAGCAAATCCAGAGCTCAGCGGCAGCCTGCTGCTTCTGCTGGAAGACTATACTTCAAAGTGATCATCTACAGACCTTCAGGTCAAACCAAAACCATATTGTATTGACATTAATACGCAGGACATGACTATGTAGTGTGAAATCAGAGATGTATTTTAGGACTTTGACCCTTGTTATTTTTGCCATGGTATTGGTAGCGGCTCAAAATCCAATAAGAAAACTAACAAAAACTAGTTTTGGATAAGTCAACGACAAATACAAAGAGAACTGAAAAAATGTTATACAAAATAATAATTCTGATTGGAGAGCACTGCAACATTCTGATGAATACTTATTCAGTCTTATAATACATTTTCCAAATAGCACGCGCAGACAAAAATGTCCACGGCTCCATTCACACCTTACTATTACAACCATAAATTTGGTCCATGCAAAATACTAGAAAGCTCTCACAAATGGGGCTGCCAGGATCTATCCTGAGTTAGTGCACAGCAAGGTACAAGAAAGGAGTTGGTTTCCTCCCTGAGGAGTGTGACATGTGCCGCCTGTAGCTCTTCACCTAATAGCTCACTGTGGCCGCTCCTTTGCGTACCATAACTACTTGTAATATTTCAAACTGATTAACTGTGAAAGAATAAATCAATTACAGCTGTCTTGTTTTGTTGATATATTTTTGACCACAACAGTGGCTAGTGACTACTCCATACTGAAAGCTAGCTAAATACATACTACTGATGTGAAGCTACAGCAATAGGAAATGTTCCGTTTGCCTTAGCGTCAATCTCAGAACCCATTAACTATTATCTGATGGGTTTATAGATAATGATTTGGCATTCTGCACTAATATCCAGATAGGGCTGGGTAACATTTAATGTTTTTTTTCCTCCCTCTGCTCCCTCACTGAAACAGAAGCCAGTTTTCTGTAGTAAGGTACTGAGGTATGCGCTTGTACAACAGAAGACGAGAGAAGATTGTGGTGTGGATCTCTGGGAGAGCAGAACCATGCAGCCAGACATGAGTCTGCCTGTTCATTTCATTGCACGGTCTGACTAAATATACGGATGAAATAATTTTTAGTTTCGTAAGAAGATGAAAGTAAAATTTAGAACCCACTGCCAGAGAGACAATAAACGTTCCGATCCTGGTCCTGGTCCAGGACCTGAAGGACCTCTGACTGCACAGGGTTAACACGTCCCAGGAGACACACACACACACTCATACAGAGTGCACCCACCTAATCCCCCACAAAGCAGCAGCAGCTTTAGTGTAATTCACGCCGCAGCTGTCCACTGCTGGAAGAATTGAGAAATTGTCCTGCACATGTTCAGCTGCAAGAACAAATGCCACAGAGCAGAGCAAATGAAAAAACAAGATGGACACCCTCCCCGCACACACACATATACCTCCACCATCAGGACACACACCCGACCGCATACATGCACGCGCATACATACATCCAGTGTACTGTAAGCACATACATGCCAATGATGCATGAAGTCAAACCAAGGAGGAGAGCAGGTGGAGGCTACCAGTGGCTTAACAGCAGAGAGCATAACGTGTGTGCATGTGTCAAAGAATGGGTGTATGTGTGAAAGAATACTTAAAAGCTCTTTATGTGACTCACTGTTTTTATTTAAAATAGATAGTATAAGTAGTATAAGTAGTATTTTTACTACATAATGTGTTAGAGTGAAATACTGGCTGTTCACCGTTTGTAGACTTGCTGCTGATACACCTTGTCAGGTGGAACTAAATGTTGTAGGGATGCACACATACTGCAATGTTAGCTTTCCAGGTATTTTTTTTTTTCCTTGTATGAATCAGGGGTTTTAAGATAAAGAGCACCACTCACAAACTTGACTGGCGGAATACATCCAGCGTTTCAAGGTTGCAACTCTCTGATAGTGATAGGGAGAAAGTTTAGGTCACTTTACACCTCTGAAGGTGTCTGCTGATGCTGAAAGCAGAACGAGCAAATAAAAAAAGAACGTGCCTGCTGGTTTGAAGTGCTTCAGCTCTGGTAACGCTTCGTCATATCTTTGGCTCAGGAGTGGCTCTGTGAATGTCCATGCCGAAAGAGACGGTCCAGGCTGTTAGGATGAAAGGAAGCTACAATGTGAGAGGGTTTCGGTGTGACTGTGAGGGAGGTAAAAAGTTCTCAGATCCCTGCAGAGAGAACATTGTGTCTAATAACAAACGTGTTCATGATACGGTCACGGTCGTTCTACTCACAGCTCTGGGAAGTTTCAGAATCTGAGTGAAACAAGACATTGATTATAAAAACCCAAATACGGCGACCTGTGTCATTTTAGCTAAGACATCTGTTGATGCTTTCACAGCCTTAGTAGTGAGATATTTCATTTACAGATATGTTTTTGTTGTATTTGGAGGGAAGACGATTATCTTTAATATATTACTTCAACAAAATCAGATTTTCTAATTAATCTCAGGGAGCTTTCAGAAACTGTGATAAAACAGACAAAACATTATGTGACTCACTTTCATGCCTTTTTCTATTTTATGACAGTCATAGTAATCTTAGTGTGACATGCTGATGGTCTGTATTCGTCCTGCTCCTGGTCTCTCTGAGGACTTGCAGACTCATACTTACGTGGTTGTTTTTCTTCATATAACTTTTTAACTTCTTCAGAGTTAAATCCACATTTCTTATTGCTAAATATGAGTTAACTTGTCCAGGGCAGTACAGAGGCTGGGGCCTTTCTGTGTGGAGTTTGCATGTTCTCCCTGCGCCTGCATGGGTTTTCTCTTGGTGCTCCAGTTTCCACCGTCCAGAGACATGCTGGTTAAGTTAACAGGTGATTCTAAATTGGCCGTAGGTGTGAATGGTTGTTTGTCTTTCTGTGTTAGCCCTGTGGTATCCTGTCCAGGGTGTACCCCATGATAGCTGGGATACACCTACCCTCTAACCTATAATAGATAATGAATGAAAGAGCAATTTGAGTACTTTGTGACATCTTAACCAAGATGTATGTGTTATTCTATTTTTTTTTTTTTTAATCAGATATAAAACCTTACTACTAATTTTTCACCAAGATCTTGTACTGATGATGGGAGAGTCTGACCACTGCGCAAAATCTTCTCCAGCAAATCCCAAAGATTCTCAATGGGGTTAAGGTCTGGACTCTGTGGTGGCCAATCCATGTGTGAAAATGATGTCTCATGCTCCCTGAACCACTCTTTCACAATTTGAGCCCCATGAATCCTGGCATTGTCATCTTGGAATATGCCCGTACCATCAGGGAAGAAGAAATCCATTGATGGAATAACCTGGTCATTCAGTATATTCAGGTAGTCAGCTGACCTCATTCTTTGGACACATAATGTTGCTGAACCTAGACCTGAGCAACTGCAGCAACCCCAAATCATAGCACTGCCCCCACAGGCTTGTACAGTAGGCACTAGGCATGATGGGTGCATCACTTCATCTGCCTATCTTCTTACCCTGATGCGCTGGTTCCCCACCATCCTTCCAGTTCTTAATAATGCGTTGGACAGTTCTTAACCCAATTTTAGTAGTTTCTACAATCTCCTTAGATGTTTTCTCTGCTTGATGCATGCCAATGATTTGACCCTTCTCAAACAGACTAACATCTTTTCCACGACCATGGGATGTGTAATTAAGTGATCCTGTAATTAAGTGTCTTTAGACTTGGTTGAGGTTAAATAACTTGTTGTCAGCTGCCATGCAGTAATTATCCAATAGGAGGCTCATACTGTATATATATATTAGGGCCGGGACTCGATTAAAAAAATTAATCTAATTAATTAGAGGCTTTGTAATTAATTAATCGAAATTAATCGCATTTTAATCGCATATAAATATTTGACCTGAGAACAGTGAGAAGTAATTTTTTTCATATGGATTTTTAGTATACCATTGAATAATGACTAAATTTCCCATCCACGGGGCCAACCAAAGCGGTCTCATCAGCTTCTTCTTTCATGTTCACTGTGGTTTGTTGTTGTCTGAAGTAATGAACAGTGTTGCCAACTCCTCAGGAAAGGAAAGTAGCTATTGGCTGTCCTAAAAGTCGCTAGAAGTCGCTAAATGACGTCATCGGCTAATTTGCATAATTTACCTTTTGGATGTAATTGTGATGGACGCTGTATTATTAACGCGCCTCCTTTATCCGGGCTTGGTATTGGCAAAATGACTCTAAAGAGACACCCTGGCACAGTAACTTAAGTGTTTTTTTTTTTTTTTTTTTTTTTTAGTTTTCTTAAGTTTGGTTTAGTTTCTAGCCTACAAGTCACAGGCACAGAAGAACATGAGCATTTTTTGCCATAACTAGAATATTTTTAACATTTTTTGTACAAACGGTTTTTACTTGACAAAATTAACAATCTAAATGGATTATTATTTTAATTATTTATTTTAGTGTGACAGTGAAGAAACATTTACATCCCGCTCTGTAAACCAGGGCGCGATCAGCGGCAGCTTTGCGCATGCGTCATTCGTTTGCAGTCTGGACGCGGTGGCGTGGTTCTCCCTCTCTGCTCTGACCGCTGCTGCGCGGGGCTACTGTGAGACTGACGGCCTGTGAGTGCTTTGGGACGGGAGAGGGGCTCACGGCAGCACCCGCTGCTTGTTGAGGACACTGGTAATGAACGTAATGAACGCTAGTTGGTGCTCCAGTTGGGCGTTAAAGTCCCGGCCCTAATATATATATTTCTCATTATTTATCATATATTTCCCTTCAGACCATTTCCCTTCAAGTTTAAGTCCTGTTCAGAAACACTGAGAAACAATACTGAGAAGATATTATTATTCCAGGCAACTTTAAATTAACTACAGCCTCCTAAGAATCTTGAAATGCCGATGGATAATTGCCTAAACTTCCAGGTGAAAAACTGTAGCACAAATGCAGAGTACAGTACAGAAGAGGACGGTGGTGGAAGAAGTACAGTATTCTGATCCTGTAATTAAGTGAAAGTAGCTAGTATCAAACAATGGAAACAGTTGGGGATCTCCATTGGTTCTCAACCTCGGGTTCAGCCATCGCCACACAGTCGCAATTCACGAATCATGAGAGGAAAAAAAAATGACCTTGTTAATTTTTGTCATTTAATAATCTATTTCTATTTAATAATCTATTTTTGCAGTCTGCTTGGTACTTTCACCTTTGGGACTGCAGGAAATACACCAGCAGATCTTTAAGTGTCTCTGCTCAAACAGGGATTCTTTCAATCTAAATTCAGACTGCGTTTGAATTTAGATTGAAAGCGTGTGTGTGTGGGTGGGTGTCTGTACGTGTGTGCGATACATTCCCAGTGTGTCTGTGGTCTTACTGAGCATTAGTCAACACATTTACCAACATGCCAGACGACTCAGGAAGCATGCTGCAGTGTCTCTTGCCACCTCAGGGGGGAGGAGCTGGGTTTAATATGGGTGATCATGCTAAATTATACATCTCCTTGTCTAAATCAGTTGTTTACATTAATAGTCCTGGTCAGCTTCTGATAATAGTCATATATGGTCTTTTGTGGCTTTTTATTGTCAGGTTTAAAGCCCAGAAATAATGATGGCTGATGGTTAGAATGACTCTTAATACAAACATTGCCAATGTTTTGACCAACAATGTATTAGGTGGAGATGTCATAATGTTTTGGCTGTATTGTAATTATGAGAGCAATTCAGACACAGATATTTTAAAGACACGGATGATGGTATTACTGTACAATGGCACCAATGACGTGTGTTCGGTGTGTGACTCGTATCAGAGATTAAAAAGCCAGACTATTTTGCCATTCGCAAATTTGATTTCAACCAGTGCCTTTGTCACTATTATAATAAATTTAAATGCAGATTAATTAATCTGATTATAAATTAAATAATTTTGCAAAGATGCCAAAAATACTGCCAGAGACTCTTTCCTCATTTTAAATATCAACACTTTCTCCACAACTCAACAAACCATTTCTGCCATATTTGGAAAATGAACTCCCTGGAACCTCATCCAACACAATCACATGGGTGTCCCACTGAATGACGTAAACGTTTCTCACGAAGATGACTTGTGATGAAGTAAGTTGGATATGATCTGCCCTCTCATTTTACATGTGAGGCATTTTGCTGACACTCTTAATCCAAACTGACTCCATGGCAAGGCAATGGGATAGTTGGAAAACACATGCCATGTTGTACCGTGGGCACAGTATCAGAAGCATATAGTGTTTTAACACTGGGACATCTGATGGGGATAGTGGCTCACCAAAGACATGCCACAGTCCTCTGGCACCCATGTTAGAAAACCAATATGAAATCTTAGTGGATCTGGCTGTAATCTGACTCCACATAGGTAAGTGTTTGGGACCGAAATAGATCTGTGGAAAGAAGGGAGTTTTTTTTTCCTGTATTTTCCAACTGCTGATTTTTGATGACAGAGCTCTGTGCTGGTGGAACATTCTAGACTCTTCAGTCCTCCCATGAAACCAGCATGCTCAACATGATCTTAAGGATTTATTAAACTCTCATCCTGACGCATCTTTTCCTGACAAGTCATACCCAGAGAAAGGTCACATACCCGGGCCCGAGCCCTCAGTGACGCTCCAGACTAAAATAGTGTCATAAAGTCATCCATCAAACAAGTAGGCCAAGGGTCAGTAACAAGTTGTCATCCAGGGGAAACCACAGAGATAGAGCTGAACCCAATGGGAAAACCCCAGAATACTCTTCTGTTCTGTCTGTACTTTTGATTATTGATTATTCTGACTTATCAGTCTTATCCATGAATAATCATGCAATAACGTGTTCCATGTTATGACTTGGCAAATGGTTACAATTTATTTTATTGCCCAATAAAAATGTACCCAGATTCAGACAGCTAATCCACTACATCTTTGTGTTGTTTTATTTGCAAGGTTCCAGTTCCTTACTTCAGGGCATAAGCATACAGTACCATTGGTGGGGAACTATACCCATAGTGGTGAATGGAAACATCGTGTTATGTCATAATCTCTTGAACCTCTGACCCCACACAAAGTAGCAGCTTGTTTGGGTTAGGTGTGGTTTGTTAAAATTGCGGCCAATCCAATTGCGCAGCCGTAGCTTATATAAGATTACACTGACGCTCCCATTTATGTGGATGTTACTTAGACATGTGCCATGCACTTAAACGATGTCGCCAGGCCACCTGCACCCTATAGCAATGACTCTTCCTGATGGTTGCAGCCTGCCACATCACAAATACTGCTTAGGAACAGTACAAACAAACAAACAGCAGTCGTTGACCAGGCTTCCAAACTCCGCTGATCCAAACTTATCCCTGTACTTATCAATCCACAGAGGCCCCTCCCCTCATCTCCAAGGACCCAAAAGCTTCCACTACCGACTTCCTGTGTCCAGACACCACCGGACACCCTCAGAAGGCCTGTGTCCATTCCTTAATGAGTCAGAAGTTGGAGTTACAAGCGAGACCTACACAATGTTACGCCAGTGGTTTTGACAGTGTTAAAAAAGCTGTGTGAAAAAATTTACTGTTTGTTTGGTAGAAATGGGTGAAGTCATTCTTCACTGTGTATGAACCTATTTGATACCTATTTTTTTATATGCCTAAAATTGTTTCTATGTCTGTGTACTGTTGTTGTGTACTGATGTTCCAGCGTTGGAAGGGTTAGAAGTTGATGTTGGATACGAACAATGTCACAGAGATTTCCTGTTTAGAGAACATGAAAATAAGTTTAATTGTGTAAAGTCAATAGATTAAAATATTTAACCACGATTAATCGCAAGATATCCATAGTAAATGCAGGTTAATGAACATTAACCACATAAATCTGCCTCAAATGTACCCAGGGGGATGTTTTTCAAGTTTTAGATTCTCCTTGCTTTCCACAGTATTACTGCTGCTCACGTCCAGTACATGGCAGTCACTGATCACACAAACAAACAGTGCACGTCTTAATCACATTGTGACATTAAAAGGAATGTAAAACAACGTGGTACCAAAACATTACCTTTGACAACTAGTTAAGAAGTTGTTTTTTCGTTTTTGTTTTTTACTGGTCAATAAAACCAAGTTATTATTATTATTTCTATTTGGGGCCATTGAAGGACCTTGATTCAAGACTAACACGCGTCTTCCAGCAGGGATGATGAAGATTCAGCAAAATCTCCAAAATTGCGCCATTAGTGAGGTAATGATAACTGTAGGAAGCAGAGGATTGCAGAAATCACAAAGAAAATTCAATATTCTTTTCCTCTAGATCCAGTAGCCTGCTGCTAAATGCACACCAGGACATCGCAGTGTCATCGGTTTGAGGTAAAGATCAGAGATGCATCATTATACATTACTGCTCATACCTGCTGGTCACTTATTTATTTATTCATTGATGGCATAAACAAGTGAAGGTGCACACTGATACCTAACAGACATGCTGACATTACGAGAAGACATAGATTTTGAATGGTTGGTGTTAAAATGTAACAGGATATACAGCGCAGTCTCAAGTTAACTGTAGACAAAGCTGGTGAACGATAGCTCAGCTCAGTATTTACAGTTGTGAAAACCACCACAAACTATTTGGGCTGGGAACGGCAAGTCAAATGGCCAAAAATCTGTCTTTCCTCCAGGATAGAACAACACATTGCCTTTGATAATGCATTTGATCATGGTCATGCTAAAATGTAACACCTTTGGGTGTAGAAAATGCTAATATGTACACACAATTTTAATGTTTTCCAAACACAATAACTTTTCGTTTTTCACAACCTAGACCTTACTTTTGGCATATAACTTTGTGTCATTTGTAGTCAGTCGGGAGATATTTAGATCTGCGTATATCCATATAGTGGGAATGACTGGGGCACCGAAACGCAGCCTCTAAACTCATTCATTTCACTCCGGAGTTACCTGTTATCATTATCCGGGGTCTGTAGATTGACCTACAGACCACGCGTTTCGCGGCAGATGTGTTTTTTAGAGGCGTTTCGGTGCCCCAGCCACTCCCACTTTATGGATATACGCTGATCTAAATATCTCCCGACTGACTACAAATGACACAAAAGTTATATTGGTGAGTAAACAATTGTATTTTATGCCAGAAATAAGGTCCAGGTTGTAAAAAACAGTAGTTCCCCTTTAAGACTTAATTAACACATATAGGGTTTGGTACACCACGTCTACACTGAAAGTCTCCAGGTAGATTTTGAGCAAAGGTTAACTCCACTATGGAGGTTGTCAAAGAGGAATACAAAGACTTGAAGCCTAAAAATATACTTCATGTTATGACCACAGGCATACAGCCTATGTGACACATGAGCCACTGCACCTACGGTGTAGTCTTCTCTCTTTGCTGTTCTCTTCTCTCTTTCTTCTGTCTGTACCCGGCTGGCCTTAGGCAGATGGGTCCCTCCATATGAGCTGGGTTCTGCTCGAGGTTTCTTCCTGTTAGTTTTTCCTTGCCACCGTTGCCTTCAGGCTTGCTCTGGGGGTTTCAGGCCGGGTTTTTGTAAAGCGTCTTGAGACGATTTGTATTGTTATTGACGCTATATAAATAAAATTGAATTGAATTGAATTGAATAGACAGTTGATAAACATAAATTACCATGGTGACATTATTTGCATGCAGAGTCTGAATACCGTGTGTTTTAAGAGTGACAGTAGGATTTATGCCCAATCAGAGAGTTGGAAATTTGTATTTTTTAAAATTAATGTAATTATTCTCGTTGTTTTTATTCTGTTACATACCGAATTGTGATCCCAAATCACAGGTGCATCCAAACTGATTGTTTATGCCATGAGAAACTTCGGTATTTTTTAATTAAAATAAAGTGAAAAAATACTATACCAGAAGGCCCACTATATCCTCCATCCCTTCAACTGGACCTCAAACACAACCCTTCAGTCTGAGAAAACCCTCCCTCCTCGTGTTTGCACAGAGACAAAGAGCAGACCTGATTCTGTCTGAAACTGATCTCTGGTTTGAGCCCAAAACAAAATGAAAACAAAACAAATCACAGCCCTCTTCCCATGCTCCCCTCCATTCATATTCATCCCATAAGAAAATAACAAACCTATTAGTGCTGATCATCAACCATAAATATCAAACAATCGCTGGGCCCAGATGGGGAGGATTATGTCGCCTTAAAGTCATTACCATCACATCCTCTCCTTAAGCTTCCAATTCCCCGTCTCAGCTGCATTGTAATACCCCACCGCGGATCACTTTTCCATATTAAACTCACTGTTTGCCGATGAGCTTATTAATGCCTTTGTTTTGCTGCGCCGAAACAAGTGCCCTCCACTCAAGAAGATAAAAGTCCTGAGCGTGATTAATGTGATTTAGTCTCAAATGGGTCCGAACGCTGTGGAAACAGGCAGAACGGGGCTCTAGAGGGGCTCTTCCTAGGTGGCGGCAGGCATTCTTTTCTCAACGCCCGCCTCCTTTGAAGTGAGGACAGTGCATGTTTCACGCTAAAAGTGGCTGTCAGAAGTCCGGCCGGGTTTATAACAGGCCGTAACCTGAGAGCGCAGAGGGGCTTAGGCTTCCCCCGCCAGAGTTTTGATATCAATTAGATTTGTAGTCACCTGATACGGCGAGTGCCTAGCACTGAACATCTGCACAGGATAATGAGAGAAGGAGGTGGAGGGCCTGCAACTCTGCTGTGGTACCTTGGCACTGCTGGAACACACACATGAAAGATAGACCAACGCTGATGAAACAGATCCACAGAGCAGCATTATAACATCTATTCTCCCAGAGCTGCGAATAAACCACCAGCAGACACGTCCATACAAAACACCAGCCATACAAAACACACATTACCTTGTGCTGAAACTAAAGTATTTTCACTGTTGATTAAGCTACTGATTATTTTTCCAGTTCACTAATTAGAACGTGATCTAAAAAAAAATATGCATTTTAACACTAACATACATAAGTGTTTGGCTTTCCATAAAAAGAAAACTGCCATTTGCCAAATAAGCGTGACAAAGATTGCAACAGAAACAACAATAGTTACCTAGCTGAACAATAAACCATACAATCAGTCCCTTACTCATTTTTTTGAGTGCTGACCCTTTTTTCTCCTCACAGGGAGTAATATTAGTGCAACTTTATCAATTGGTGACTCACAATCAGTCATGTTCTGCACCCACTGTGTTATGTTACAGAAAGCCCTAGTCACACATGATTTGTGTGACCTGAAGATATGTCTGTGTTAATAAGCAATTAGTGAACATTATCCCCAGGCCATTCAGTCCCTGTACCAAAGGAGTACGAGTTTGGTCCGTGTAGCTGGTAGTAAGTCGGACCTGTTCCCAGTGAGGGTTGGACTCCGCCAGGGCTGCCCTTTGTCACCGGTTCTGTTCATAATTTTTATGGACAGAATTTCTAGGCGCAGCCGGGTGGGGGAGGGTGTCGTGTTCGGTGATCGTAGGATCTCGTCCCTGCTTTTCGTGGATGATGTGGTCCTCTTAGCTTCATCGAACAACGACCTCCAGCTCCTGCTGGGGCAGTTCGCAGCCGAGTGTGAAGCTGCTGGGATGAAGATCAGCACCTCCAAGTCTGAGGCCATGGTCCTCAGTCGGAAAAGGGTGGCTTGCCCACTCCGGGTCGGGGAGGAGGTCCTGCTTCAAGTGGAGGAGTTCAAGTATCTCGGGGTCTTGTTCACGAGTGAGGGTAAAAGGGAGCGAGAGATCGACAGGCAGATCGGAGCGGCATCTGCAGTGATGCGGATGCTTAACCGGTCGGCCATGGTGAAGAGAGAGCTAAGCCGAAAGGCGAAGCTCTCAATTTACCGGTCGATCTACGTTCCAATCCTCACCTATGGTCATGAACTTTGGGTAATGACTGAAAGAACAAGATCGCGAATACAAGCGGCCGAAATGAGTTTCCTTCGTAGGGTGGCCGGGCTCAGCCTTAGAGATAGGGTTAGGAGCTCGGACATACGGGAGGAGCTCAGAGTAGAGCCGCTGCTCCTCCACGTCGAGAGGAGTCAGTTGAGGTGGCTAGGGCATCTGGTAAGGATGCCTCCTGGACGCCTCCCGGGAGAGGTGTTTCGGGCATGTCCCACCGGTAGGAGACCTCGAGGCCGACCCAGGACACGATGGAGGGATTATATCTCTCGTCTGGCCTGGGAACGCCTGGGGGTTCCTCTGGAGGAGCTGGCTGAAGTGGCTGGGGAGAGGGCTGTCTGGGCTTCCCTGCTGAAGCTGTTGCCCCCGCGACCCGGACCCGGATAAGCGGAAGACGACGAGTACGAGTATCCCCAGATATGTAAATCAGCTCCAACTTCACTGAAGTGGTCAGCACCTTAATGCACCAATAAACAAAATACAATGCATAAAAATGTCATCCATCTCATCATCCTTCCTGATTTCACTCCTTTGATTGTTAGCATGTGTTTTTCCTCCATGCTGTGTAGTAACATCTGAAAAAGCCATGGAATAAACAAAACTAACTGTCTATCTATCTATCTATGGCCAGTCTTGCTTACAACAATGTCAACACCAGCAAGAGAGAAGTTCAATTAGGCTAATTCATGATTTTCATGTGTCTCCATGATGTAGGCTGTCACATGTATTTCATCCACCACCTCCATCCCATAATGTCAAACTGTCTGAATAAGGGTTTAACTGTGGGGTAATGATTGTGCTCTAAAAGTCAGATGATGCCGTGCAGCAGTCTGTTGACACTCTACTGGGGAACGTCTCCCAGCTGGATGTTAACAAGATGCTGAGAGGCCGACGTAGTGGATGACTCCTTCTCCCAGCAGCCACCAGCACAACACACAGATGTCTAAACTTTAGTCAGTAAACTTTACAGACACCTGACCCAAGCTGCTGCTCATGTCTCGCATAAATCCATTTTAGAGAGCTTAGCAGATGAATGTTAGCTCTAATGGAAGTCACATCCCATTCTGTTTCTTTAGTTTTGTTAGCAGCCCTTCCTGCTACTGCAAATTCTACTTGTCCTACCCAAACATTGTTTGACTTCCTAAAAAGACTGATGTCTGCTCACTTATTTTAACGCACGTAACCTCCGCACGTAGCCTATGCCGGTGCAAGCTAACTGAGAGCTAACTTGTGTGGACTTTGGATAGCCAGGAAACCCAGAATGCATTTCATGATCATTATCAAGTAAGCTGCCATTTCAATTACAGATCGCATCTTCCTGTCTGTACTTGAGAAGTCCAAACTACCAAGTACACAGGTCTGAAGTCTGCATACTTGCTGGTGGCGTCAATAATAATTAGCCAAGATGGTGCTGCACTATTGGCAGTCTGTTACAGCACATCTTGCAAATTTTCCCACTGCGAGCTCAATAAAGGATCATCTTTCCTTAAGCTTCACCTTGTTACGCTTTCTGGTGAAATTGGACCCAAATGCAGGACACAGGGATGAGGCAGGAGTAGGAAACGAAAGAAATTTAATGAAAACTTACAAAAAAGTAACAAAAGGCGCTGCAGGGATGGCAGGAAAATCCAAACACACAAAGTCAAAAACTCATAAGGACCAGAATAAGACCTCTGAATGAGAGAAACACAAGGAACTAACGGGTAACAAAGTAAACGACACAACAGAGAACAAAGGGAGTGGCATGGCTATACTGCATATACATGTGGGCAGAGGGTTGATGAGGCACAGGTGAAATGACAGTGGAGCACACAAGGAGAAACCAGTCCGACAATCAAAGGGGGGAAAATACAGGTAGTAACACAAGACAAGAAACGGAAGAACTTTACAAAATAATACAAGAAACACAAAGAAAACCAAACAGGGACACAGGAAATACTCAAAACCATGACACACCTGGATTGTTTAACATACGGCAAAGACTGAAGGCTCTTTTAAAGTACTGCAGGACACAGGCGTCGTAACCCATGCACGTAGCCATTGCGAGCCATTTATACTTGTGCGTTCATCTCAGTCTTGCTCACTCTGTAAAAACGCCACTCAAACGCTAGTCAGCACTGTGTCTTTTTTGCCAGTCAGATTCATTTTTGTTTCTACTTCCTGCTTCACTTTTAACAATGGGGACTGAAATGTTTGGCTAAATTTTGCCGAAGACGAGTCCTACAAATGTTTGTATCTCTGAACTTCCTCAGTTAACCTTTCCTTGATGTGTTCCATCTTTTCTGATCCAAAACAATCAATTAGCAGCCCAAAACAGTAAAGTGGAAATATGCTACTAGCTATTTACATTTCTGGGGAGGTGCACGTCAGGCTATATGGCGTTAGGGTCTCCATAGTCCATAGGGTCTGCGAAGGATCTGTTGCGGTAGCTACAGCGTCAAATTAATGCAGACATATTCGTGCGTTAGGCAGCCTAAATCCACAGAACAAAAAAAATGAAGAATCAAGAACATAACTGTGTTGCAGGTGTCTTTTTACTGGTCAGTAGAGTCCCTGGAAGCCACGTGCCCAGTGCAGACGAGGGGGTGCCACTTTAAAGTTCAGTGAGAACACTAAGACCAGAGTTGAGTTTGGATGACACAGGAAGTCCAGCTCCCTTGGGATGTTGCCCGAACCTGCCCCATAATTAACGTCCGCCATGTTACTCTGCCAACCACTTGCAAACGGTGTGCAAACAACCCTGCAGCTGTCTCATGTTTCAAAGTCAAGTCCTCAACTCCAGCTGTGGAGCAGGGGAGACTTTTTTTCACTATCGCTGAGAGCAGACCAGAGAGCGCTTGAAGACAGAGGAACGAGCATGTTTGATAGACTGCAGATGTCCTGGAGGATAAGCTGAAGTTGCTGACAGGCTCCCTGAGCTGAAACACCCTGCACAGCAGCAGTCATACAGGCTGATCAAGTCAAGATCAAAAAGCACCATGAAAATACCGATTTTTAATAATGCAAGAAAAGTTTGTTGAAAGAACACGTGTTGATGACGACACACAAGAAAGACTTAAAATGAGAATGAAATTTGGAAATGTACCAATGAATGCCTTAAACCACTTGGCTAATTACATGACTAAGTTGAGATACTGGCACTTAGTAATCAAAATTCCCATTGTGTTAGTGTAATAGGGTGAGTCAGATACTCCAGTGTGGGTCATAGCATGCTCCTTCCCAATGCAGGAGAAACCGAAGCAATCGTGAGTGCAGATGATGAAAAGATGGTACAGAAAAAAGAATCCGTGTTGATCGTGTGGCCAAACTCAAAGACCAACGGAATAATGCAAATCCATGCTGCAAGGAGAAGTTGCTGCTCTGTAGAGAAGCACAGCTGAGATCTATCTTGTTCCTCTCTTTGCATGTGATTATTAAATGTAACTATATTATATAATCTTTTATCAACTTGACAGACGACTCTGAAGTAAGTCACTGCATTTTGATTTAGAAACATTCAGTATCTTGTGCTGCATTCACTGCCTGCTCAGACTTTACCCTTGACTTTGGCACTTTTGCCAGTAACCTTACCCTGACTGAACCCTCCCCTTTTGTCCTTGCTGACCCTTCACCAGAGCAAGTCTGAATTTACATTCTTTACCAATCCTTTAAGCTCAGCAACCAAGACGCTCTCATCCCCTGATCATAACAGACCTGTTGACACGTCCAACCGAGTCCCAGAACGCAGTTTGTCCCCTTCAGCTCGTCTAATTGGCTCACTGAGAGGAACAAGATGTTGTAGGAAGAGAGATAGGAGGAAAGACCTATCTCACTAAATCTTCTACTTGCTGTTGACGGTGATCCACCATAACAAGAACAGCTTCATTAGTATAGGATAAGCAGAGTCTGGATGGCAGGTCAAAGGTCAGGGATGATGTGTGGAGGACTAAACACCTGCAGAGTGAGGCTACGGACACTTGAACAAGCTTCAGCATGAACCACCACAAATTAACTATATGATGCTTATACTCTTTACAAACAAATCGGTATGTATTGTTTCACAATGCTTTGGAGTAGATTCGAAATTTATGTAATATACCTAATGTACTCTGGTTAATTTTTATTTTTTACAAGAAAATTAAAGACATCACTGTTGACTGTTTTTTAGTTAATGTTTTTGTGCAATTATCAGCACAAGTTAAACTATCAGAACAATATGAAATAATAATTAGGTTAAAGACGTAATGTATCATGTTGCAGCAATTTGCATTGAAGTTAGCATACCAACCAGGGTACCCCGACCTGTTCAGTCTTGTAACATCACTTTGTAGCCCAAGAACACCCAGAAAGCATATTCTTGTGTTGAAGGACAAGTAGTTAATGAATGGGACTGTAAATGCGATGATGGATAATGTCCTCGGAAAGTGACAATTTGTTCATCATTATTTATTAGCAGGATTGAATGATAAGACATGCAACTAAACAGATAGAATTGAGACTGATGGTGACGTCAATATAGTGGTCATAAATTAGCCAAATTTAGTTTTGTGCTAGATAACATACCTTGATGTCAAAGTAAATTGAACTCATAGTACTGGGGTTTTAGGGGTCTCAGACAGTTATTTACACAAAAGTGTCCATATGGCCCATGTCCTGTGTTCCAAAACACTATTCTAAATACTAAGTTTAGATTTTGCCTGACAATTTATGGCCTTTCTTGTACACTTCAAGTTACTGTAAATGAACATTTCGGGGTTTCTTCCCTCTGATCTCTATAATAGGAGTGACAACATCAAGTCCCTTCCCGCAAGAAAGAAATAATAGGAGGTAAAGAAATTACTGGGAGTAAGATCCAACGATAACACAACATGAACTTGTCACACTCGGAAACAGCTAAACTCTGACCGGTAATCATGCCATAGTGTGACTCATCGTGTTGATATCAAAGCTATGAGAGATTCTCATTCCCCAGCACGGATCTGAGGGGATTAGTCGTTATAACTTCTCCTCTCTCTGTCCATGACCACCCAGGACAAAGATGGCCACACGGAATCCTTAAAGCTCGCATGCAATACTGGTTCAGCAAAGCAGCCAACAGAGCTGCGTCTACCTCTCATACTTGTGTCTCTAGGAATGTTGTTTCAATTCCTTGATTTCCAATACATGGCTCTAACATCATGAATTCTGATTACAGTTTAGTAAAGACTGAAAAGATGAACTCTAGATATTTTATGCTATAGTGAGATGCAATTTCCTGAAGAGTCGGTTAATATATATGTTAAGGACCTGATCTGAGCATCTCAGAAAATGCATTTTTTTTTCTTTTCCCACTTTGTTTTAGCCTTAACATAAGAGTTATTTTAAAATCCACAGCCGTTGGACAAATTCTAAACAGGAATAAACTTTCCATGGCTCACGCTAGCCGCCAACTTCTCAATCATTTTTCATCATTTACATTTCACAATGTGGCTTTTATTTTAATGTGGCTCCAGAACATTTAGGGAGTCTTGCTATTAAGAGCTACTGTCTGATTGTCGGCTGTGGACGCATGCCTGAGGCCTTACTGTCATAAAACTCGCTCTAATCAATTACAGCATGCAGCTGCAGTGTGTTGAGCTGATCGTGTTTCCCATTCGGAGCACCTGCTATTAGCCGTGATCACAACTCTCCGCGGCTGAAAACCCTCTGACTCACACCAGCCTCACAGTTGGCCCGACCACTGACAGGGCATCCGCACACACGCAGACGCACACACAAACACACATGCATACATATCATCTTACACAGCAGCGTGCGTGCCAACAGCTAACACGCTCCTCCACGCAGAGCCTCACAAACTTTGTCATTTTATTTTCGTGCCCGTCACAATTTCACACGTCTTTTCCGGGCGTGGTTGGATAATCCCTCGCGGGGCAAACGCCTGCGGGCCGATGGGGCCACAGCGTGCCGGGCCGAGACCGTCACGAACCACAAAAATACACGCGGCCCGAGTCAAAGAGCACTCAGGATTCTGGGGGCTTTCTTGGTTCCGCGTCAAAACTTCATCTCACTTTTCCAGGAGCTTTTCTTAGGGAGTCATTGTCTGTGAAGGGCAGCATTTGTTTGTATTTACAGTTTATTTGGAATATAATATAAGGAACTGTAAAGGAAAGCCACAGCATGATTTACTTCTACTAAACAAGCAATCGGAGACATCCATGTAGGTATCCAACCCCAATGTTGTTAATACATTCTATTTGTGGCCCAGTATGACCCATACTCGACCACAAACACTCTAATAAATAATCTAATACAGAGATAAAGTTTTGCCTTCTGAAGGGACAGGGACTGCTTCAAACAGTCCCAACATTTAACTTTAAAAGCTGATGAAACAAACATCCTGAATTAGAGACTTGCTTTCAATACTTTTTGAAATTCAGGTCATTTAAGAACCTGATGACACTCTGATGCTCCCCTTGTGGAGTACTGTTGTATGCCCTTGTGCTCCCTATATACAGTATGAGCACAACCCTCCGTACAGCACATGAATCATGGTAAAATACTGCGCTCAGTGGGACTCAGAAGAAGAATCCGGTCCAGCGGTTTATCTCCTTCTTGAATTTACAACTCATCACTGTGAAACACCGTCATGCTCTGAGAGTGGAGTCAGCTCTTGTTAAAAACAAGGATTACCTCACCGACCCTGTGACGCTCTGACACAGACATTCTTTCCAGTTTACCGTTTGGACGGTAATGAATCCACCCCCTCTGAAGCCTGTTTATCGGTTCATCACTCCGGCAGAGATTAAAAACTGTACTGGTGGGCCGGGGTGGAATGAAGATACTTCATGTTGGAACAATACTATTCACAAGGAAAGAATGGTGTACAGATTCCCCTAAAGTGGCAAACTTGAGCATTAGCATCCTGGACAGTTTCATGACATCTGTAGTTATAGGCAATAACAGCTAATGTGGTTTAATACTACAGGTCATATAATTATTGGAGTACCATAACAAACTGCTGTTGTTTTAATAAAGAAGTCAAACATTAACTGAACTATCACTCTATCATCACTCTGTAAGTAACCGTGATCAGAATTTACCGCGCTGACATTAGCGTGAATGCTAAACTCACTGTTAGACCAGCTACATGATCTAAATTCAGTGTGAAAACATTCAGTTTGCATTAGCAGCAATCTCCTAAGTATAACAACCATATACTCTTACAGTATACCCAACAAAAACTCTTACAGTAGTTTTTTACATTTGTTTATCCATGACAACACATCCACTAAAGTTGGTTGCTCCTGAGTTTTCCACCAGTGCCACTGTGAGGCAGAGATTTGATTGTCATGCCTTAGGTTAAAAACTTTGATATAAGACCAAATACAAAAGTTAAGTTTAAACATTTGAAAGTAGCAGCACCACTGCGTCTAAGCCATAGACTGTATAAAGATGTTCGACGGAACAGCTCATCAAAAGTGAAGCCAAAGTAAGTAGAGCTCCCCCTGGTGACTGGCTGCACACAAAATTTCTTTTTTCCAAGGATGGTTTCAGTCATTTTAGGTAGTTAATATAATGCTGATACATACTCAAGTGTCCATTTTTTTGATAAGTTTTGTTTTAGTTAGTTATTTGACACTATAGAAACAGGACATGACATAATGATTACTACAAGTTGCCATGCCAACCGCTCGGTGAAGTGGAAAAAAAAAAATACAGTATATAATCCAACACTTCCTTGTAACTGGTGGAGGTAGAGCAGAGCGCAGTATTATTAAACACGAGTGAAGTGTGGGCAGGTCATAAATAACACGGCTCCACGTGGTTCCACACTTGGGCCGTACTGTGCAGACTCTGGCTCTATGGCGAGATGGAGCCGCCTGTATCCCTGGGAAAATAGCGTCAGTTTGGCCAATGCGCGGAAGTGGGGACGCATCGTCCATTTTTATATACAGTCTATGTTCTAAGTACAATCCATGAGAGTTAACAATGTTACTTTGGAATGTTATGTATAATGTCTTGTCATGCTTTTTAAACCATACAGCCGAGCTGTATTTTTGCTTTCCACAATTAAAATCCTCAGCATAAACCATTATTTGAGCAAACATGCTATAATAATATAATAATGTTATAATAATAGTATGTAAAATGTGAGGTTTGAAATCCCTGAAAGTCAGCAGAAGAATAAATGCCCATTTACATCTTGATAGTTCGGCATCCAATGCCACTGAGGGATAAATGTAAATAATTTTAAAAGAAGCAGTTGCAGTTTCCTCATTAGTCCACACAGATCTGCTATCGTCTATCACTATTTTGTGTGGATGTTGAAGTCAGCCTACAGGACTGTAATGGGGCCTGTGGTTCTCCAGTGGAGTCAGAAATGGGTGGGATGACGTGGGTGCAGAGGTTAAAGGTCAAGGGTGACAGTGGCTGCTGTAAACAGTAGTGGGGGGCTTTAGCGGGCAGGTACAGCCAGAGTTTTATTTATGAAGCTGTAGCCTCGGCCGGGGTCACGGTTGCCATTGGCGATGGGGGGGTTGTTACCTCACCCACGGGGATAGGAAGTTGGTCACGGGGTCAGGGGTCGAGGGGGGTGGGGAAAGGGGCGAGAGGGATGTGTGTATGTGTGTTTGTGGGCATAGAGGGGGTCAGATTGACAGGTGGGACGCTGCTATAGACCGGTCACACCTGCCCTGCCTGTCAATCAGCATCCAGCCATGAGTGTGCGGTTACAGTGAGAGTGTGTCTGTGTTTTCTGTGAATGAGATAAGAGGGATACAGATAAAGAGAGAGAGAGAGAGATGCCAGACAAAACACGTTTTAGACTTCTTTCTTTTCTTTTCCCTTTGAACACCAGACGTTGCAAGTTTGAACTAGTGCCATGTATTATTTTATGTATCGTCAGCGCTCAGAAATGCCAACCAGGGGCATGTAAGCGGCATTTGAGGACAGTTTTATGAACATGTGCAAAAAGCCTATGTGATTTTGGGGCTTTTGTGTCTGCAGCTCTTACACATGCAGCTCTTACACATGGAAATGGACAGAGTCAGTGTCACATGGGTTTAAGAAGCATGTTGATGGGGTATTGTGAGCTTCAGTAATGTCAGAATATATGAAACATTTGACTTATTTTGAATGCAGGTTGTGAATGCTGGTTTTAGCACAACACATGTTGGGTGGTTTAAATCACCTGGAAAATGTCTGATACTGTCAAAAACACATAAACATGATGCAAGGTGACTTTAACTAAGATTCACTAACAGTAGAAACAATGATTCCAATCCAGAAGACATTGCTGGAGTTGTGCAGTCACTAAGGTTCAAAGAGATCTTCCTCCTTTGGCCAGTTTTCAGGATGCTAACAATTGATAGAAATCAATCAGTATCATTTAGCAATGAGTTGAGACATTAAGCAACCTCAGACACAATATGAAGTAACTTAAGACTGCACATAACAGTAGAAGCAGAATGAAGAAACTTGAAAATATGTGCACAGAAGCAGAAAAACTGAAAAAAGACAGCTGGACTCCACGGCGGCCATCACTACAGTGTCTGGCTATCAGACAAAACCTGAGGATTAGAGGGAATAAAGAAGGAAACAGTCAAAAGAAAAAGACGGAGAATAGAGAAGAAAACAAATTAGCTCAAGTGACCGCCAGTTCTCTAACTAAAACGATCAGCTAGACGTCCCCGTCTCCCAGCATGCCCTGCAGTCGGTCAGTCGGACGCTCGGCTCCGTCTGTCTCTTATGTAGGCCGAGTGTGTGAGCGCGTGTGTGCGCGTAGACGTACATTTGCTGTGTCAGTGGCAGGTGCAGATTAGACGGGTTGTTGTCCTGACAGTTGCAGGCCACTCAAAACAACACATGCAACACACACACTCTCACACACACAAGCCCGCACAAAGCTCCTTCAGTGAGTCAGCACTGTGTGAGTGGTGTACATTCACTTTGAACACAACACTTTCTTTTAGTAAGGTAAATTATTAATGAATGGCGTTATTTGCAATCATATCTGCCTACTGTGATGAAGCCTGTATTGTTATGATTTTGCTTATTAAGTATGACAACTAAAAGTAAAAGTTTGTTTGGCAAACTAAGATGTATGCAAATATTAAAAGGTGCAGAATTGGAATTGTTTTGTGTAATTCAAATGATTACAATACTGAAATTAACATCTCGGAGTAATAGTGATAGATTTTACAATAACAGCAGATTTTATGTGTTGGTTACTTGTTTACCTACTGGGTGTATTGTGATATATTTTTCATTTTTTAATTCTGCAAATCAAGGTTATGGACACAGTCCTTAAGAAGATAGTATTCCCAAATGTATAACTGGATTATGAGTTTTATAGTACCTATTTAATTGTAAGTTTTAAAAGATTTTTCTCATAACTACAATACAAAACAGGCCCTCTATCCTGTCTTTAACTTTTCCCACTAAAGAACATGGTCACTTACAGATTTCATAAGTGCTATGCTGAAGCGAACATTTTCCTTCTCTTATGCATCATTTCTAAAAGATTTGTTAAAAACTTTGAGTTCTATTTGAAAGTTTCCACGTACCTCAGCTGTGCGACATTATTGTAATGACTGGCTGAATGGACGGTTCAGCAGTGTGCGTGTCTGTGTTGCTGGTGGGATTAAGTCTCTTTGTGATGTGTGATTTCATGGTCCATTTGCACATTTTTGCATGAAATTATCTGAATGTACGACACATGGCAATTATTATCTTCTGCATCTAAATTGTGAGTGGGACTACAGTTACTGAATAATCTGCGTATGAACTTGTTCTGACCTTTATATGAACAATTTGCAATAAAGTTTTTCATACTTATATACGTATGTATACTTATTAATATAGCAACTGTTATTAGTCCCATTTGACATTGTAGTTTAAGATGTTTTCAGGCCCTCACCCTGCACTGAGGACAAACACGGAGGACGAGTATCCTGCACAGAGGAAACAAATCCTTTCGTCCATAGAGGGCGCCAGTCCTGTTGTACTGTCAGTGTGTGCATGTGTGTGTTTGAGTGTTGAAGAGTTTTGAAGGCTGTGAGGGACCCATGGGACTCTCCAGTTGCAGGCCTGCAGACTGGCTGGCACCCTCAAAGTAGCTTCTTCATCCTAGAGACAGCTGTTGTCTCCGTGACGACATGATCGGCCAATGAGGGAATGGGTGGGGAGGGGGTGGGGGATGTCGGCCTGTACATGTGTGGGTGAGCGTGTGCATGCATGCTGGGTATGTGTGCGTCCAACGCTGGCCACGATGAGTGGCAATGATCAACTAACGTCAAATGTATGTGTATGTAAATACAGACTGAAAAATAATTGAAGTCCAGATTATCTGATTAATTTTATGAAATAGAGCTTGTGTTGAATCGATGTTTGTGTGTGTGTGAGCGCATGTGTGTGTGTGTGTGTGTGCGAGAGAGAGTGGTGCAGTCCAGTTGGCTCTGTGCAGTAAACACCATTCCTTTAGTCCCACTGTGGCAGAAGAAAAGACTCCAACAACAAGGAAACATAATTCTGGGTCTGATCCTGCAGTTAGCAGCTGGACGTGTAAAGAGCCTGCCGGGACCAGACACAGGTTTCTCTAAAACAGGGTTAGCTTACATCCAGCTCATAGGCCTGACCATGGCTACGCTGCATTTGCCAAATGCATGTACAGACAAATGCACTGTATATGTGCAAGTTAGTGAGTGCACTGGGAAACAATCACAATATCCTACTGTGTGTCACAAACACTCGGAACAAACGCAAGAACTGAAAGGTTTAATCAAGAAATACTTTTTATGTATGCTTTCAGCAGCTCTGGCAGAGTGGGAGTTGTGTTTTATGGGCACAAAGGCACCGCTAATCCATTAATCAACAATCATTTTCAATCACAAGTTTGAAAAGGGAAAAGATTCCAGTGATAAGAAAGTCAGTTTCTGTTGTGGGATGGAGTTATCGAAGACTGCCTGGAATAGTGTAGGTGGAACTATTGCAATGTCACCAAACACCAAAAATGAGCCCACCACTCCTTTCATGCTCACTTTCACTGTGGCTTGTGTTGCGTCTCGTGCTTATGAATTGTGTTTTTTTCAGTTGTATTTACTGTCAGTAAATGTGCAGTTTACGTGACCCATTTTGTCACTTCCTGTTTAATCAGATTTCTTTTCTAGACTTTTATAATTATTGGACAAATTATATTAATAAATATTTTAGTTTATAGTACTTCATTCAATCATTGTGTATATCCTTCTCATTCACCTGTATATATGGTCTCACCTGTACATAGGTTTTGATCTGTAAATATTGTCCATATGCTGTAAAAACAACCTGTATCATACTACTTATATACCATACTATTTATGCCACTTGCACTTACTGCCTATTGCACTTCTGGTTAGATGCTAAATTGCATTTCGTTGCTCTGTACCTGTACATATGTAATGACAATAAAGTTGAATCTAATCTAGTCTAATATAGTTGAAGTCAAGCGTAGGCGACTTTAGTGACAACTTTTGAACACTTCTTTCAAGACAGATGAGGCAGAAGACTGAACCCAAAGGAGACAGCTGGTGTTGATGTGACTGCTGTGTCAGAGCCTTTGTCGACCTGAGCAGACAGGTGATTTGAGATTTGGAAAAAAACAAAACAAAAAAAAACTTACGGCCATTTAACAAGATGAATGAATGGAGAGCTAACTCTAAAGTGATTAGCCAGATGATGTAGCGAGAGGGCATGACATTTGCTCCTCAGGAAGTGACCCAACACCTCTGAACATGATGTCCAGTGAACTCCTGCAGGAAAAAGTGCTGATGTGGTCTGAAGGGGGTAGAGAGCTAAGACTGATGTCTTTTCAAGATATAGCTTCAATACAGAGAGACAGGTGTCAGATATGGCTGGTGTTTTACTGGTTGGAAAAATAATCACACCAATCAGTCCTTTATGCTTCCATTTATGTATGTACACACATACAAAGTATTTGAGACACATGTTCCTTGGGCTTAGGTTCTATATCCCATTAGTTTAGCATCTACTATAGACCTTGAAATCAGAAAGTCCTATTGGAAAAGCTTTTTTAAAAAAATCTGCTCAAACAGAAATCTTGAATAAATAACCACATGCTGTATTTCTAGCTGTTGGAGTTGTTGTAAACGTCAGAGAGGTTTTCCTGCTCCTGGTACCAAACTTGTCAGTTCTGGTTTCACATTGACTCCCTGTTCCAGGCAAACATGACAAGCGTGGATGAGTTCAACACAGCTGCACAGAGTAGCGGAAAAACATCCCACACAGAGCCCATGTGCAGGCACAGTTCTTTCTCTGAAGACAGTCACAGCCTTTTTGATTTTACAAACAAAAATGCTAAGATTTCCTCAGTTTCTTTTTTATATTATCGGGGGAAATACAACAACTACCAACATGTCAGAATTAAAGCCTAATTTACGGTGGTGCCACACATTGAATGTGTAGCTATGGAGTAGTAGGTTATGCTGTTGAAAGCATTTATATTGGATTCCTGTTGTTATGCAGTTATGCCAACAAATCCCAAATGGTGACTGGCCAGCTCTGTTAAGTTTCACTCTGCACTTCACGCAATGAGTGGAGATGAATATAATAAATGTGGATCGACAGTTAGTTTCACTAAAATCACTGCAGCACAGAACATCGAGAAGACGTCTGAGGAGATGATGAGTAGGAGCTTGAATGAAGGAGAACTTTCTGTGCTTGTCCGGCTGCTGAGCCACGTGAAGAAGGAAATGCATTTCGGACCAATCACAGCCGTTGAGGTCCGCGATGCCGCAACGCAAAGTTACATTTCTGAGGAGGTGCCTGTCAGGTTACTGCGTAGGGTCCAGTGTACAAAATCGTGTGGAATTTGTGACTAAGTGGGAACCACTGAGTGATAACACATCTCAGGACTAAACCCTAAAAATTTTCCCCAAACATATGAAACAAAAAGCTGTTCTCTGTTTTACTATACTGAGCAAGCATGAACCAGCAGAGAATAAAATATATCACCTGAGAAGATTTCCATTAAGAGAGAAATATGTGCTTTTAACAACGTAGGATGAATTCTAATATGACTCAGAGCTGTAATAATCATTATTTATAGAAACTGAAACCCTAATCCACCAACCAACAGCCAGCAACAACATCTGAGAGCATTAATAAATGCACATGAGTTAACAACAGCAGACTTCACTACAGAGCAATGACAAGACTATCAGATTTCATGCCAAGTGGGCTTAGAAGATGCATGGAGGGATGAAGCTTTACGCCCTACTCAACTTTTATTTAAGGGTATAAGGACACCTGAACCACCCCATGTGAGACTGTTGACAAACCTGCTCCAAAACCCAGTGCTCCCAGTCTTCTGGCATGGCTTTCTACAGAGTTAACTGCTTTAAAAAGATACTAATATTAGAAGTCAGCTTAAAGGATAAGGCAGATATGATTTCATACCTTCTGACCTTCCTATCTTGTCTGTGGTCCTCAGCCCCAAACCCATTGCTCCCCATCCCTCCATCTGCTTTAAAACAATCCTAAAATCTTTGTCATGGGTTTTAAAATTTGTTCCATCCATGCTGCTCCTGTTCTATCACATCATCAAAGGTTTCAGATCTGGTGACTGAGGAAGATTCAGAAGTCTACTTAACCCACTGACATTATTCATGAAACCAGTTTTGCTTTGTGTTCCCTTCATCATTGTTACATTGAAATACTCCAAAAGGCTCGCACCATTCTTGACCTGTTCCCACACCCTCACATCACCACTCTCAGGGTGGACATTTCTGTTGATGCCACATTCTGAGTTTAACATCTGGCTACCTCAACAGAAATCTAAATTCATCTGAGCAGGCTACATTTTGCAGGAATCACAGCTTGTCTTCCTAACAAAATGCTCCAGCATTTTTACCTACTGTGCAACGGTCGGACAATTGAAAGAGAAACCAAGCGTGTACAGGGCTCTCTAGTCTCATTGAGCATCTCAATAAGTTCACACGCTCACACGTAACACAGACTGTATATAAAAGAGATGTAATCACGCCTTCCACAAATGCACGCGAATGACTACATTAGTCCAAGAAGAGGCGGAAGCCCGTGATCAGGTAATCACTTCATCACTTAATTTTTCTACAATAGCTGCTTATTAAAGTCAAGGATGCAGGATGATATTTGCTTTTTGAATATTTTTTTACCTTAATTAAATAGCTTTGGGCAGTTATGGTTAGATGAGGCTATTTAAGAAGGCTTAAATTAATTGAGTTTCTGTTTTTACCTGCCACGTAAATGTGCACACACACGTATGTTGTCGGCATGTTAAAGCTGTACCTCCGAGAAACACAGGAACTAATGAATGCAGCAATGACCAGTGCTGCTCAAGGGGCCCCTTTTGGCCAAATGTCTTTTTTTCTAGTTGTCTTTTTTGTTCTGAAAATCGTTTAAAGGAATTTGTCCTTTATCTTCAAACACACTTCACCCTTGCCCAATTAAAAAAAATAATAATAATCTCACTCCAAGCTAAGTTCAAAACTTGAGAGCCTTGCGTGTACACTAAAGAGAAAATTAGGACATATAAATCCTTACATGCCTACAACTATGTCCTGAATGATCATGAACAAGACTTAACTTAGAAAGATTTAACAGATGAGTTTTGTGTTGTGTGAGCCGAGGTTCTGCCTAGCAAGCGGCAAGGCTAGAAAACAAACCTGCATCAGACTTGGGTTATTGTGAACCGAACCAACGGCTACGTCTTGACAGCTAATTGCACTAGCATGGCTTTGTACGTAACTTACATCTGGTATCATATAGTTTACGACATACGTGTCATTATATGCGATAGATATATAGGCTAATGCATATGCTAACCGAGGCTATTACACAGGTTAATGGCTAAGAGGCTAATGTAAAAGCAAAATGTTGTTAGCTGCAAAATGTTGTTATCAAATCGTAGCTCATTATTCTAACATTGGGTAACTTACTAATGGGAGCTAGCAAATGCTATTTTGTGAGGGCACACACAAGCGTTTCTGATGGTCGTCTCAGTCCAGTGCTCTCATTTTATCGGGTTTAACCACAGGTTTCTTGATCTTTTTGACTCCTTTTTGAGTGGCAACTGGTATGTGACCAATTTTCGGTTTGGAGCCTACAACACAGCAAGATGACATATTGATAACGGTAGCCTCTGTGTTTTTTTGCCGTAACATAGTCATGACGTAGGCCATTAAAGGGTATATAGTGAGTTTTCTTTGTGTACTGAGCATCATAAAAACTTCATTTGCTTGTTTTGAACTGATGTGTCCTGGACGAACTCCTTCATGGTCAGCACTGGACTGCTGAACTTCACCTCGGCAATAAAACTCTCCCAAGTGTTTAGTCTCGTCTTCACAGATCAATTACTCACAGCCCCTCCCTGTTTCTGGGACTTCCTTGTCAAAAAGTCATTTGTCAGTATTAAAGTGGATCATGTCAGGAGCCACCGTAGGTATCAAGGTTAGGACACAGCAGTTGAGTAAACATCAGTCAGGGTATCACTTTCGGTCCGGCTGCTGGCCTTACCTCAGGGTAAACAGAGGCAGCATCCGAGTTCTGCTGCTCAGGTATCAAACTGACCCACGAATTATGCTAAAAAAACTTCTTATTGCTGTCACACTGACTGAGGAGGAGACACGCAGCAAGTAGACAGATGACGACTGGGTGTTTATGTCTCCTCTCTGTTAATCATACTATCTAGTGTTCTGTCTGAGAGGGGGCTCCACTACAGGTCAGCCTGTGACCTTTAGGACATGAACACCAACATATGCCGAGATTGTTTGACATTGCTGCGTGTTAAATGTGTGCAACTCTAATTAAAGTATTAGCTTCAGTTTAAATATGCAAAATGACACTGGCTGAGTTAAAGTTGTGCTGTGGATAGATTGAGTTTAATGCTAAAATTACATCTTCATTTGGATTCTGCTATGAAAACTAGTAGTTATACAAAATGATTTGAAAGTTCTTTAATGTTAAATATTGTCTTAAAACCAGAAGACGTGGAAGAACTTAAATAAGTAGCACATGTATAATTAAAAGTAGAAGCATCCCATCAAAAGTTGAGTGACATGTTTATGGTGCCCATCAGACATTCAGTGCCTCTGACACTGAGTTTAAGAGACTTTTCAGCTCATACCAGAAAGGAACTTAAGTTTAACATTATGTTTGATAGCTGAGAAATATTTTCAATAAGCTTCCAAACACAGCTAAGTCAAGGTGCAGTTGAGGATGAAAAAGTCCCACATGTTGTGGACAATAACAAATGAACACTTACATTTGTTATTACTCTACATCTGACTTTGTAGAGCTGAACTTAACAGCCTGAGTCTGAGATGTCCTCTGTGTGGAAGGTTATTACTACAAACTTTTGTGAGAATAAGTAATAATTTGCATCTTTCCAGATGCACTATTTATGTTACACAATTACAGCATCACTTCCTGAGAGCCTTGTTGCACTCATTCTTTATCAGAGACGGGTTGCAGCATCAATCCGCCTTCAACTGGAGGCACTAGAAAAATGTAATGCACTCTCTGAGCACCTGAGAGGAAAAATGGATTTCAACAAAGTCATTGTCAAAAATCTGATTAGAACTGAAAAACTTCAGAAACTAGTCCAACAGTTATAGGTAATGTCCTTTATGTGCATCACTACTGTAGAGATCACAGCACAGAATCTTTAACCTCATGGCCCATGTCCAGCTTCACAAAGAAAGACCTTAAGTCTGGCTAATATAAGTGTCAGACTTACACCGATCAGCCACAACATGAAAACCATTGACAGGAGAAGTAAATAACATTGACCATCTTGTGACAATTCATTGTTCTGCTTGGAAACTTTTGGACCTGTCATTCATGTGGATGTTACTTAGACATGTAGCACCCACCTAGACCAGACCAGGCACCCCCACCCCATAGCAATGACCCTCCTTGATGACAGCAGCCATCCCCAGCAGGATGCAGCCTGATACAGACACACACACAAAAACATTTTAGGAACAACTCAAAAAACACGAAGAACAGCCCAAGGTGTTGACCTGGCCTCCAAATTCACTAGATCCCAAACTGACCAAGTATCTGTTCTATCTATCTGGGTTTTTTTTTTACGCCCTTGACTCAACTCAGTAACTTGTTTTGTTTGCGTATCTGAATTCCCAGCTGGCTCTGAAGTATCCACTCTCTAAAGCTAGACAGAGGAAATGACCAGAGAGGTTGTGACCTTTCAGCCAACAGGTTCATACCCAGCGATGAGGTCACAGACACAGAGGAGTGACTCACTGTGTCTGAGTCTATCAGTGAATCAGAAAGGTACTCTAAAGCTGTCAGAAATTAAAACCATCAGAAGAAAAGAACTTTACTCTAAACACAGATTCAACAGGTTTCTCAATTTTTAGTTTCTTAAGTTATAAAACCTAAAACTCAGTGTTTTGATTTGTACAAACTAAGTACAAATAATCTGGAGCTGACAGCATTAGGTTGATGAAATGTAAAAAAAAAAGTCTATTGTATTTACACATTTGTCACTCGTGTTTAAATTGAATGCTTTTAGTTTTTTTCCTGTTTTTGTCAGTGGTGCTTCTCAATAATCAGCTTTTACCAAAATATTCAATTAAGTTTACAGGTCTTTTTTAAAGAGTGCAGGAATTTGTACTTGCACAGGTGGACTTCTTGTGCTTTGTGTGGGACATAAAACGCTGCTGAATTTCAAGATTAGTTGCAATTTTTATAGTTCAAAAGCCTCAGAAGGCTGAATGTCTTAAAACACAGATTAGTGAAGTAAGTACCCGTTGGTGAAATCAACAGGAAAATATCTTTCAAAACTGTTTCCAGATCTGTAATTTTCCATAGTTGTTGCAAAGCTGTAAACAACATATTGTGAATATCTTCTGTTGCTCTGGCATTGGCATTGAACTTGGCGATCCCTCCCTCACTTCTCTAGTTAGCTGTTTGACACTAAACTATCACATTTCCAAAACACCGCTGACTCTCCACATGGTCGATGAAATATTCAATGATGCTTAGGTTTCAGTTCTTTACCGGCCTGAATCCAGCGGCTCTCACTGTGGCATCCCCGTGCTGGCCCCTCGTCAGCCGCCTCTGCAGAGTTTGGCCCTCGTCAGTTGGAAGAGGGCCCCTGGGAGCCATTTATAACCCAACCTCCAGCTCGCATGGCAGCGCTCATTCTCCTGCACTTCTCTGACAAGTGTTAAAAGAGAGATTCTTAAAAATGGAGCAGCCATATGTACCACAGCTTTAAATGAGCATTTCATCGAGGTGGGGGTCAAGTTTTCTCCCATTACAGACCAGAGCACTCAGAACCAAGGCCAGCCACCTGCTGACAAGTCGGCCATCTTGGACTTTTTTTTTTTATCTGTGGTGTTGTGTGGCATTCAGAGGACAATCACTGATAAACTGGTGAATTACATTTTTTGCCTATTTTAATAGGTTGAACATAAATGTTCAGGCCCAAAGGCAAATTATGAGTGCAAATGAACAACAGGGATATGTCACGTGTACCTTTGTTTTAGGATTTTAGCTAAACTAAAGTAGACTGAGATGTCAGTTGCATCAGTTGATGACTAGTGAACTCCAGTGAGAACTTAAATTCCTTCACATGACTGATCCAAGAACTCAACATCCATTAATTTAGTTATTATTACACAAGTTCAATTTGTTGAAAATGTAGCTGGAATGCAGGTTCACCCAGACTGTAAACCCTGCTGCCACTGAGTGACCCTTGTAAGTGTCTGATGAACTGGAACTGCGTCTGCTGGCGCAGTAGTAAACTATTTTCAGTGGTGACCATGGACTGCAGCTGGTAGAGTCAGAGGAAGATGTTTGGTGAAGGTGAGGACAGGAAGCTGCATTACTTTCTTGACCAACACACACCTAGTACACAGTGAAACACATACTGTACATACAGTACCTTTACAAGACAAGCTTAACACACATACACTCTGGTGGTAAATACTGCTATAGGCATACTGAAAACCAGCCAGGCTATTTGTGGGACCTGCACACCCACTCAGGTGTTTTCCTTTCTGATGTTTGATTGGGTCACTAAATGCACTGGCAAGTGGTGATGGACTGAAGTGTCCTGACCTTAACCAGACTAGCAGATATTTGCAGCTCCTTGAGAGTGTAACTGAGTCAGTACAGAAAACATTAGTTCCTTGCTCTGCATCTCAAAGTTCAGCCACTTTGAGTTTATTCATTCATTTTCTGTAGCCGCTTGTAATTTAGAGGGCTGGAGTCTATCCCAGCAGTCATTAGCTAGTGTGGGAAAAAAAGCTGCAGTACCCAGAGTTGGCCAGCGGATTTGAACTCACAGTGGTGAGGTGGGTTCTCCCTGTGTCTGCGTGGGTTCTCTCCGGGTACGCCGGCTTCCTCCCACCATCCAAACACATGCTCGTTAGGTTCACTAGTAGTTTTAAATTGGCTGTAGGTGTGAGTGGTTGTCCTGCGATTGACTGGCGACCTGTCCAGGGTGTACCCTGCCTATCCCTGCCTGACAGCTGGGGTAGGCTCTAGCCCCCCCGTGACCCTCCACACTCAGGACAAGCGGTTACAGAAAATGAATGAATGAATGTACTTGGCCAAGGGGAAATCCAGCTTACTAGCATAACCGCCATCTTCATAAATCTGACAATGAAGTACTGTAAATGGGTTTCTCCAGCATGACTCACAGAAAAATAAACAAGTGGGGCAGGAGAGGAAGAATAGAAGAACGAGTTAGATAGAAACCTTTGTCTCACATCCCCCTATTCACTATTATATCACTATATTAATAAAACTGATGCTCTCCAAACCCATGACCCAGATTAATTTAACCCCTTGTCGCCGAGTGTCGCGAATTTGTGACACACTGTTTCTGTTCAGACTGCAGCCGAAATAACGCATGTAATGCTCCAATGTTGGTTTGTGCAAATTCAAAAAATTCCTAGGAACCTTTAGCAAGCACTAGTTTCTCGTAGGACCGGTCGGAGTGGTAAGCAAAAACACAAATAATTAATTTCTTTATATAATTGAAAAATCAATTCAGGCATCAAGGGGTTAAAAAAGTTTGGCCTTGACAGAAACAATATCTACTCTACACTAATGTGTAGGATTTAGAAGCATGTAGTGGTAAGGTTGCAGACCTTAACTTACTAACCACACCCTTATCCATGTAGATGAGGACAGCTTACCATGGCTGCCATGTCGGTGTAAAAATCAGCAAGGGCCTCTGGGATACCAGAATGTACAAGGGAAACCAGACTGCACAGCATCACTGGCCTGTGAAAGAGAACCCACTGCCTAACTAAATGTGGAAAACTTATTCTAGGCTAAACCATTTAAGCTGTTTGTGGTTGTTTGTGTGTTTTTTCCCCTCAAGATTGGATGATCCTAGCTATAAAACTATAGTTTTAAAACATGAGAAAAAGTGATCAAGCGGTCTCTTAATTTCCTATACAGATTGTGAATGAATATTTTGAGACGTTGCAAAGTTGGAATCGCTCTGGCTTATTCAAAAGTCACATATTTTAAGCTGCAATGTGCTAACATATTTTGCTTTGCAAAAATTAGACATCCTAATATTAATGATGACTACAGGACTGTAGCCTAACTTTTCTAGTAAAAGATGGTACACCATCACAGATCAATTCGTCTTGAAACTACTGGCAGTAATGGGCTTGTTTGTTCATGTGACAACTGTCACTCCTAGTAGAGTCTTTTATGTGCAGATTTTTCTTACAAAGCCCACAAGAAATGGTAACTACACTGACTGTTTCCAAAGGTCCTCTGACTCGAGATTGTTGTGTTTAACCCATGATAGATGGTCACAAACAGATCCAATTGCATCCACTCACCTGCCAAGTCCTTGCCTTTTTCCATTCCAACACAGTCCCAGATGGTTCTATGTAATAAACCATCAGATGCATCAGGTGTTAGATCTTGGGCCTCCTTATCATCACATCTTTGATAGTGAAATTGAATACACATTTCTCTGTTCTAACTTTAACATCAACAGCTCCAGTATTTGTACAGTATTTGATGGCCACAGTGACACTGAAACACATCACATTATAAATGTTACAAATGATACAGTTGTGGTGAACCTGCAGATGGAGGCGTAAACATTTTCATGATGGTGCCATGACGTTTAAATGTCTGAAGTTTTGTTTAACCATTTATTATACTGTATTATTCAGTTGGTGCGCAGTGTGTGTTCCTGATCTTCCTGGTAACCAACTGCTGATCTGGGGACAAATATGGCCCAGTGTATGTGTCAGATGCAGGTAGATGCAGCTGATGCACATTATGCGCTCCCTTCAGTCATCAAATGGTTATGATGTGAGAACACAGTGAGATCACTAAAAAGACATCTGCTGTGTCGAGAAACACAACAAGTCAGAAGATCAGACAGTTAGGAGACAAACCTCCAGTTTACGTGCATTTGCTGCAGAAAATGATGCAGAACACCAGTCTGTCTGATGGTATCATTGGTCATATTTTACAGACTTGGCTATACTTTTGGTGTGTATTTTCTTGAAAATGAAGTTGTAACAAAGCAGACATCTCTTTTAAGAATATCTAAGTTATTGTTTCCAGGCTGTAAAGCATAAAACATAAAATTAACCACATATATTAACCACAATAAATGACATAACAACAGGAAGCACTGCACTGAAATAGGAGTCAGTATGCTGCAGAGAGAAAATCGGGATAACCATGTGTTCCCAAAATAAAGCCTGAAGACTTGAGTGCCTCTGGTAGGGAATGTGAGCTATGGACGCCCTCTAATCCCCCAGACCAGATTCCTCCTTAAAATAGCGTCCTGGGTGAAGAGAGACATTCTGAGGCCGCAGAGCTCCTTTCTACAGGAATTTACACTTCCATTAATTGGCGGTTTCTTCATAGCACTGGTGGACTGTAATGAGACCCAGGAATATTTGTGTTATCTGTTCTAAAGGCAGTGAGACTCTGACCTCTGACCTGCTTGCATTTGGTCTGCCATAATGCTGTTGATGGTTGGTGACTGTTTTTCCTGCAATTAACTTTTGGAGAAGCGTGTCATATTTTTAAAGGGTACTTGTGCATGTTCAGGCTAATAGACTACCGCCTGTGAGCCTGAAACAGCAGAGACAAAACATCCTCAGCATATGATTCATAATACCAAGTATGTCTGTATGGAAACGACATTCATGAAGATGAACGAGTTGTGGTGGGAAAGATCATCTTAATGGGGGAATGATTTAAGTGAAGGATCCTTACAAGAGCTAAACACGCCTCATCGTCACACCTTTATATAACATAATGAAAACTTACTCTAATGCTGTTTTTAAAAGCTCATACCCACATCAAAAAGTATCAGTGTATGTATCCATGACTTACAGTCTCTTTTAAATAAGCAGACACCACAGAAGGGCCACTCCTCCCATGGAATTTAACTGTTATTTTTTATATAAAAATAGTGCTCAATACGACATGTGGTTATGACCAATCTAAACAGATACCTCCATCAAAGTGGGAATACAAAAAAATTGGATAATGGCAATGTTACAGACCATTTTTTCAGTCCATCACAACAAGTGGATTGTTCTTCTGTGAGCTCAGGGTCCACATACAGTATCCATCCTTCTATCAATCTATTATCAACCACTTATCCAAGGTCGGGTTGTGGTGGTAACAGGCTAAGCGGGAAATTCCAGATGTCTCTCTCCCCAGCAACACATTCCAGCTCTTCCCAGGGTATCCCTAGGCATTCGCAGGCCAGCCGAGACATATTCTCCCACCAGTGAATTCTGGGTCTACCCTGGGGTCTCCTCCCAGCTGGCCATGCCCAGTAAACCTCCAAAGGATGGTGCCCATTTCGACATAAAGAAGCAGCGGCTCTACACTGAGCTCCCTCAGATGTCCAAGCCTCTCACCCTATCTCTAAGGCTGAGTCTAGCCACCCTTGATTCTTTCTGTCACTACACAAATTTTGTGAACATAGGTGAGGGTAGGAATGTAGATCGATTGGTAAATTGAAAGCTTTGCCTTATGGCTCAGCTCCGTCTTCACCAAGACAGTGTGAAAGAACAAACGCATTACAGCAGCAACCTCAAACTAAATGGGCCGCCAATCTAGGACAGGCCAAAAATGTCCAGCGCCTTCCTCAGGGACTGTGGAAGTCTGTGTCTGCTGGCTTCAGCTGACCACAACCTGGTCTAATCCCTGCGTTCACTTCCTGAGTCACTGTAGGGTTTTCCAGAACCTCCTTGAGGCAAACCTAGTCCACCTCCACAGCCTCCCCAAACTTCTCCCACACCTGAGTTTTTGCATTTGCGACTCCCGAAACTGCAGCCCTTCTGGCGTTGTGGTACCTGTCTGCTGCTTCCATAGACCTCTGGTCCAACCAAGCACAAAGGATTCCTTTTTCAGCTTGATGACTTCTTTCACTGGTGACCACCAGGTTGCTGCTCCAACATGCACCAACCTCTTGCTAGCTGTTTCTGCAATGCAAGATTGCACATGGTCTACTCACACTGCATGTTCCCAGTCTTCCAAGGGATGCATAAGAAGCTCTTCCAGAGGTGGGAGCTCTTGTGGCTTGCAAAAACTGTGGTCAGAAGGTTGACTTCATGCCTCTGCCAGGCATTTCCAGTTCACACTCACATCTTGTTCGGGTTTTCCAGGCCTGCTGGGCCAACCTTCCCCTTCATCTGATCTAACTCCCCACCAGGTGGTGATCAGTTAACAGTTCTGCTCCTTTCTTTTCCTCATTGTCCAAGACACAGGGCTGTGTGACTCACCTCTCCATTCAACCAATTTAAACAAATTCACTATGGATGCTGTAAGCCAAGAAAATCAAAAACTACTTACATTTAGTGTTCAGTCGATCAGTGCAACAACAGACTGTTACCTTTCCTGTTACAGCTCTAGTAATGCAGACACCTGGCTTTTTCGGAGAAGGATCGAGATACATGTCACAACCACCATCTGTGGCGTTAATGGAATTGTCCTCTAGATTTCTGTTTGGACATCTCTGGTAACCTGTTGGGATCCCATCGCAAAATGGTCTCTAGTCCATGTTATATTTTGGGTTTAGACAAATTCTTTCTTTACATTGCTTCCTACCAGTGATTTAGGAAGAATCATGTTACAATGCAAATGACATAATTGAAAACTTCAACTTTTGTCAGGGGAGGGCCACAGTTTGTGCAATTTCTGTTGGAGGGCCCCCAGTTGCTCCCAGTGCGTGGCACTGGTGTATGAATGTGTGTGTGCTTGTTTGAGCGAATGGGTAGATGGGTCTGTCACTGTAAACCGCTTGGAGTACCAATAGCTGGAAAACCGTTACATAAAAGCAAGGTCATTTACCATTTACCATAATCAGAATTAGATCAGTCGCATCCATGGCCTTCTGCTCTTGACGGTTTAATCCCCTTTATAATTTCAATGAATCGTTTTCAATAGCACAAGGGAGGAAGAGCTGGAATGGGAAGTAGCCAGTTTTGTGGGTCCAGGAGTCATTCATATGACATTTTTTACAGCCTCAGTCAATGAAATTACAGCTCAGGTACTTTTACAATCTTATGACCTTATGATCTTAGTTAGCTATAAGTAATGGATTCAAATTTCACACGTGCTTCTCTGCATGACTTCTGTCCTTCATGTTCACCATCTAATATCAGACTGTTTCACTCTTTCTCTGCTTCTAGAGTGAGTTCTCATGACAGTTTCAACGTCCCACTTGAACTCAGTCAGCACTGTTCCATAAAAAAATACTAGCACCTGTTCTAAAGTATATGTAAATGTCACAACGGGTAAAATTTGACCAGAACCCATGTGAGGGTTATGTCAGCTAAATGCACACACTAGAAGTAGCTACCTAACTTTGATCTAACTTCCAATACAGGCAACCAACAGTCAATGTCACTGACTCCACATATAATTTGTTTAAGAAGTCAAAGAAGTTTTCCTTCCCTACATTAAAGTTTACACATCCATATCCACATCGTGTCCAACTGCACCGTTGCCATAATGGTAATTTATGGAAGTTTAACTCCAGCTGCCACGAGCTAGCCTGTATCAGTAACACCAACTGTTAGTAACACAAAACTAGCTAGCCTTACTCTCACAGCTGCATTATTTGATATCTTCATAATGCTTGGTCTGTTTGTTTGTTTGCTTGCTCGCTTGCTTTGTTGGTTAGTTTTTTCTACTTTAACGCTTCCCAAGACCATGCCTTTTCAGTGCCTTTTCAGTGTCTATGAGAAATAAAAAGGCTGTGACCACAGCCTTTTTATTTCTCATAGACATCAGCTAAACCTGGTCTGCCTCATGCATTTAGGTGTGCAATACCCTATTTGGCTGCTAATACCAACCAGCCATTACAACCCAGAGGGACACTGTTTGACTTATTTGAAGAACTTAGTAAAAGGGGAAAAGATGGTAACAAGTGTCTATCCTGTGTGTACTGTACAAGCAATATACCAGCAATAAATGAAGCATTAACTATTTAAACAAACAATCTTACATGGTAAATGGCTTCTTTTTATATGGCACTTTTGTACTTAGTGCTGATCAAAACACTTTACACTTTACAGTAACACATGAGCCCATTCGCTCACACAAGCACACACACACTGGGAGCAATGTCTTGCTCAAGGACACTTCAGCATGTGGCCCATGTACTGGGGAACAAACCACCGCAGCACAACAAGGGCACTACTATGACAGAAAATGGGTACTGCTAAGGACCAGACATTATACCGTTGATGAAGAGTTATACGGGCATTCTGTAAGTAAGACTTTTGAGGAATGTTCCAGTTTATCATACTTAGTAGACATTGTTTCTTTCACTGAAAAGATGATTATTTTAAGTGACTAAAAACAATAACTGGAAAATAAAAAGCAAATATAAGTCAATTTTGTTTTCTTTATTCAAATGTAAATTCGATTCTTTACTGTTCTCGTCTTTTTTGTGTGTATCTGTTACATGGACTGTATGTCTGTGCGTACAGTAATATGTATGATGTGTCCATCTGTTGGGATGAGTTGAGGTAAACGAGCTAAGAGGAAATCAGAGCTGTTATGTCTTTTACAGATGGGCAGACACCTGTTGCACTGAGACAATGAGCCCCAGTTAGCAGGTCAGAGGTTACCAGGAAACACAAATACACTGACCTACTTGTGAATAGACAACTAGAGATACATTAACTACATTGGTTGTACTGAGCCTACACTTAACATCTTTGTTAAAATAATGGAGAGTACAGGAAGAATACATTTAATTTAGTTAAACTGAATGTTAAGGGGATGCCTACAGTAGATAACCTTTAAAAGTTATTTAGTTAGGTAAACAGGGAACATTTATGACAATACACAGTGGTGCGATGACACTGATACCTCACAGGAAGAAGGTTCTGGGTCCAAATCCTGGGGCCTTTCTGTGTGGAGTTTACATGTTCTCCCTGTGTCTGCGTGGGTTCTCTCCAAGACGTACGTATATTTCTATTTTTTTTTCCAATTGAACAATTAGCAATTTCCCATGTATCATGCATCACCTAACATGTACTTTTAGTTGTATGCTGCATGTGTGCTTTATCAAGATGTATGTCTCTTTACCTGGCTGGCCTCCATAACCCAGCTCCTCATATGAGCTGGGTTATGCTCAAGGTTCCTTCTTCATGGATTTTCAGGCTCTGGACTCTGTAAAGCATCTTTAGAAATTTTAATTGTCATTGCCATTATATAAATAATAATAAAAAAACAGATCTATTATACAACTTTTGTTGTCTGTAGATCTAAAATGGCTTCAGTTCATCAATTTAAGGTTATCCCTTCCTACCATGGTACCATTTGAAGACATCACAGTGTTTTTTTAGAAAGAAGCAACTGGCATTAATAAGTAGTTTAAAGACTAAACAGATGATAAATCAACTGAAACACAATTGATCAGTTATTAATTAATACGTGTTCATGTACCTAAGCTGGTGAATATGTTCTTTGTTACATATGTAGCATGCCAACATGATACTGACAGCCTTTTAAATAATGCCATGCAACACCAAGCAATGTCACAAATTACAAAAAAGTCCAGATGAGAACAGGTGATTGCGGGATACAAATAAAAAGGTTAATGTGGAAGTCAAACCAACACAATAAATCATAAATCTTGGACCTAGTGCACACAAACAGACTGGAGCTGCAGTGTCAGCAGTCCAAACACTAGTGGAGCATCTGGAAACTCCATCCTCCTCCACCTCTGAAACTTCGTTCCAGCTTCCACCCCCCACAGGCTGAGGGGACACTGCAGGGTGGAGGACACAGAGGGGATGGCAGTCAGCCTGAGGACCTGAGGGAAGTGCACTAGGGGGAAACTCCCACGGGGGGCAAACGATCCTGCCATGTTACCGAACGGGACGCCACGACCCGGAAGTCTTGTTTTCTACATCAGTCTCAATATGGTAGACCACTCTCTCCACAGCTACCCTGGGAACCCAAGACAGGAGCAAAGCACGAGGGAAAGGCTAAGGACTAGGAAGGGGAAAAACTGGAAACAGACACTGACATGCAATAAAGACAAAAATCAATCATTCCACATATAGATTCAGAAAATGTAGAGACAAAATAAATCGTATAAAAAGACATGATAAAAACAAAAGAAAGTTCAAATTAAAAGAAAGAAATCCTAACCAGCTTTAAAGTACAGAACAAGTATCTAATGCTGATTACAAGCTGCTTCTCGTAGATCTTTCCTTTGGTAGGCTGCGGCTGTGGCTCAGTAGGTAGAGCGGTTCGATCCCCAGAATGTGCCACATGCCGAAGTGACCTTGAGCAAGACACTGAACCCCCAGTTGCTCCCAGTGCGTGGCACTGGTGTGTGAGTGTGTGTGTGCTTGTGTGAGCGAATGGGTAGATGTGTCTGTGACTGTAAAGCGCTTTGAGTACCAATAGGTAGAAAAGTGCTATATAAAAGCAAGGCCATTTACCAAGGCCATTTAGGTTAGATAGCCTAGATAATAATAATAATAATAATACATTTTATTTAAAAGCGCTTTTCAAGATACTCAAAGACACTTTACATAAAAAGGACATCAAATTAGCAAAACAATGTGAAATATAACATCAAAAACACAATAAACTGAGCTAAACATTAAAAGCAATTTTAAAAAGGTGTGTTTTTGTCAGAGATTTGAAGGTAGGAAGGTCGGTACAGTCGCGGATGTGTTTGGGGAGAGAGTTCCAGAGGGAGGGGGCAGCTGCAGAGAAGGCTCTGTCACCCCAGGTTCGATGCTTGGTCTTGAGTGGTGGAGTAAGGAGGTTTGCGTCACATGAACGGAGGCTGCGGGATGGATTGTGGCGATGGAGCAGGTCAGTGAGATAGGAAGGGGCCTGGTTATGGAGGGCTTTGTGTGTGAGGAGGAGGATTTTGAACTGAATACGCTGTGGAACTGGGAGCCAGTGGAGTTTCTGGAGGACAGGAGTGATGTGATCACGGGAGCGGGTGTGGGTGAGCAGACGTGCAGCAGAATTTTGGATGTACTGAAGTTTATTTAAAGTTTTGGATGGTGTGCCATAGAGGATGCTGTTGCAGTAGTCAATTCTGGAAGTGATGAAGGCGTGAATGAGGGTTTCAGCAGCAGAGAAGGAGAGTGATGGACGGAGTCGGGCAATGTTCTTGAGGTGGAAGAAGGCAGTTCTGGTGATTTGATTGATGTGATGATCAAAGGAGAGGTTACTGTCAAAGATGACTCAGAGGTTGCGGCTGTTGGGGGATGGAGACAGGGTGGAGTTGTCGATGGTGAGGCGGAAACTGTCTGTGGTGTTGTTGAGGGATTTGGGGCCGATAATGATTAGGTCTGATTTGTCACAATTTAGTTTGAGGAAGTTGATCTGCATCCAGGATTTGATGTCAGCGAGGCAATTGGAGAGAGTGGAAAGAGTGGCGGGAGTGATGGAGTTGGTGGAGATATAAAGCTGGACGTCATCAGCATAACAGTGGAAATGGAGACCGTGGTGGCGAATGATGTTGCCAAGGGGGAGCAGGTAAAGTATGAAGAGGAGAGGACCAAGCACCGAACCCTGAGGGACACCTTGGGACAGAGGAACAGTGGAGGAGGTGCAGTTGTTGATGTGGATGAATTGTTGTCGGTCTGAGAGGTATGATTTGAGCCAGGAGAGTGCAGTGCCAGTGATGCCGAGGGAGGACTCAAGGCGGGAGAGGAGAATGGTGTGATTTATGGTGTCGAAAGCTGCAGTGAGGTCCAGGAGGATGAGGATGGTGAGCTGGCCGGAGTCTGCGGAGAGGAGGATGTCATTGGTGACTTTCAGGAGGGCTGTTTCGGTGCTGTGTTGGGAACGGAAACCGGATTGAAATGGTTCGAACAGGTCATTTGAGCAGAGGTGGGCTTTGAGTTGTGTGGCGACAATACGCTCCAGTATTTTGGACAGAAAGGGGAGATTGGAGATGGGCCGGAAGTTCGACAAGATGTCAGGGTTGAGTCCAGGTTTTTTGAGGATGGGGGTGATAGCAGCCAGTTTGAGTGAACGGGGGACTGAGCCAGACCTGAGGGAGGAGTTGATGATTTCTGTGATGAGTGTGGAGATGGCTGGTAAAGAGTCCTTAATGAGGTGAGATGGGATGGGATCCAGAACACATGTAGAGGTTTTCATGCCTATCATAATTTTGGGCAGCTCCCCTGGTGACACGGGGGAGAACTGAGACAGAGGCTGAGAGGTGAGGAGGGGAGGAGCAGGTGAGGGAGTGGGAGTGCAGGCCTCCAGAGTCTAGGCAAAATTCCCTTTGTAGATATACACGTTATTCAGGGTGCTTTAAGAAAGCAGAGGGTACATACAGGCAATTTAAGCATACTATACAACATTTATAGTCTTTAGGACTTTAGTGAATGTTACCATCTTCAGAATGGGAAAAAAAGAATGATCTCAGTGACTTTGACCAAGTCATGATAGTGACAGAGATGCCAGAAACTATGCTGAAGATGGCTATGAGCATGTCAGCTATGAACAGAATGTGATGCCGCAGTGGGTCAGTGGTCAACAAGGAGCAGAATCTCAAAGGAATATTTCTAGGAATCCATGACACCAAGAACTGAGGCTATTTGAAAGCAAAGGGAAACATTAGTATGGGGTTCCTGTTTGATTTCCTTTACCATACTGTGCATACTTATTTACATATTTTTATATATTTAATCAGTTCTGCATGTAAAGAATACATGATGACAACAATAATGTAATCATGGAAGCATGTCAAATTCAAATAAATGCTTCATTTTTTTCTAATTAATATCTCTCTTTTTGAAAAAAGCAATTAGCAAAACTATTTACCATAGTCATGAACATTCATTCATTCATTCATTCATTCATCTTCTGTAACTGCTTGTCCAGTGAAGGGTCGCGGGGGGGCTGGAGCCTATCCCAGCTGTTATCAGGCGAGAGGCGGGGTACACCCTGGCAGTGGCGGTTCTAGACCAGTTTCACTGAGGGGGCCTGGCTGGGGCCAGGGGTTTTGTCAGAGGGGCACATTCAACCCAGGGCAAAAAAAAAGACAAAGATTCAAAATCTTATTTGATTTATTTTTATTTTTATAAAACTAGTGATTAACCATTGTAACCAATAGTTCCAATAGAATAATTCAAATCAAACATAACATTTGAGACACAAGTATAAAACAAATGCTAATAACATGTCATAGAATGTATTGACTGATTGGAGAAAATAATCAGCAGATGAATTGATAATGAAAATAACTGTTAGGTGCAGCCTTGGTTCAGTTTTTCAGTTAATTAGAATATATGCAATTATCAATTATATATACATAAAGAACTATAGACAAAAAGCAGTGGAGAGGAATACACAACTAGGGCTGCCAACCCTCCCTTGAAAAAACGGAATCGTTCCGTATTTAGAAACAAAAGTACTCGTCCCGTATTGATCTGAAACGGGACGCGCTTTGTCCCGTATTACCGCGAGAATCAAAAATAGTGCGTAAAATGTCAGTGGAAGTAATAAATAACAGTGCGCTTTATATTAACATTTACAGTAAACTTATTATAATGAGCTGACAGCGGGAATACCGCTCGGCACTGTCGCTTGCGAAGAAGAAACAACTTTTCCTCACACTTTCTGTTTGCACTTTTCTTATTGCACTATTACAAGAAGAATGTTCTGCTTTCTATTGTTTTATATTAATTTTAAGTTAAGCAGGACAGGTTTCTGTTTAAGACATATTTATTTTATTCTGTTAATTTTCTTATTTTATAAACTGTTGAATAATAATTTGTTTTTCATGATTAATTCAACTCAGGTTTGAGTCAAATAGTTAAAAAAAAAAATAATAATCGTTTCACACACACAAATAAACTATCCACCACGCCGGGAAGGGTGAAGGCATTCGGGTCGGCCGGCCCTGCCAATGAGGTGTCCCTTATTTATTTTTGAGGGAGTTGGTAACACTTCAGCAGCCCAGTATATAAATAACATTTATAGGCTACTGTTGCGAGCTTTGTTTTGTTTTTTTGTTTTTTTGTGGTAAGGTTTAACTAACGTTAGCTAGAAGCATGCAATCAAGTCAAGTTGACATTAACGCCTGGTCTGGCAGGCTGCTATTATAATTCATAAAGTTAGCCAACAACATTTCTTGACCAGAACTCTTACCTTATAACAGTACAATATTGTAATCGTTTCACTGCCTCTTGTCGGGTTGATGGTATCGAAACTGACCGCCGTGTTCAGTGGTGTAACGCACTAAATGATCCGACTAGAATGTTGAGCCACGCGCATTAGTTCCGCTTTTTGCGTCGGCGAAATATCACAATTTTAATAATTACTATATAATCTTCGTTCGGAGGGGGGGCCACAGGGGGGTCCAGACTCAGTGTTACGGGGGCACTGGCCCCTGTTGGCCCCCCCTTAGAACCGCCACTGCACCCTGGACAGGTCTCCAGTCTATCACAGGGCTAACACAGAGAGACAGACAACCATTCAATTCAATTCAATTCATTTATATAGCGTCAATAACAATACAAATCGTCTCAAGACATTTTACAAAACCCGGCCTGAAACCCCCAGAGCAAGCCTGAAGGCGACAGTAGCAAGGAAAAACTCCCTTTTAACAGGAAGAAACCTTGAGCAGAATCCAGCTAATATGGAGGGACCCATCTGCCTAAGGCCAGCCGGGTACAGACAGAAGAAAGAGAGAACAGAAAGATAAACATACATCTGTCATAGATAGCCTACATATAACTGACTAAAGCGTACATGTGGAATCTTATGATACAAACTGATTATGTTACATGACAGTTTGAAAATGTAAGAGGAATCATAGACAGGTTGGAGAATTGTTCACTCAGGTAGGAGTGGATAACTGCAGGATTCCATGAAGACTGGGCAGGCTCACATACACACCTACGGCCAATTTAGAATCACCAATGAACCTAACCAGCATGTCTTTGGACGGTGGAAGGAAGCTGGAGTACCTGGAGAGAACCCACGCAGACACAGGGAGACATGCAAACTCCACACTGTGGATTCAAATCCAGAACCTTCGTGCTGTGAGGCATAAGTGCTAACCATCATTCATGAACAATATTTTGATAATGAAGGCACATCCACTCTGTATCTTCCACTGATGTGTATCCCGCTCACTGTGGCAGCCAGCAAAACAAGTAAGCCAAGACATCCTTCTTCTCACTCCCAGATCCTCTTTTGCCTCCATAAGAATACTGAGGTATTCCCAGGCCTGGTGTGTGAGCACCTCACTCAGTCCAGCGCTTGGCAAACATGTGTTTGTTTCAGATTTTTCAGTCAGTCTCTTGTTCCAAATGTTGCACTTGGTTGAACAAAGGAAAACTGAAGTTAGAAAAGTGTCTGGGCAGGTTTTGGAAGATGTGCCACTGCACTTTTGGCGCAAGACACTTCGACCCAAAGGTCATTGTATTTTTTACAATTTCATTTACGTGGCTCAAATACAGTCCAAACTGTCTCAAGACGTTTTACTAAACCCAGAGCCTGAAACCCCCCAGAGCAAGCACTAAGGGGGAGAAGAAAGCAACAGGATCAAACAGATGAAGTGAATGTAGGCAAAGCAGACTGTACATGTGGCATATAAACAATAGACAAGCAAGAGTCTATTATACTAAGTGATGCATGGGAGAGCAGTAGAAGATAGAGAAAGGCAGTTATTCACACCACTTATTGTAGAAGGTTTATATCTTTATATCTAGGCATGAAGTAATGACCCTGATCATATTATATTGTTATTATCATATTATTATGTATTTCCTCACTGGAAAGTGTCTGGTTGAAATCTTTGCTATTTAGCCAAGGAAAGAAAGAGGGGCCAGTTGAAATCCTCCTCTATTTTTCAAGGTTCCAAGGTTTTGTTTCTGCTAGTGTTTAGTAAGCAACACGTCAGCACTATTGCTGCAAAAAAATTATTTGTCATTGATGAAAGCAGGGTAATCTTGACCAGAACACATTCACCCGCCAATTTGCACACAGCAACAATGGAGTTTGTGGAATCAGCTTCTGAGCATGCGCAGAAACCCACCTAGAACATTCTCAGAGTGATTATGCAGTTCACTCAACAGTGTTATGTTGAATTTACTTAGCTGGCTTTTTTTGCTTTGACAAGTTTTCATTTTAAGTTAGACTTATTAAAGTGGATTTGGTTTTAAAACACAGAAATGTTAATTAAATTTAATATAGGATCATTTATTTAATTCAACAACTCATAGAGTTCACTTTCTGGGTGTACAGAATCTGAGCTAAAAGAGGGTTGTTAAACTGCTGAACTGCCAGAACTTTGTTTGTATTTTATTTTTTCATTTTTTTTTATTAGACAAATCAGGTAATGTTGCAAGATTTACCTACTAGTGCTCCAGTTGTTCCAAGTGTGATGGAAAGCTTCATTTCTCTCTTTCTACAAATTTATTTAACCCTCCAGTTTAAAGGTACATGTCTAGTGTCTGCTTTGCTTCCAGCCTAAACACACCTGAACACGCAGCCCGATTCTCCACACCCACTCAGGTTACCCCCTCGGACCCTGCAGCCCAGCACGGCTCTCTGCTGCCTGAGCTGCAATGAACGTGAGCTTCAGCGGGTTTGATATTAAACCTGATACCAGCTGTTGGTCGTAACATCCAGTATTTATATAAAACAACCAGCGGAATCAAGGCTGCAAAAGACATCAAGCCCCCAGCTCCAATTTACATGTGTTAAAAGAGAGGATTTTCACTTTGTAGTTTATGTTCAGTGCTCTGAGGTTTTGGAGCCCTGAAGGCATTTGGAAGTTGATGGCAGTATGTTGCATATAAATTCTTTATTCTACTTTTATTTAATCACAGCTGCTGTCTTAATATGTACATCCCTTTTTTGATTTCTAGCTTTTCTGGGTTTTTTTTCAGTCATGTTAGAATGGCCACATAAGTATGTTAGATGATCCAGTTAATTGAGCTGACATGTCTCTTTCTGTTCTTTATTCCACCCAACCACAGACATTAGACCCAAAGGTTCAATATTTACATTTATAACAGTTATTTTGCTCGTTTTAGGGAACAAAGTAATAAAGCTGCCGCTTTTGTTGCTGTAAGGACATTGTCCTTTAGTTTGAAAATAGCCATCTGCATACTTCTGTGTATTTTTGTTCTGTATCTGTCCTGGTTTTGGTCTAGGATGTCTTCTGTTTGTCCATGCTTTTAACCATTTCACCATGGAAATATGTCAATGATGAAAGCCAGCACCATAAACAAAGAGTTTTCCTGGTTTGGAAGGACTTGGCTTGTTCACACAGAGTCCTCACCTCCATTCCTTCCAACACCTTTGAATTGAATTAGAGCAATAGGGCCATGTGCCATCAAGAAGCGAAAGAACATGATCTTTTTCTGCCACATTCAATCATGGAGTTATGCTAGCTGTCAGTGACTTCCACTGTCCAATTAGTGTCGACTGCTGACACTTGGCAATGGTTGAATTGTAAATGTTTTTAGTGCTTGATGATGTTGCTTTTTATTATGGATTTATTGCGGACGACATGAAACGTGACAACCTGAATGAAATTCTTTATTTTTCATTGATACTAAAGTAATTGCCTTAACATTACAAAAATTGATGAACTGATAAATTTCAGCCACCTAGTGGTTACTGGTGGTATTGTTACCTGAGAACCATGTTGTTCAATGGGATGTGACAATGTTTAGCTAGTCAGCTGTTAATTTACCCACTAAATGAGTCTCCTTAGATGTCATTGCATTGGCAGCATTATATATATATATATATATATATATATATAAAATTTAAATCCAGTATCAATCACTTAACCAATCCAAATAATTTTGTATCTGTTATCAGATCTCTTAGAATTTTGCTTTTCTAATAATTAACAATTAAGTAAAGTCTGCAATTCGGTTATGATGTGTGAAAGAGAGAATCCTGAAATACTAGACTTTAGTGGCTGTATTAACTAAGATAGCTGTATTAACTAAGATAGCCTAATTCATGTTTACAACCTGCGGCTGCAATACGCTGAGATGAGAAGCACAAGATTTGACTGAACTAACACTGACTGCTAAAATGACTGGATTCTGAGTCACAATGGTGAGCTAAATTGATTTTTCCTAACACTAACAGCAGTAGCTACAGCTGATATCATAAACTGCTGATGATATTACGATACGATACGATAATCTTTCTGAATAGCAAGCGGCAAAATGTTCTTTGTATGTTTTCAACATTGGCCTTTGCTATTAAATAATAATGTGATTACCTAAGAGATTGTCCAAAATGGACAATTTGAGTTGGAGAAAATCCCTGCAGCCAGGTTAAATAACTGACATCTGCTCTTGGTTCTAGAATCACATCTTTAAATCATACTGAAAAGTGTTTGCATATTTTTGGTAATGTAGTAATCTACAAGCGTAAAAGTATTAACCATCTACCAAGAACCTGTGGGTGATTCTGGTTCAGTAAAATATCCAACTTTCTGTATTCCAGCAGCCAGTCCAGATCTCACAGCTTCTTCTTCTCTTTCATCATTTGGACCCCACACTGCTCTCTACTGAACACACACACACGCACACTCGCATGCTCAGATAGCCTACTGGGTGTGTTCCTGGTCGGTTCGAGCTGGGGACCCCCCACCCTGCCCTGGCTGAGTGCCGGGCTACAGAGGGCAGGACGGCGCCTCCACTACTCAGAGGGCAAAATTTGCCGGGTTCACAGCTTCGTCTGTGAGTGGAAAATGGGATTATATCCTGTGGTTTGTCTAAATCCACTGACCCGGGGAAAATAAAAACTCTCACTGCAGTTTTCCTCACTGAGGCTGATGCCCGATTAAGAGCCTGTAACACCATTACAGAACATTTGAGGTATTCAGCTGGCGAGAGAGCAGAGCAACAGGCACTGACTGCAGCAGGTGGAGCTTTATGAGGCTGAAACTCAAACATTTTAATGATATAAACAGTCCAATGTATAGAATGGACTGAAATCTGACCTTGTTTATATAAAGACCTGACTGAAAAAATAAAAACAGAAACACTCTTTAACTAAAATGAAAGCTTGAAATACAATATTATGGCACCTTTATCATTGATCATTTGCATTAGCCATTGTGGTGCTCTCTGGCTAATTTCGTAGCTCTGCTGTCTTAAAATTTAGCGTATTATCGTACTTGCTTCAGTACTACATGTTGTCGTGGCAGCTTCTGAAATAACTTGTTTGATAAACAAATGAATAAAGCAGGAAACCCTGATGCAAAGTTGGGGAAAGTCAGCAAAATGAAATGTGAATTAATTATACTAAGTTAACAGTCAAGATGAACAGTTAGTGGGGCTGATGCTCTAGTCGGGTTCTAATAACTACTTTTTATTCTGCCCCCTAGTGGCTGCAGTAGTTACAACGGTAACAACAAGTGTTTCCTGTTTCAACACCACTGAGACAGTTTCATGAGCTCAGTTTTAGTCGTTATGAACACTTGTCTTGTTTTTTTTATTGTAACCATGCCAGCAAAGGCCTTTTAACTAAATGTATTTATCACTTAAATTGCCCCTTGAGGTTGGAAGACCTGCTGTTGAATGCCTTAAAGTGGTGGCTGTTTGGTATTAACTGGAGTATTAACTGTTCCTAGAAACAATCAATTATAAAATTCCTCTGCAGAATTATCATAACATTTTGCTCAGCACACAGCTTTCTCCATTCCACAGATACAATTCAACTAATGGTGTCCTTGCTGCTCAGCTGTGATCTTTGCTGTTATTGATCTACCATATATTTCTGAGGTTCATACTGATCCAGTACTTTTACAGAAGCTTTTTTCTCTAGCTTTTTTTTTTGCCACCACAGCTCTTGACATTAACATTTAGCTGTACAACAACTGTACAGAGCGATTAGCATGGCGGTTTTGCGTTTTGGTCTTGATCAAAATAAAGGCACGTATACAGAAAAACACAGCACATTTATAAACTGTATTTTCCTTCAGCTTAAATGATAGGTGGAACATTCTCTCTGTAACTCAAGAAGCTACGGTGCATATCATCTGATATTTCCTGTGTAAAGCATCTTGCAGAAGCTTAAGTGCAGGTATTTGCAGTGTTTGCATCCCCAGTGGGAATCAAACCCTCGACCTCAGCAGTCAGAGTGCCTTGCTCTGGTTGCGAGCTGCACAGGACACTTGATCTGAGTCATATCGGAGGGTTTAAATGGGTTTAAATGAGGGCTCTGGGGAGTGGTGAAGCGCTGAGGAGGGGTGTGTGTGTGTGTGGAGGGAGTGGTGGGGGATGAGACAAAAGATGAATGGCTGTCGTTGGGAACCGCAGAGAGGCATTCTGGGAACTGGTCATGCTGAGGCCTTCCTTATGGCTCTCTATGAGAAATGGAGAGAGTGTGACAGGAGCCAAATGGAGCTGATGGCCAACTGGTTTGACTTCCTCTGCCGTCCTTGCACGCGCACACACACACACACACACACACATACACACACACAGGGCCTCATCGAATCAAATCTCTCTATTTTTTTCGCCTCCATAATTTTGTTTTGGAAAAACACAAGCTCATGTTTCGTCTCTCTGAGAGCCACCAGCGCTCTCCAACTTTCATGTGTCTGTCCTGCTCCAACTCTCTGCTACTTAAAGACCTTTGTTTGGCCGCCACGGGGCTGAGGGCAGTTTTTGGCAGGCAGGCAAGTGCTGATAGGGACAAACTCCATAATGCAAAGTGAACCGTGTGCCAAGAGGCTAATGGCAGGCTGAAAAAAAAAAAAAAAAAGTTGGAGGAACAGAGTGTGTTTGACCGTCGGCTCTGGTGGTGCTGCCAGCGGAAAATATCTTGTGTTCTTCAGAAGACTGATGAGCCTGATATTGTGATCTGTGTGTGTGTATAATGAACTGCATGTACTGTGGTCAGGTCACCTTCACTGCATAATCATAATTATATTTATCAACACACATCAATGTGAAAGTGTGAACTATAGCTGGATATACACCGATCGGCCACAACATTAAAAACACTGACAGGAGAAGTAAATAACATTGACCATCTTGTGACAATGCAATGTTCTGCTGGGAACCTTTTGGACCTGGCATTCATGTAAAAACTGCTCAAAATTCCCTAGATCCCAAACTGATCGAGTATATGTGGGATGCACTGGAACAAGCCTGATCCACAGAGGCATGAATTTATTATTTATTTATCCCATGAAGCCGTTGATTGACCGAATGGACTTTTGTCCACTTTCAATGGAGATACTAAATTATACACAGTCTACAGTAGATCTGTTCTGCTATCAATCCTTTGTGGTCTTAGTTGACAAATGATCACATTCTCGCTGATCTTGTCAGAATGCAGCATATCCTGGTTTGGAGTTGTGATCTGCAAAGGCACTGAAAGATCACGTTTTAGAGAGGCACTAGTTTAGTTCAACTTGAGTGTTTATATTATTCCTACCACTCAGACACAACCCATATGTAGGCATTGTAGACATCCTAATGTCAGAAGGAGGACTGCGGTCTGAACCAGAGAGGTTGGAGAGACTCCAAGGACTCTGTGAGGAAAAACATCCTGCACCTTTTAAAGTAGGAGAAAGACAGCTACTTTCTGAGAAATAAAAAGAAAAATTTATACTATAAAAAATCTAAATCATTCTTCCTTACACTTTTTTTGTTTAATTGCTTTGCTTGGTTCGATGTGACTATTAGCTTTGGGTGCCATTTTTGAAGGTTCTGTAGTCAGCCCTACTCATAGTTAAAATAGACATAGTGAATATTTTGAACAGCATCAGTGTTTACTTACTTGTTGTTATGAGGCTGTTTTTGTTTTTTTACTAATTCAGAGTTTGGATTTAATAGAGGTAACTGTGGCCTGGTGATGGGGACCAGGAGACTTTCTGTGTTTCAAATGTCTCCCAAGTTTCTAATAGACTATCCATAAAAGCCTAGGTTGTTCATTGCGATCATACAGTTTCAACTCAGTTTTTCTTATAACTGGACTGCTGTAATGGTCTGTTAACTCGTGTAAATGACAGATAAGACTCCAGTCTTACTCTGGAGTCTTGTACTCTAGTACAAAAAAAAATAAAAAATCAGTTGACCAGATTTTAAACTAAATCGTAAGTCATAACATACTCAGCACCACTAAGGTAGCTATTAAACTGTTTTAGGTTTGATGTTAACATTTTATTGATTACTGTTGAGGCTTTACATGTCCGTGTATTTCAGAAGTAAGAGCAGCCTGAAACAAAAAGCCTCGGGCTGTTCCAGACTAGACTCTTCTTGTAAGTCATCTTTTTTTTACTTGTTTATCTCTGTTATTGTCTTTGTGTACAGTACCTTGTAACTGGGTTTCAAAAGTTGCAACACACTTAAGAATGTCTTCTTCTTATTATTGGTTGTAAAGCTGTAAAATACGGATTTTAAAGATGTTTTTAATTCATGACGAGTTTTACTCATGACTGCCTCAAATCACACAGTACTGTACTATACTGTACATTTGTTTTATTTTTATGTCTGGATTAATGTTTTATCGATTTTCTGATGTTGTTACAATCCTGTAATGAGGGTTTATATTTGCTAGAAAGCACTGTAGCTTTTTGTCTTCATACGAACTGTCTAAATCAAGTTTTATTTTCCATATTCCAGTCCATTCTTTCTGCTGCTGGTTTATTTGCTGTTAGTAGCAGTTTGTGTCTCACTCTCAGACCTCAGGATGTAGAATTCATCATGGTGCACATGCTGAAACCTGATCCCTGTTGGTTTCTGGGGCCTCTCTCGCCCTTGCCACTGGGCGTTTATGGCGAGCGTGCTACAGTTACAGCGGCAAAGTCCAGCGTAGAAGGTTTTGCGGATCGGCCAAACATTCCTCCGCTTTTGTCACAGCCACGCTCCTGGCCGCTGCTCCACCCTGACGGAGAAAACAGAAGAAGAAGAAGGAGCAGGCAGGAAGCTTGGGAGATGTCAGGAGCTGGATCAGGCTCGTGTTCGGTTTCAATGACTGAGGACATTCTTCAGTCGTGTAAAAGATTATAAACAGCTCTGCTGACTCTAACATCCAGATCACTGGGTGATGAGTGGAGCACACCGCCCTGCAGATGATCACGTTTTACATTTTAGGTTGTTAAATTTATCCCCACAGATGCATTTTCATTCAAATGCAACATCATGATTTGACACTTTTGACAAACTGCGATCCTGAATTTTGTGTCAAAGTGTCAAACAGGAAAGCAGCCTGGAAGGTTTGGTGGAGGTGTGATGAGCGTTGATTGCTGCAATTCAATGGCAGTTACTTCTGTCAGACACTCAGCAGAGTGAGACACTGCTACATTTGCTGTTCTTACGGATGAATGATAAAGGAAAGTAAACAACAGAGAAAACTGGTTAATACAGATACCTCAGTGAAGTACCCAGGGCCCGCTGCATGATGGCAGATGATTTTGAAAAGGATATACATCATATTCTGTCTTAGGTCTACAGCTGGATACTTGTAACTCATGATCGTCAGTGTCTCCCCCCAACAACATTCACCACACTTCCATCAAACACTAAAAAACAAAGGTAAATGTCCTATTGCTTGTGAACATCAGGAGTTGGAGGCATTATGACAGACAGCTGAAGGAGCTAATTATTCAGTCAGTGACATTACAACATTGTAGGAATGAGTATGCAACAAGACATGGGACACGATGTCATTTCAAGTACTGAAACTATTTAGAGTGATTTGTTGAAAACAGTAAGACACACAAAACACTGCAAACTGTACAGAGAAAATCTAAACAAATTGTCAGCCTCCTTTTGTTTGATAACCAATTGTAATGAAAATCATAAGGAATATTTCAGAACAAGATGGGATCCGTTTTCTATCACATGACCAGACACAAATTGTGGTGTGAATGCACTGTAAAGCACCCCATCAAAAGCTTGAGTAACCTTTCAACCTCAGTGCTGCCCTTTGGTTACATGTCAGTTTAACGTGCGTTACGTACTCATGTTTAGGCTGATGTGTTGTTGTCCTGAGATTTGTCTGCTCTTGATTTTAATGGACATCTGACGATCACAGTTAAGACTATCCAGCAGCTGTGATATCAAAGACCTGTATTTTTAGAAAAAAAAAATCCAGTGCACAAAGCCATGAAACAACAACACATACTAAAACATTTAGACATCTTACTAAACAGCCAAAACCTGTGGCTTACCACCTTGAGGTGTGTATTGTTAACTTAAAAATAAAACCAAACATGAGCATTTTATCTTTTTCAGCTCCCTCGAATTAAATGTAGCGTACAACAAGTTTTTCTAACCTTGTCAGGAATGTTTCATCCAACTGTTAACCCTCAGCCCATCAAATGCTCCTGCAGAGGTGTTGATCCTCGACAGATACTTTACCATTTGTACAGAACAAGAATGTAACAAAGTGTGTGGACCACCAGGACAGAGAAGACAGGACACCTCCGAGCCATCGTTAGGCTCCAGCGTCCAGAGACTGGTCCAGCCCTCAGACTGGAGCTGTGTCTGCGTTTGGGTTGCTCTCACCTGCCAGTTTTGTCAGAGCTGTTGGGGACCCATCTTGCTGTGTGTTCCCTTTGGGGGCTCAGTTGGAAGTCTGAGGGGACGCGAGGAATCAAACAGACAGTGAGGAAAGTAAACACTGAGCTGCTATGATCTTAGCTGAGGTCTCCCAAACTCCTGCTGGGCTAACCAGGCAGGGAACAGTTAGTCTGCAGGGAACCGACCAGGCCAGAGCACTGCATGAGTCACCTCTGACAAACACTGTATGGGACCACTATTAGACTGCTGCTAACAAATGTCATATTGATTCATAAAGCTATAATCACTAAGTATTTTTAAATTTCCCATACCTTTATAAATTATAAAGGAACCTATATGTATAGAACATGCAATGGAACTTACCTCTGTTGGTTGCTTTGAAGATCTCATGGAACCAAACCAGGCTCCTTGTGATCAGGGCTTACCCCAACAAAGTCACTGGAGGATGCCTTACAGGTTTTTTTTTTTTTTTTTTTTTTGTCATTCAACTTTTTACTTAATTTTTAAACATGAGTAATCCAACAGCAGTGTTCCTAAATGTAATACACCACAGAGTCTTGGTAACTACACATTCTGGAGATTACAATGAGAACTGAAAAGAAAGGCAACTTACTTGGTACTGACAACAATTAAATGATTACAATGTGACAGACATATTGCAAGCAAAAAAGCATGCCCATGACCTCCTGAAGGTTTCACCTTCATCTGTGATTGTAGCTTACATGTGTTTGTATTATGCAGTTCATATGCTCCAGTTCCTCAAATCAGGAGGGCATACCCTAATTTCCCCACGGGGATGAATAAAATCTTATCTTATCTTATCTTATCTTATCATATCTTTGTCTTGTCTTGTCTTTGTCTTGTCTTTGTCTTATCTTTGTCTTATCTTATCTTATGTGCTGTTCCAGAATCTAACGACCAATCAAGCAGCAGTGACAACAACCTGACACAGGCACACACACAAAAACAGTTTAGGAACAACTCAAAAAACAGCACAAGGTGTTGACCTGGCCTCCATATTCACTAGATCCCAAACTGATCAAGTATCTGTGGGATGATCCACAGGAGCCCCTTCCCTCAATCCATAGGACCCAAAGGCCCCCCACTAACAACATTCTGTTTCCAGACACCACAGTACACCCTCAGAAGGTCCATGTCCATTCTCTGATGAGTCACATCTGTTTTGGAGGCACAAGGGAGATGTAAACAATATTAGGAAGGTGGTCATAATGTTATGCTTATAAGGAGTGAAATAAAGATATGAATTACTTTATAGTGAGTAAACCTCCCCTAGCCCTACAGGTCATGTTTGTATGAAGTGGATTCAGCAGGAATGGCCACAGATAAAGTACATGTCAAATGAAGAAGTGACTCTACAAAGTGAGCCAGCCTTGGGATTATCAGACTTGTCTTTTCAAGTTCTACTAAGACATCTCAGCTGGTTTTGCATTATCAAAACTCATCAAATGACTTTTATCTACAATTAAAGTTGAACTCTGTTCTCTCAGGTTTTAAAGTTGAACCAGTGTGGGATAATTCATGGTGTACTGTGATCTTAACAACTGTGATCACTTTCAAAAAACTTTGCCACTTTCTGCCGTGACCTGGAGCTAAAGGGTGAACACGGTTCAGTGTGTCTAAAGTGTGAAGAGCAGCGGCAGTGAGGATCTGAGTGTGTTGACTCAGACTGCAGAGGCTCCTCGATCCTGTAGGTTAAAGGGTGGCAGACCACACAGAGAGACTGGCCACTTCATGACCACACACACACACATACACACCAACACACACTCACACAAACACACTGACGTGACAAAGCTCACAAAAGTTCAGTGTAATCTGAGCCGTGTTAGTCCATGAAGGATTCCTGTGATCTGCTCTCTGCTCATCACAACATTAACTGCTGTGTAACACAACCAAGAGAGTGTGTTTACTGATACCTGTGTGTTAAACACTTCTCCACACACACGCAACGCTAAAGGTTGTAGCTCACCAACAACAAACACTAAAAACACATGGAAGTACCTCACTGGACTTCAGTTTTCTTTTTTGTGTGTGTTTCTTTTGTTTTTTTTTTAAAATAAAAATCTGTTTTATTTCATATACTGTAGTCATGGTAGTATAACATGCAATCGCAAACAATGACAATGATATTGAGGATGGAAAGTCAGGTACTTGTAAGCTAATATCAACTAGCCTTCTCTAAGTGAGTGGCTTTGGCTTTGGACTGTTTGGACAAAAGAATTAATAGCCTTGGAGAAAGTGCAATCTCATCTAAAATTACAAAAAATCTTTTTTTCAACCAGTCTTCATCATCATTATATCAACATAATGAAACATTAATGCTAGATAAGATAGCTATTAAAAAGCCATGAGTGAGTTAACGTTTCCAGGCGATGCAAACAGTTCTTCAGTTAAGTTTAATTTGTTGCTGTTTTTCTTACTCCACTACATTTAGTTGACAGCTTTTAGATACTGGTTACTTTTTAGATCGAGGGTTAACGTAAACAAATTTAAAAATCAATTCAGAAACACATTACTGAAGATTAATCCAGTCGTTGCCAATCATTATTCCATCTGAAACGACTAACAAATACACAAAAATAAATATATAATATATTAACAAATATATCAACAAGCAAGTGTTCCAGGCTTCCTTTTTGTGTATATTGTATAAAATTTTATAAAATTGTGTATATTGTTTAAAAGCCTTGCTATCTGCATTACTGTATAAAACAACGATGTACCAGAGAAGAATGCTCCTGTATATATTATTATGTCACACAGACACACTGTGAGGGTGGGCTCTGGTTGTTTTAAAGATCCTGTCTTTATAGGAGGTTTAACAGGGAAGAAGGCACGAGACAGACACGCCTCCAAGCAACCCATATAAACAGTAATAAAACAGAGGGGCAAAGCAAAATCATCATATGATAATGTACATAGAAGTACGTACATCACACACTCACATAGCACAGCACCACAACAGACACGCACCCACTACTGAGAGCCCTTTTAAAGCAGCTTCAGTTTCACTCTGTGACTTCACAGAATTACACGTTGCCTTTAAATGGGCCTAACACCAACGGCTGCCAACATATGAGCAATCCCACAATCCTGTGCTGCAACTGCAGCTAGCTCGGACCATATCACAGCAACTTCCTTACGAATGTAACACTTCATAGCAGCCAGCTACATGCGTAAAATGTTTCACATTATTGCTGATGATCCTCAGGCTCTTTTCGTCAACGCATCGACACCTGAATGCCAGCTAAGTCAATAAAAGCTAAGGATAGCAAGTCAAGTTCATGGCATGAATTTTTATTTTATGAGGAAAAAATATTCTCCCTAGCTTTTGGGTGTGCTCCAGTGCAATTACTGAGAAGGCTGACTGAACAGTTATCCTACCACTTCACGGCATGCAAGGTTGTTTCTCCAACCATGACGTCTTCTGTTTAAATTGATTTATTGTTCTCTTCAACTCAGACTCAAAACATCATGTCTTCTGATACGAACAGTACCAATACAATGAATTTCATGCTGAGAAAGTGTATGTATGAGAGGGACACTCATGAACCAGTTGTCAAAGAACACCTTGTAGTTCTGCTGCATCTGTATTGGCCAGGACAGGAAGAGTACAACATTGTCCCTTGCTCCTACATCTGGCAGCTGAGAAGGTTGTACCACTCGCCTTGTCTAGATCTCAAAATTGTGTGGGACACCATTAGAGCCAGCCAAGGTGAGTATCTTGTAGCCCCATTTCTTTGGCTTTGCTGGCAGGTATCACTTGAATATATTTCTTCCCTTGAAGGGACCATCAGCTCAGCAAGATTCTCATCTGCAGCTTCGAGGAAGTGACCAGTGGTCGGATTTCGTGGAGTGGATCAACGTTTTCTCCTTGTCTCACTTCATTGTTGTTGAAGTGCAGTTAAACTCCCATTGGTTTAGTGCCACAGTGTCAGCTACTTGGGGCACTTGGGTTGTCACGGATTGCGGGTGGTGGGGTAGGATCCAAGTGCAGGACACAGCGAGCTGAGGCAGGAGTTGGCAACAAAATGTACTTAATGAAAACTAACAAAAGGTAACATAAGGCACTGCAGAAATGCTCCAAATAGAGCAAACTATATATACACACAAGTGGGCAGAGGGATGAGGAGACACTGGTGAAACCAATCAGGGCGGAGCACACAAGGAGAAACCAACGGAACAATCAAAAGGGGGAATCACAGGAAGGAACGTCAGACAGGAAACCAAGGAAGAACTTTACATAATAAGACAGGAAACTCAAAACACAGGAAATCATTAAACACAGAACCATGACATGGGTGCTTTGTTCCAAAACATGCAATTGCCTGGTAATCCAAATCCAAATTGACATATACACTGCTGTACCTATGAACTGCTCCAGTTCTTTAACAGTGAGGTTAAGTGAGGTCAAGCTTGTTGGTGACACACGGAATGGCATATAAATATGACTGCTTCCAGAATGTCTTCAGAAAAAAACACCCTGAAGTATTCGTAGGAGAACATGATATTGTCTGAAGGCTGGACTGCCATTCTGAGTAATCAGAGATATTGGCACTGTGGGGTGTCTGGGCTTGTGTGAAACATGTTCCTTTGATACGACATCATCATCTTTGGCCATCTGTTTTCAAAAGAAACGGGAACCAGGAAACCATTAGAATCAGTGTTACTCTACTGACCGAACCCTCATCTCCTAACTATCTCTCAAACCTGATTCTGGAGTCCAGAATTCCTCACTGTTGACCTCCACTGACATATTCTTCTTTATTAATGCATTTATTTAACCCTTTGTCAGTAATTAGTAAATCTAATAACCCTTGAATATATGTAATGTATGATCTGTTTGCTCAGTAACTGCATTATTTTAGTGTGATAAGTCATGGTTACAAGGAGTAAAGCTTATACAGTCACATTGGGTAGCCCAGAGGTGGGATACAGGAGCACCCTTGCACTACCTGAAGAGCCTACAGCTTTTTATGGTGTATTTCAAGCTATTTCCCCTAAAGCAAAGTAAATTAAAGGGGAACTACTGTTTTTTACAACCTGGACCTTATTTCTAGCATAAAATACCATCGTTTACTTACCAATATCACTTTTGTTTAATTTGCACTTGTTCAGGAGATAATTAGATCAGCGTATATCCATGTAGCTGGAGTGCTCAGGGCACCGAGACGCAACCCCTAAATAACGCATTATCTGCAGCGAAACTCGTTTATTTCACCAATATTTTGTTATCATACACTAGTGCTATTCCCCGTTTAGTCCCGAGTTACGTGTTATCATCATCCGGGGTCTTTAGATTGACCTACAGACCCCGGATGATGTCTTCTGACCTGGATGATGCCGTCTCGGAGCGGGGCGCGCACCCGCTACGGTCGGCTTGTTTACCTGTAATTTGCTACTGCTATGGTTCGTCCACAACCACAGAATCAGAAAAATATTCAGCCATGTTGCAAAAAACTAGCAGTAGCAAATTACAGGTAAACAAGCCGACCGTCACGGGTGAGCGCGCAGCTCAGAGATGACATTGTCAATGCAAATGAAACAAAAGTGATATTGGTGAGTAAACAATAGTATTTTATGCTAGAAATAAGGTCCAGGTTGTAAAAAACATTAGTTCCCCTTTAATAATTTTTATTTATTTTTGACGCATGCTTCGAAGTCCCTTTGTGTGCATCTGTTGTACACAAAGATCCAATTAAAGCCACAGGCGTTGCAAGGTAGGCACTTTGCACTGGACATTTTGGTTTCTTCTATTGATCAGTTCAGCACCTTTGGATGTAAAGTACTTTAATAGTTTCTGCCTTAATATGAGATTCTACCAGAAAATTTGCAATGTGCAGAAACATTTGAAATCTCCAGTTCTTCATGGAGCACAGCTTGATGCTTATTGGAATATTCTGAAGCTTAAGTGTCTGTCAGCATCTACAGCGGTGACAGACACGGGCAGCTAGCCTAACACTGTAGTTAGTGATCTATTGTGCATTCAGCTTCAAAGCATTTTCCAGATTAAATATATATTAACATTAACAACATTTTCTCATTGTGTCCTTAAAACATAACATCGAATTATAATTTATGACAAAGTTATGTTACTTGAGTTTTTAAAATGGTGGAATGTAAACAGAGCAACAGCATACATACTGTATATAATAGTAGTTTAAGCTACTGTGGAGGCAACAGTCGCAGAGTTACAAGGTGTAATACCTCTTACAGCAGTAATGTCAGAGCTGGCATTAACCCTTGTTATGGATGTTATATGTAAATGCTTTGTATAATGATGCTCACAAACTCTATAACCTTCAACTAAAACCAAATAAACATCCTCAGGCTGGACCTTTCAAGGATGAAACATAAAGGGGTGTTCCTGGATGTTCCTCCATCACGGTGGTCTAGTTGCCCACTCGCACTAAGCACCTCACATGTATAAAGAATGTGTTTCTGCCATCACTGGAAATAGTCCTGTTTTGAACTTCCCCCTCCTCCATGCATCATCATTCATCATTGTTTAATTTGTGCCACATAACACTGGGGCATCCATTTACCCTGCATCCCACACTGGACTGCCCTGCGCTATATTTGTCCCTTTAATGAGGAAGGGGGCATTCCAGGGGCTATCTGAGGAATCACAGCGTCTGGCACAAAAGGCATCCAGGGCAGTCTCACTGGGCCTAAGCGCCAACCTCGGATTTACTTTCCTCCCATTACAGAGGGAAACAACACCCTTCGTCCACACAGTGGAGTTCTTCACAACAACAACAAGAAAAAAAACAAAAAAATAATAAAAAACGAATGCTTGTGAAAGCAGAGGCAGCACTATGATAGGGTTATGATCTCTGTAACGAGGCCAACTCTGGTGTCAGGTACCAGCAGTAAAACGGGGCACAGCTGTAGGCTCGGGTGTCCCTGTGCTCTGATCAGTAATTGTATTTACCTTGTCTCTGTCTTCCCTCCATTAAGGCCGGTAATGAGGCAAGTTGTGAGCTGAGGAGTTTGCTTCTGACGACGATCTGGAGGATTCTTAATAGACAGCTGTTGGCTTGGTGTCAAAAGATGATGCTGATCTGTTTGACAGCTGTGACTGGCTGCAGGCCGGGCCAGTACCAGTACTTATCATGACCAACTTCTGAAACAAGACATTTATCAGATCTGAATGCAGTTGAAGTAATTTAATACATACATATTGTCATTCAATGACTCTGCAATTTTACGATAAGGTAAGATGGGTGGGATAGGTTTTCCATCAATGCTGACAGCTTTGCTTCCATCCTCCCACCACCTCCATAGGCTCAGGAGGGCAGCCCAGAACAGAGCCGGCCTTCTCCACCAGTCTGTTCAGTCTCTTTTTGTCTGCTGCCGAGAATACTGCTGCTCCAGCAGACCACTACATAGAAGATGGCTGATGCCACCACAGAGTTGTAAAAGGTCCGTAGGAGTCCTCCCTGCACTCCAAAGAACCTAAGTGTCCTTAGCAGGTAGGCTGCTCTAGCCTTTCATTCATATTTTAAACTTTTGTCATGAGAGAAGTCACAACTTTGGAAGTAACGTATTTCAACACCATACATTTGACTGCAGTCCAGTTTCATGGCCTTTTGTTAACGAGCTGGAACAAATTTCTATTAACTGGTTGAAATAATATGAACAGATAAACATCTAAAATAATAATCTGACATTGTTTTAGCTATTTCTTAGCTACTTCTTACTCATAATTGACTGCTGTGTACTCAGTTATTACTGATGTTGATGCCAGTATTGCAGCAGAGAGAAAGAGGCATTTCAGCACATACAGTGGACTTGTTTAAACACTTAAACAAAAGAATCATCGTAGTCATGTGATGTAACGTAATCAGTAATACTATACATGAGTCTGACACACTTTTTGTCAACTTAGCTTCCAGAGAAAACAGGGCTGAAGATAACGCAAGAACTATAATCAAACCAATGTGCTCAAAGCATTCTGACAGGATAGAAGGGGTTACAATCCCTATTTCAAACACATTTTGACATGCTAGTTTCCTTTGTTGCGTATAATCATATGTAGCTCAGTAGAAAGAGCAGGTGGACTACATGCCAAAGTATCCTTAAACAAGATACAGAACCCAAGCTGCTCCCAGTGGCTTTGGGAGAAACCCTCTATAACACATCAAATATCAGACTGTGAGCAACAAGTAGTTTGCAGGACTCTTTATTTCCCTGCAGTAGACAGACAGTCTTTTTTTCTGTTTAGTTTCCCAGCTGTTTGGTCTGAAGCATGAGGACACGAAGCCCGTCATAAGCTTATACAGAGCCACGAATCCGCTGGGATCCCCCGAACAAAGCCGGCTTGGTTTTCTCTATTCTGTCTGGGTAAAGAAGCTGCGGCGGTGCCAAGAAACCAGTATGTTTCATCCAAGGTCAAATATTTCAACAAGAGGGGAAATCTGCAGAACTTCATCTGCTGTGGTATCATGATTACTGGATGGACCATTTTTATTGATATTCACTTTCAAATTAAGGACACTTATGTGATTATGCAGTTCACTCACCAACAGCAGAAATCAGATCAGAAAAAGTATTAAAAAAAGGGAAGAGATTTTGGTATCAGTTTGGTTTCTGTTTCACGTCAGGCCTGGGGTGCCTGCAGATAAACAGTTAACTATGTGTAAACTATCTCTTGTAGATATCTCAACTCAACAAGAAGGCTTGGCAAAGGTTTCTGTAATATGTCAACCAGACATCCACTGATTACACTGGGAGGTTTAGCCCAGAGGCAAAATTATCTGATGACAACTGTTGGGTTCCCGGATTGGTCTGAAAGTAAGCCCAGATATGAACCTCCTGGAACAGCCATTTAGCTAAGTGTATTAGGGATGCCATATACAATGAAAATGGAGCTTACAAAGTTAGCACCCAAAATAGCCCCAACGGTGGTGACTAATTTACAGCCAGAGAACACGTAAAACAAGCACAAGCACCAGTATATAATAATCAGACAACTTGCTTTCAACATCCATTAATATTGCTAAACTTTGATACATTGCCCAGATGTGATGACAATCTCACGTCAACGTATTTTTCATGGGTGACAGTTAAACTTGATTTAAACCCAGAATATCAGTATTTCTCTGAAAGCCACGAGTAATCCATTCTTCGTATGGAACACAAGAAGATACTTAATTGTCCTATACATGACTTTGTAGAGTACATGAATTTCTTTCCTCTTGGATTTCTGTCGTCCATTTCACTCATCCATTCATACACACACATACACACGAGGTAGTGAGGCCAGACGTGTAATCAGAGTGGTGTTCAGAAGTCAACTCTCAGGCTTCAGTCCACAAACACATCAAAACCGACAACTGTCTCTAGAGCAGTAAACCTGTTCCTCCTAACAAATCCTGCTCGGTGTGTGTGTGTGTGTGTGCGTGTGGGGGTGTGTGTGTTTAAAGTAATCTGCCAACAGTGCAGGACAATGCAGTAGTTGTAGCGTTGGTGGTTTACAGCAGGCAGCAGGTGTGAAGGCAGACACTTCTCCTGTCAGTCTGCACATTTTGGGTTTATTAAGTGCTGTGTGGGTGTGTGTGTGTGTGTCCAACCTCCGATATAGTAAAGCATTTATGAATCATGTCTCGTTGTTGGCTGTGTCTATTTGTACCTCTTTGCCGCGCTGTAAATCTGTAAATTATTTTATTACAAACTGTGACATATGACAGTTGTATGACAAATATCCCAAAACACAAATTGTCTGTTCAACAAAAGAACATGACAAGCCGATTGTGTTGATGATGCACTGATGCAGTTGAGGTTCATGACAGTTGAACAGTAAGTGTTTACTTATTTTTGTTGACTCACTACTACATCCATAATGTGAGTTAGCATGGCATTTGTTCAAGTGTTCTGGTGAGATGAACAGAGATGTTGGTCACGTCACAGCACTCTGGACTGAACTGCAAATGAAGCTGGTATCTTGAAACCTTGTGCATGTGTAATGGCAGCACAACCGATGGGGAAAAATGTTTAAACCTCATTTTGGGACAGATTTGACAGGGGTTTCTATACCTGCAGTCAATATGGCCGAGATTATGCAGTCATACCTATGCCTGGTCTTATTAAATTAAAGAAATGGTGCATGGATTTACAAAGAAGGCTGCAATGTGGTGAAGCTAGCCAAAGGATTTTGCTATAAACATTACTGCAGACTTCAAGCTGGAAGTTTGATGGAAGATGGTTCATTAAGTTCTGTGGCACTAAATGTGCTGCCGTTATTGTAACTGTATTTCAAACGTACCATAGCATGCTTGGACCATAGACTGTATATAAATATGGACAATGTGTCCCCACTTCCTTGCATTGTCCAAACTGACGTTATTTTCCCAGGGATATGACCATCTTGCGAGTTTGGAGCTGTACAACCAGTCAGAGGAACGCATTATTCCTTAATCACTGTTATTTGTTCGTCATGTAAAGTTGCTGTTGATGTCAATATCTTGCACAACAGACACGATAAGGCAGTCTAAACAACTTCTTTTTCCAATGGCAGCCACTGTAAACAAAATCTACCTGGCATTGTCAGATGATGTATATGACTACATTGCTGTTACTCTTCTATCCATCATGTCTGTATTTTCATCAGTCAAATTAATTGATACACAGTATTGACTAAGCCAACTTAATTGACTAGCAAGAGCAATTTGACTTGAGTAGTTGTCAGGCATCCACAGGCAACCATCAGTGACTGTGCCTGGTCCTTGTCAATCACACAACGGCACTGTTTGAGATTTTTAAAAGTTCTAATGATGTCCGGACTTTAATTATGTATTTCATTATTTGGACATGACTGTATGTCTAATGAAAGGTAATTCTTAAGTTGTGCACATACAGTGTTCGACAACAGCAACAATAACAACAAAGTGTTTGAGTGGAACTCTAAGTGTCTGTTGACAGCTGCAACATCCAACACTCAGACAGTCCTGTGTGTGTGTAACAGAGTAGCATTGGGGGGTGGCAACAACGACAGACCACCACAGGGTCATGAATCAAAGCGTAACGTCGTCTAAAGCTCAGCTGTGGGAGAAGAGACAAACTATGAAGAACAAGCACCATTTGAAAATTGGACACTCTGGATGAGCAGTTTAAATAGAGGTTCTCATGAGTGAGTCAAACACAATGTGATATGGCACAAAAGGTTCTTCATGTGTTTCACAGTAATGGTGGAAAAGTAAATAATTGCATTTAATCATTTCTAAAGCTGAAATTAAGTATGAAGTCATTGTCCTGCTGCCTCACCCAGTTATAAATGAAGCCCTTTAGACATTGGCTGCCTTCAAATGGAGTTTGTGGTTACGACATGGGAAGCTGTGTGTACACAAAATACTTGGAGTTCTGGTAGTAATATCGGTCATGACTTGTGGCAACAGCATTGCTGGGCAACAGTCCAGAACACTAACAGTTTAGCAAGCTAGTGAATGTCATGATAAGAAATACCATTAAATGACAAATAAAACTCTATACAACTATATTGCAATGTATCAGTTTGGAAAATTTCCATTTAGGTTCCTTTTCATATGTATTTTTCTATTGAACATGGTGATGACGACATTTAAAGGCACTACTCGTCATTTGGGAATTCATTTTACCCTCTATGAACCTAGGCAGGCCCCATAGCTGGGTTCACATCAGCAGATGTGGCTTGTGTACAGCAAATGCAAAATGCTTGAGTGTTTTTAAAATTCAAAATGTCCACAAACTACACCTCCACTTCTGTTCCACTAATTGGGGTATAGGTTTGCTAAAGCTCAAGCTCAGCATTAGCTGATGGGTTCATATACACGTTTCCAATAATGCATTAAGTTAAATATCATGATTCCAGTCTCTCTGTTGATGTATTGGACAAAAACAACAAAATCTGAAGTTCACCCAGAAAATGTTCAGCTGTTGAAACAGATTATGCCCATGATCTGAATGTCCACTTTCATTCCCTAAGTGCAAAATGAAAAGTAGGAACACATTTAAGTAGAACTTTAAGATGCTTGTTTACACACAATTTATAGAAGAAAAAGGGGGCTGAATGAAAATGGGGCATTAAGCTGAACAAGTAACAACAACACTAACCTGATTCAGACAAAACGCGAGTCAAAACGAGTAGAGAGTTTTAAGATTAGGCAACACTTTTCATGGATTATGAACATTAACTCTCTCTTGGTGCTCTTTGGAGCCTCCTGCAGTTAGCTTCACCTGGTGTGGCCTCCTGCGGCGCATCCATAGTCTGTTACAGTGAGGTTCAGCCCAGGTGACAAGTACCTAAGGGTCACAGGGGTCATGTCAAGGGTGCTTGTCCCATTGACCCAGGAGGAGTAGTAGACCAGTCCCTCCTGGACTAGCTGACCCCCGGTGAGCAGCCAGCCCCTCTCGTCACTCATCCTGACCTGAGGAGCTGAGATGAAACAAGAGGAGGGAGAACCAGGGGGTCAACGCTGAGGAGAAGCTGTATGGATAAGAAGATTACAGCAAGTTCATAAGCAAGGCTGGAACACAGATTCTCATTTACTATGTTTGATTCAGATGAACACAGGTTTAGATGCCACTAGCTGCTGTCACGCAAATTTGCAAAGATTGTAATTTGATGAGTTCAGTATTTCAGTATTTTCTAGATTGTTCAACTAATGAAAGTCCACAGGCTCCAGCTCATACAGACAAGCAGGCCTCGAGCTTCAGCACATTCAGTCTGAAATAGTGATCACATTAAAATATTGAGTATTGTCTTTAATGATATTGGGAAATACGACCTTTTAAACACATGGTAAATAAAACAAAATTTAATATCTGGTAGAAAATCCTCAGAAGTCCAGCACTCAGAAGTCCTTGCCTTATTAAACAGTAGACTATTAATTCTCACTTGTATTGATTAGGTGATACCATGGACGTATGTTCATATACAGAGCTGGCTCTGGGCATAGGCAATACATGGGGTTGCATAGGGGGTTCAACCTGCTGGAGGGGGGCTGATGCAAGTCCTTATAATTAAAAAGTAATAACAATACATTTTTAAAAATGAAATGAATAATAGTAATAATTAATTTTTTATTTTGTGTGTGTGTGTGTGTGTGTGTGTGGGGGGGGGGGGGGGGGGGGGGGGGGGGGGTGCTGGGGTGCCAAACCATGATTTTGCCCAGGGCACCAAAATGGCTAGAGGCGGCTCTGTGCATACATCATGTAAGCTCTTAATTCCTCATAAATATGTATGCGTTTGCATGATGGAAATCGGACAGAAACTAGTTTTAGAGGTAATAGATTTGATCAGACCTACCTCCACCCTCATGTTCATATGATTAGTGTCACAGCTTGCTGCAGCCCTGAGCTCTAGCGCACCGGATGAACTTGAGCCGCTGACCGGGAAACAGTTGATGCGCGCAGGCTAAATTTACCCTGTGTTGACGGTCAACAGGGAGAAGACTCGGTGTTTATCACCTGTTATTCACCTGAACACTCCGTTGTTGTATCAGAGTCCTGTCGGCGCTCAGTGCGGATCGACTTTCTCCGGGATCAGTGCGGTAAACACCATGGCCGAGCCCGCAGGAAAGAAGTTAAAGAGCAGCCTGCCATTGTGCAGAGCGCACCGGAGCTCCGCGATGAGCAGCCGGGCCAGGCACAACCTGCCGGCCGTCGTGGAGGAGGCTCTGTGCGGGGTGAGCAGCCTGCTGTGGGATGGAGTATACCGGCTGCAGGCTCTGGTAGGAGGCGCAACCACGTAGCATGTAAAGACAAAGAAAAAAAACCCAAAAAAAACAAAGTCTGCTCTCTGACTGACAGATCAACTACTAGGGACAGAGAGGATTGTAACATCACTAGAAAAGCAGCAGAAAGTGGAAGTCATGTGCGACTGTTCATGGAAACTGCCTGTTTATCTGTGTTTAGCCCAGATAAGTGCAGATGAAATCTAACAATATTTGATTATAGTTTGATATAAGGCAACTAAATATTTGAACTGTATTTAAGTAAGATAAATACAACATTCAGTAGCAGAATTAGCCAATATTTAGTCTAATATGTTGATCTTTAAACATACTCAATGAGGTACAGTTACAGAATCTGAAATCATTTAACTACTAATCATTTGGAATAATAAATAAATAATAATAACAATAGTAATAATACAAAGCGTTTACCATAAACCAGCCTATCATTGTCTGCAACAATAACACCATAGGGCAGCTTATGACCTTGACCAGACTGAGCTAAAAACAGAAAATAAACCACAAAAAATACTCACCATAACACTGATTTTCTATCATTAGTATTTAAGAAATACTGCATTAAATCCTTAATACGTAGCGGACATAATATCTCTGTGTATTCCTTCCATAATGATGACACTGGGGTTTAAACTCCATCTAGTTTGTGGACAAGCTGCTCTACCTACTCAGCCACAACAGAGGTAGAGCATGACAGTATGAGACACTGAGCTGAAACTGATCAGTCGTATCAAGAACATGATACACTTGACATGATTACGGCATCAGAAATCAAGCATTGGTCACTGAAAGATAGAAGTGACACAGTGGACTGTGGGATACTGAGTTTTTTTAATCTAATGGCGATTTGGCAACCTGAGATAGATAGATAGATAGATACATAGATAGACAGATAGATAGATAGATAGATGCTGTATTTATCTCAAGGGAAATTCGGTGTCCAGTAGAGCTTCATCACATAGAAACAGATATGAAAGATATTGCAGTTATATAATCACATATATTGACCATGGTCCAGTTGGTTCCTCACAGGGAGGCGTAGAGTCTTGTGGCCTGAGGGACAAACGACCTCCTCAACCTGTCTGTGGTGTAGAACAGAGACAGCAGCCTGTCACTGAGCTTCTCTGCCAGTCCTGAAATGGCAGAGGATGGTGCGCAGCCACAGTATTTACTAAAACCACAATTAATGCTTTTGTTGATATTTGATATTTGACTTAACATGAGCTGTATTTACACCATTGAATGATTGATGCAGTTAACACTGCACCTTTAGAACACTGTTTTACATTGGACATTTTTAGAAAGTGGGAAATAAAATGACACTGGTTTCATCCTCCAGATAGACTTAAAAGACCAAGAAAGTTAGTCATGCCATGAGGATGAAGGCACAATGCCAAACTTGGACAGACCTTTGGCACATGTAGTTTGATCTGTGCAGCAGGGAGTCTGACCAGTATTCATTACAAATAAATATGACAATTGAGACTTTGTTTGAGTTTGAGAGTGTATCTTTAGGACAATGGACCTGTTCGAACAACATGATATTGCAGATTATGTTTTATCCACTGCAGGCTAGCGTGTTTGAGCGGGACGACATCCCTCTGCCCCGCGTTGCATCTTTCTTCCACCAGGAGGCGCTGAAGCAGCAGCATGAGGCTGAGGCCATGCTGGCTTACCTGGCTGAGAGGGGTGGCAGCTACTGCAGCAAAGACATCCAGGTAAAAAGTGTCAGACAATGTTTTATTCCCTTGTCCTTTTATTTTTGTGATGACACTCTGTCTTAGTCAAACCCTTTACATTATACCTAGGTCAAAATTGTATGTGATAGTTGAACATGTTATCCCAAAACCAAACATGAATAAATAAAATGTTTTAACCAAAAAAGTGAAATTTGTTTGATTAGTTTGTCTATTTTTTTGAGATTCACAGGAAACATTAACCGACTTGATTGTAAAACATTAAGTAGCCTAAGCCACAATGACAACAAGCTACAACTGTCTCATGACACCCGTCAGTGAAGGTCCAGTGTGTAAACACAACACCAATGCACATGGTGCAAAAACACATTTCTGAGTTTTCTGGGAAGCTAAAAGAGATTGATCTTTGTGTTGTTAAATCAACCAGAGACTTGAAGCTTAGTGGGCCTACCGGCAGCAGCTGCAGCATCTCCAAAGCGATCATCAAACCTGCCCCAGGCCCAGGAGCTACACTAACTCAGCTAACATAGCAGCAGTACCAGGATAAGAGTTAACATGGGTTTGGTGAAGGCAGTCACTCCACAATAATCTCCCAACTTCAGTCAAATGTAACAAATGTGATCATGTTGTCTGTTCTAGACGTGTGAAAGTAGTGGACAAATGTCTCTTCAATGAAGGTAGTGTGGGGTTTGACAGCAGTTTTGTCAGTGGGGCTTCACAAATTGGTGGAAAGGCATAGAAACATTCAACAAACATGAAACTTCACAATAATGAAAAAAAAATCATTGCTCTACAAAATACCCCAATGACTGCCCTTTTTTTCTGACACTGCCCACCACACTCAAAACACAGCAACACATGTTATGGAGCTTATGTTCTGAGGTCACTGAGGTCCTAGTCCTCCTAGGAAAGAAAGAGTGACATTTCAACGTGACAGCATTTTCAGTTGTTTTCTGCAATTTCTTCCTCAAACGTACATAAAAACTCCCAATGGAGACAGTGGACACAACTCAATACAGAATTGTATTGGCTAGCAGTCTAGTCTTGTGTTGTATATTTAATCAGTCTTGTAGTTCTGCACAAAATCATAACACCAGAGCTTTATGACCAATCCAAATTTTTTCCTGATTATTGACAGCCATGTAGATCTACGTATGACAGGACAATCATTCTGGTTTGAGACATTGAAATCACATGCAGGTCTTATGGTCAAATCCAAACTCTTCCATCCTTTCACCTTTTGGAGCTTTATGATGAAAACAATCTGGGCTCAGCCCCTGATGGTTTGTGACAATGTCATATACAAAATCTTTCAAATTGTAGTTGTGAAAAATACAATATTTTGTGAAATAACCAAGTACATTTAGCTATTACTACTAAATAGTACAATTTTGACATATTTACAATTTTATCAACTTTTAGTCCAGTTCAATACTTGAGTAAATGTACTTCATTGCTTTCCATCACATTCACAGCCACACACAGAAGTCAGTCAGAGGCCAGGGTCAAGAACATTTGCTCCCCAGAGACAGCCCTGGCAAGATGGGCTGAAGAGCTGATTTACGGATCCATTTTGAAATAAAATTTATGATCTGAACTTTATCTGTGAGACAGAGAAGCTTCAGTCTGTAACTGCCTTCTCATTTTACTCCACCAGCGGCCTCACGTTCATCCCAAACCGTCCCAGTGTGAGGATTTATTTTTCCTCCTGTGCTATCTGTCATTTTGTCAGAGCAGGTGTCTCTCTATCTCTGCGTGTTTTTTCTTTCAAACTGCAGATATCTCATTTTGGAATGGAGTTCCTCATTGGGGGGCCAGGTGTTAGCGATCAGACAGGGTGAGGGTTGGTTAAGATACCAAGAGACCGGAGAAAGAGCGAGTGAGTTTAAACCCCCGGAGACCTGCCCGCAGCTCTGGACGTAAGCTGGTCAGGGTGTACATTTCCCCCCACTGAGTTCCGGAAAATTGGCAAGATTAATGCTACAGCAGAGGGATGGTGGCGTGATGGTGTTTCCAGATGGCCATTGGATTGGACAGAGGTGGCATTGGCGCGTCACAGCGTGGCCTCTGACCGTCGCCCCAAGTTTATGAGTTGTGTAAAATCGTTTCAGGCCTGACGCCCGGAACCAGTCAGCAGCAGTTTGAGATACCTTGTTATCCGTTACTTAAGTTGTGTGTGCGCCAACAGGACAGCCCCTCCGACTCGCTTAATCTCTTTTTTATAAGTTTCCTGTTGTGGGTGACTTTGTTTTAAAGTCACCCAAATGACATCTCATACCTCTGTAACTACAGCCAGTGAAGGACTCAGTTACCAACACTGCTCCAAGAAATGGGTAAAATTATTGTGAATTTCAAGTATAATAGGGTCTGCCAATGTTTGATATGGACGTTATCCATTCAATTAAATTCAATTCAATTACATATAGCGTCAATAACAATACAAATTGTCTTTACAACATCCAGTCTGAAACCCGGCCTGAAACCCCCAGAGCAAGCCTGAAGGCAACAGTGTCAAGGAAGAAACCTTGAGCAGAACCCAGCTCATATGGAGGAACCCATCTGCCTAAGGCCGGCCGGGTAGAGACAGAAAAGAGAGAAGAGAACAGATTTCCATGATACATTACACTAGCACGTGGAGAAACAAGACTGCTAGTCTGCTAGCATTGCCTAGCTGTGGCAATATTGAACAATAAGAACGTTCAGTACTTATGATTACTCTGAGCCTTGTCAGTAGAGAGAACTAAAACTGTAAAGTTTATCCTGAGCATTCGGTAAGAGCAGGATTTGATTTACTCCCTTGCACTCCAGTCCTGTCTATCTCCACACTGACAAATAGTGCTGAGAGCTCAGTGCATGGGGACTATTCAGACATGCCAAGATTACTCCATTCAGCTTAGTGTTTGTCTGGATGAAGGTTTGACAGGAAGTCGTGGTCTTTGCAGTAGATCAGAATCCAAATAACTTTACACAAATCAAAGTCCCACCTCTCATACCTTCTATGTGTGTCTTTCATTTTTCAGAAGCCTGGGTGTGAGGCACTGTGTGCCGTGCTGCCTGCTCTGGAGCTGCTGCTGCTCCAACTGAAAGAGGAGGCGGGTGTCATGGTCGAGCTGAGTCAGCTGGCCCGAGAGCACGGAGACCCACACACCAGTCACGTTGTGAAGAGCCTCTTCCTGGGGCCACGGGTGGACCGCCTCAAATTGCTGGGCGATCTGCTCACCAGTGCCCGCCGAGTGGGTTGTACCAATGACCAAACGGGGGGGTTTGGGGAGTACATCCTAAATGAGCTCCAGGAAGAACTCACCAGATAATCTACGCATTTCAAATGGAAGTCTTGGTTTTAAATGAGACAGGAAGTGACTATCCAGTCTGTATTGATTTAGAGAGATTTAAGTGTGAAAGAGCTTTGACTTTCTGCAATTTTTACGTTTTATGAAATATGATTTGTCACTAGCTTCCCTAGAGTCAAGAGTCATATGAGCACAGATGTGTTAGCCTAGGTTGATGCACCGAATGCACCTTTAAACTACTCCAAACATCATAATACATGTCCTTGGCATTCAAAACATTCATATTATAATTTTTATTCCCACCTACTCAGAAGTCCTCTGTCTGTTGTGTGCTACAGGGGTTTCATTAAAAGTAATAATTCTCTAACATTTTTTAGGGCTAACCCCAACATGAGCATTCCAATCACTATTGTTTGAAGCATAACTGAGAACAATCCCAACACACCAGCCCACAGATACACACCAGTCAGACACAACATTATTACCACTGACAGGTGAAGTAAATAACATAGACCATCATGTGAAAATCAAATGTTCTGCTGGGAAACTTTCAGACCTGGCATTCATGTGGATGTTACTTAGACATGTAGCACCCACCTAGACCAGACCAGGCACCCCCACCCCATAGCAATGACACTCCTTGATGGCAGCAGCCATCCCCAGCAGGATGCAGCCTGACAAAGGAACACACACAAGGTGTTGACCTGGCCTCCAAATTCACTAGATCCCAAACTGATCAAGTATCTGTGGGATGATCCACAGAGGCCCCTCCCCTCAACCCATAGGACCCAAAGGCCCCCACTAACAACATTCTGTTGCCAGACACCACAGGACACCCTCAGAAGGCCCATGTCCATTCTCTGATGAGTCACAACTGTTTTGGAGGCACAAGGGAGACCTACACAGGAAGGTGGTCATAATGTTCAGTGTATGCTCACTCCTGCCCTAGCAGGTGGTGAGCCTAGCAGTGGATCTGGGTTCGATTCCCGGTCAGCGCAATGGTGTTTACCGAATTTCTCATGCGATAAATAATCTAGCTCTAGAAATATATATTTTATATATAGATAGACTCAGATATCCCACCAAGAGAATATGTATTGGTTGGATGTCTAAGTTTGAATGATTCTAATCCAGATCTTACCCTATTACAGTGCTTATTTCGAGGATAGAATAATTTACCCCCAGGCTGACATCTAAATAAATAAATATGTATAAATCTAGCCAGGCTTTTGAACACCTCTTTTAAAACGGCTCCACAAGATACAGCTCCCTTCAAAGAGCCATAAATCCCATCTCTACAGAAGAGAGCTCTGTATGATGGTTTCTAGTTCTTCCTAGCTTGCCAGCTTTTCCAGTTTCTCCTTATTAATGGCTACGTGAATGGTGAATACAGACTACTGCCACCTACTGATATGAGTTATTTCATTTCATGTAGGCCCAGACCTACTTTCTACTGGCTACTGGCTGTCAGCTGTAGTCTTTGCTGTGTGTTCAAATGCAACTTCTTGGTCCAGTCACCACAGTCGGCCTTCACTACCGGTAGTTCTGTGATGTCAGTTTGGTGTTAATAGACAGTTCCAGCTCTAACTGCTGCAGCTCAGCACTTTAAGGCAGCGTACTCTTTTTCATTTCTGTCTCTTTTCAAGAAGTAAAAAAAATAAAATAAAAAAATTAAGCATTTAACCAGCCCTGTAAATAATTGGCAGAATTTACAAAAAAAGGAAAAAAGAAATAAAAACTATAAATCTTTGTTAAATGACATGAAGCCACCTGTAACCAGTTGCACTCTGGCTATTGGTATCATGTGATTTGCTTGCTCCTTTTGTGTATTTGTATTATGATCCTTATTTCTTTTTGTTGTTGTTATTATTTATTCACCATATGCTTAGTATTTAATAATATATATTCACATTTTGTGGTGTTCACTGGTTGGATAGAACTCTCATGTCTTGGAGAAGCCATGAAGTAATATATATTTGTTTCTCTACTGTGGGGAAAGTTTTTTTGTTGTTGTTGTTTGATTGTGTGCGCTTTGTACTTTGATAAGTGAAAATAAAAAAAAAAAGAATGTGAAATTGTTAAAAATATATATATTTATTTCTTGATGATATAAATGATGCACTAATAGACATATACTGTCCCACTTATTACTTCAAAACAAATCTCATATGTTAATAACCTTTACTTAAAACATTCTTGGAGTAGATTTACTTGACGTCCACTGTTAGCCCCTGCATTAGAAGACGTGTCAATCATTTTAGAAGTTACAGTGATAATCCTTTGGTTAAAGTCTTTGAATATTTTCTCAAACACTCAAAGCATCCAAGACCCACAGTATACAGCTTCTAACCATCTGTCACGTCTGACTGGCAGAGGTGATGGGTAGACAGTTCACAGCCTGCAAGACTCAGCTCAGGGCCAAGGAAACGGGCAGAAGTCATCCTGCAAACTGGTGGGACGGTTGTTACTGCTGCTGCTGCTGCTGCTGCTGCAAGAACTACTCTGTAGCGCCCTCCAGCTGCCGCAGCTGTGTACTGTAGTGGCACAAACCGGCGCGAGACTTGGCTGCGCTTTTCGTGAAAATTCATTTTGTTTCTGGAAGGGTCTGGTGCAGTGGTCCGAGTGGGGAGCTGCAGGTAGAAAGGAGGTCAGTGAACGTGGTCCGAGCGCACCGACGCAGAGGGGAACTCTCCATCGACCTAAAAATAAAGTGACATTTAACTCGATTACTCAGTTCACACGTCCGTGCAGTAAGAATAGGGGTTGGCTTCAGGGAAGAAATGTGAAATATGAGCGCTGTGTGGAGTCTTTACGGACGAGTCTGGGTGTGATTCATGAATTTATGTATTTGTTTATTCTGTAAGACTTTATCTCCAAGTTTAGTTTCTCGTTGACACGTCTTCACTTTCCATCAGATGATGAGCCTGACTCATCTCTATTCTGAGGCAGCCTCATCCCATCACCAATCAAAAGGAGGTCATGTTAGAGATCCCAACTGTAAAAAGAAAACATAGTCCTGTTGTAATGTCTGGTACATATGGCAAAATAAAAAAATAAGATAAAAATGAAATAAAATTAAAAAAAGAAAAACACTATAAACATTATTATTAGCATTAGTAGTATTAGGCTATTATTAGCCATAATGTTCTCTATTTATTATTTTTTAAGGACCTTCTCAGTTCTCACATTTTGTTCTTTGTTTTTTATTTGGTATGATTTAGGTAATTCCTCTTTTTCTAAATATATAACTGGAGACCTATATATTCCTTTACTTTCGCTTTTACAAACCTATTTATAGCTGTATTCTAACATATGAGATTTTATTCAGATTTGAATGTGTTCTGAATTTAGAAATGATTATAGTTTATTGTTATTTATATCCCCATTGGATTCTTTTTCATGTATATTACATTTTCACATTTGTTTATTTTTACCATACCTCCTACTTTTTTATTTTTATTTTCTCATTCGTTTAGAGGCATCTGAGACCTTTTCTCTCTCTCTCTCTCTCTCTCTCTCTCTCTCTTTTTTTTTTTTTTTGTTTTGCCGTTTCAAGGCAAGACAATTTTGATTAGACATGTAGGCCTACAGATAACAGGATAAGAAAAATAGAACCAAAAAGAAGGTAATGTAACAACAGCAAAACGCACAGAAAAGGAAACAAATTCCGTGTTTTTTTAATGCTAGCTTCATATTTCTTTTCAGTATTTGTACTCTTTAGAATGTACTATACTTCCCACATGTGTACGGTCCCCCGCTGCTTGCAGCAGTATATTATCCCGCTGTTACTGCTCTGTTAGGGGTAATTGTACACTAATTACCGTGAAGTTGTAAACCCCTCCTGCTGCCACCTGATTGGTCAGACCTCGAAGGACCCACCATCCAAACCCCGCCCTCCTTCAATGTCCCAGGTATAAGTTGATCCAGGTCAACAGCTGAGAGGGCAGAAAAGTTTGTGACAGGACTCTACATTCCCCTGAAAGCCCAGATCCTGATTCACATCTCACTTTCTCTGCTCAGAGTTATTCACATCTTTTTCTTTCCTAACAAAGTTTTGTTTTGGCTGAAGACTGTGCTCCACTGGATTTCTTTCTCCTTTTGTTGTGTTTTGGACTGAATCATGGAGTTGTCGGATATCTCTTTCCCCATCCCTGCCGCTGATGATTTCTATGATGACCCCTGCTTCAACACCAGCGACATGCACTTCTTCGAGGATCTGGACCCGCGGCTGGTCCATGTGGGCCTGCTGAAGCCAGATGACTCCTCCTCTTCATCCTCGTCCTCCCCTTCCTCTTCTTCCTCCTCCCCGTCCTCCCTCCTGCATCTCCACCACCACGGCGAGGGAGAGGACGACGAGCACGTCCGAGCCCCCAGCGGGCACCATCAGGCGGGCCGCTGCCTGCTCTGGGCCTGTAAGGCCTGCAAGCGGAAGACCACGAATGCGGACCGACGGAAGGCGGCCACGCTGCGGGAGCGCCGGCGGCTCAGCAAGGTCAACGACGCCTTCGAGACCCTGAAGCGCTGCACCACGGCCAACCCCAACCAGAGGCTGCCCAAAGTGGAGATCCTGCGTAACGCCATCAGCTACATCGAATCCCTGCAGGCGCTGCTGCGCGGCGGACAGGAGGACGGCTACTATCCGGTGCTGGAGCACTACAGCGGGGACTCGGACGCATCCAGCCCCCGCTCCAACTGCTCCGACGGCATGGTGAGTTCAAGGACCGACAAATGTCAAAGAGGGGGGAGAAGAGGGGGTCAGTGGAGAACGATCTCTCTGAGCACGCGTTGGTTGCAGTTGCTCCAGTGCGTCTTTACGCACGGACAAGTTGTTAGTTTTCAACACTTATCTTGATCTTGCTTTTTTATTTAGCCTACTGTCACTTTTAAAAGTTTTATCTTAATGGAAATTAAGTTCAGTTTAAGCAAACGTTTTATTTTAGCACCTTCCACATGCCACTATAGCTCATTCAATTCACATTTTACCCGTATTTAAATAGATTTGACTCAAATAGACAATTTTCTCATTTTGTTCATGATGTAAACATCTAAGTATAAGTGGCTTTAAGAAGGCCACATTTATTACAGTACTCTGCGTATAAGTTCTTCATTAGGCTACTGGCTATTTGTGTCAGAGAAGGACCTTTCGTTTAAATTCTTTTTATTTAAAAATGATCAGCCTATTTTCTTCTTTCATCCTCTCCATCAAAATAACCCATCAAACACCAAACTACTTCTAATTTTAAATTCCCCATCCTTTTTTAAAAATTGAAAATGAAAACTCGGTTAACTCTTTTTGGCCTTTTTTTTTTTTTTTCAAATAATTATTTTCAGTGACTTTAGCATTTATACAGCTTCTCTGAACTACATGTACTCATCATTGCTGCAACAGCACTTACAAATAATAACACACAAACGTATCTGCTCCGTGTATCGACACCTCTTTTCTAAATCATTTCCTTTTTTTTTCTGTCTAGACGGATTTTAACGGCCCTACCTGTCAGTCCACCAGAAGAGGAAGTTATGACAGCTCTTATTTCTCCGAGACTCCAAACGGTAAGAAAGCGCTTTGATATCACCTATGTGAGAGGGCAATTAGGAAATGAACCACCCTACTTCACCTCTGGCCGTAAAGCAGAGGTAGTTAGCAGGGAAAGACAAACAACAAGCAATAAAAAACAATGAAGCCAATAAAACTATAAAATAAAATGTGAATGGCAGCCTGCCGCTTTTTGAAAGCGGACCTCTCTTAAAAACAAATAAGAATTTTATTGAAATTATTTGCAGAAAATATTTGAATATAAAGTCGAACGAATGTCCCCATGCATTTTATTTTCAACAAAAGTAATAACTGAGATTTCTGTCTATTTGTGTCATGCAGGTGGTTTGAAGAGTGCACGGAGCTCCGTGGTCTCCAGTCTGGACTGTCTGTCCAGCATCGTGGAGCGAATCTCCACCGACAACAGCAGCCTCCTGCCGCCCGCCGACGGGCCCGCGTCCCCGCCGACAGTCACGGTCAGCGAGGCTCCGGGGAGCGCCCCGCCTGTCCAGGTCCCCTCCCCGACCGCCAGCCAGGACCCCAGCCTCATTTACCAAGTCCTATAGACCCTCACGCACAGACATCCACCTGGGACAATAACACGCCGTCGAACCGTCCAGTCATTTCAGAGACCCACGCAGGGAAAACGATCACTTTCACCACTTATTCAGTCTGAAGCGAGTCTCGCTCGCAGCAAGGTTTGTAGGAAGCTCATTTCTGCTAGGTGAATGGACACTATTTTATATAGCCTACAGTTTTATAGAATTTGTCGTTATGGAGAAAACTCCATGGAGTACCAAATGGGGACCGTGGGATGTGGTCAATAGCATGGGCCTTAACGGAAGTTTTATTATTATTATTATTATTATTATTATTATTATTATTATTACAGATATAATGATAAAAACTAGACTTTGCAGATTCAGTTTATCAATGCAGTTTTTATAAACACTGGATAGGACACTTAAATTTCTATTACGAGAAACTGAAAATACAAAAATTTAAATTTAAACCAAGAGGTATACAAACTCAAGGTTCTGACCTTGAATCGCATGAATGAGAAGTTGTTTTTTATCATTCCAAACCGGCCAATAATGATTTCTTTTACCAGAAGAAATGAGCTTCCACAGTCCACCTCAGTTTTCCCTTTCCTGATGTTAAACTACTTGGAGCTTATTTCAGGCTTACGTTAAACCATGCTGGAACGTGTTACAGGTTTAATAGTGAATCGAATCCAGTTCAATTAGTGCTGTATTTTTATGTTAATTTTAAGTTATGAAAAACATTTTAAGCTTCAGCTTAGTCAGTCAGATGGATTTTTCCTCTCTTCTGTGTATAGTCTATTTGATGAAGGACGGAGGCCAAAAACCACCCATTAACATTCCTCCACTTTTGTCCATCTGAAGTCCTGAAGGCCCCAGCTGTTCAGTTCCCTCAGGAACAAAACAGAACCAGTAATCCCAGGATATTTTAGAAAAACACCACCAAAACACTACTCCACACATATTATAAACTACATCTATTGTAGTACCTTTTCCCCCCCATGAGACCTGCTTCTTGTCCAAGTCCGGACTTAAAACGTCATGTTCATTCACTACAGGACCATTTTTCTGTTTGTGTACATATTGTGTAAATAAGAGCTGATTTGTTCCAACTCAAAGTATTAATTATGTATTTAATGTTCCTGTCTGTATGTGCTTTTGTTTGTTGTGACAAAAAATGTTAAACTTTATATTTATATACATCTGAAAACTGAGTGACAGTCTAATGACAAATAAATGATCCTGATTATTTATACAGAAAACATGAATCTGATTTTTTAATTCCTTTATTGTTTTTAGGATTTTCCATTAGAGCCTCAGGGCAATTTTATTTATGCATTTATAATTATTTTATTAATTTATTCAGCCTTTTAGTTATTATTTATTTTGTGGGGGAAACTAAAAAACTTATTTATTTATCATGGACACCTCCTTCTATCCTCATACCTTACCAGGGTCACAAAGAGAGAGACAGAGATCATTAATTTTTACTTTAACAGGCTTTATAATTAAGTTTATAAGCCGTAACTTGACAAAACCGGAATAATCTCCTATATAGTTATAAAGCAAAGCAATATTTACTGTTCCAGGTAACATTATCTGGTCGACATACAGTAACATAGCCTAACACAGGCTATTTGACAGTACGGTTGACAGCTGGATACCCAGCCATTCCACTCAAGATTTTCCAAAAGTCAAATGATGGACACGTGTAGGCCAATGGTCAGCTGCAGCTTCAAGAAATGAGATGAGAGCAAATATCAGAGTTACAGAAGCCTACTTCTTGAAGGTAGTATGATCCAGTCTGTATCATACTACTGATGATTAGGTCTTAGTTTGTTAACGTATTGCAGGAAATTGTAGCCTAAATCATGTGTTCCCTCTAAATTTATAATGATAAACACACAGTTGCACTGAAACATTGTAGACTATTTTAACTGCTATACATCTTGCTTTTAACTATTTATCTACAAATGCATGAGACCTCTGCACCACCCACATAACCAATACCTACCTGAAAAATCTGCTCCCAGGCTCTGCAGTCAACAGCAGGCTTTTGCGCGTGGACTGAATTCTTTTGCAGGGAAATCTTTGCCAATGTTGAAAAGGTTCCGATAAGAGTAGCATTTAGGTTGTAACTGATATTTCAACGTGTAGTTCGCTGAAGCTGCTTTATCTATTATGTAACAGTAAACACAAAAAAATCAGTGTGTCCAGTATAATTCAGCAGGTATGCATGGTCATTTACCTCACCTCTGTATTGTGTTTCATGATGGTCTGCATTAAAAAATATTTTATTTTCATGTAATTAAAGTAATTCTTCAAAAATGAAATGAAAAATCATCTTATGTTATCTTAAAATATATTTATGTATTTTCTTTTTTGTTTATTCTACCTCAGTATGAAAAAATTATGATTATTATTTCAGGGCGGCACAGTGGTATGGTGGTTAGCACTTATGCCTCACAGCAAGAAGGTTCCGGGTTTGAATCCAGGCTGACTGGGCCTTTCTGTGTGGAGTTTACATGTTCTCCCTGTGTCTGCGTGGGTTCTCTCCAGGTACTCCAGCTTCCTCCCACTGTCCAAAGACATCAGAATCAGAATCAGCTTTAATGGCCAAGTATGTACACATACAAGGAATTTGACTCTGGCAACTTTTCTCTCTAGTACAGAAACAACTTAAATAAGTGAAATAAAATAAAATAAAAATAAAAATAAAATAAATCTCAATCTGTACACATAAAATATAGGATAATATATACACCAAACCAGGGTTATTGTACAGTGAGTATATACAACAGTGCAGAGTTATTGATTATTGTTCATGTGGATGGTCTCACACTCTGTGACTGCTCAGAGTTCATCAGAGCGACAGCCCGGGGGAAGAAACTGTCCTTGTGACGGGTGGTTTTGGCGTACAGTGCTCTGTAACACCGGCCTGAGGGGAGGAGTCTAAACAGGTTGTGACCTGGGTGTGAGGGGTCTGTGGAGATTTTCCTGGCCCGCTTCCTGACCCAGGACCGGTACAGGTCCTGGATGGAGGGAAGATCGGTACCAATGATCCTCTCTGCAGCCCTGACTGTTCTCTGCAGTCTGTCCATGCTGGTTAGGTTCATTGGTGATTCTAAATTGGTTGAATGGTTGGCTGTCTTTTTGAAAACAGATGTTATTCCTTTCCCCTGTATAAATAGGGAACGTTCAGTCTAAACCTCCTCCCTCCTGAGGCTGATGGACATCTTCGCTGTCTGCTCTGGTATTAAAAGATCAACAGCGACATCCTGTGATCACAAAGAAGAACTGCAGGTATCTGCACCTATCAAGGTTGCGCTCCAGTCTTTTCTTCATGTCTGTGTCAGGTTGTATACTTTATTGCTGAACCACTGTAATTCAAAAACACCTGTTCTGTCACTGATTTTTCCTTCACACTATTCATAAAGCAGAATTGTTGAGGTTATATATTTTTATATACTGACAGAAGTTTTGAAACTCTGGGATACAAAAAGTTTACAAAAACATATTCAAATTACACTCACTGACTGTGGTCTACAAGTTGGTCTTAGCTTTATATTTAGTGGATACTCCTGCAAACTGGAGGAACGGTTGAATTACACATCTTTTATATACAGTCTCCTTTTTTTCAATAGACCAAAGGTAACGTAGACACTTGACTCCAAAGTTTAGGATGTGAGCTTCTGCTACATTACGACTTTCATTCATTCATTCATTCATTCATCTTCTGTACCTGCTCATTCCTGTCAAGGGTCGCGGGGTCTGCTGGAGCCTATCCCAGCTGTCATCGGGCGAGAGGCAGGGTACACCATGGACAGGTACATTACTACTTCATCAGTTCAATGTTATTTCATCAGTGAAATGTTTGGAACCGTTTCCAGATTCCAAATGCAAATGTAACACACATTTGCATTTGGAATCTGTGGAAGAAGGGAATCAACAACATCCTCTCAAATGAGCTCTTAATGCAAGTGAAAGAGACTATCCACAGGAGAGGTCAAATCAACAGTTTGGGGCATTCTGAGAAAAAAAAGAAGGAAAAGAAAGCACTGGTGGATGATCTCAGCACAAATTTTGTTTACACATATAAAATGGCATATGGTCTTGCATTAATTTACAGCACTTTTCTACTCAAAGCAATTTACAGTCATAATGACACACATTTGTTCACACCTGGTTCACACACCAGTGCCAGAATCCCACTCTACCTACTGGGCCACAGATATATTAGAGGTATGTTTGCAAATCCAAAAAAATGTATTAATGATAATAGTATATGAGAGAGCTTCAAGGGAAATGTGAGTTCTTCATTGCTAAAGAAAAATCTCATTTTCAGTGTTAAACTGTTTGTCTGCAGGCTTGGTCTTCATGAGGGTTACAGTAAAGAAAGAAGGGAAATAGTTTAGGATGAAATACAACAGTTTGGTCTGTTTTTTAAATATATATGCGCGTGTGTGTGTTTTAGATTAGATTTAAATGCTTTCATTACAAACTGTCTCCAACAGCCTTGTAGCTTTATGCTGATCAGCTGGCAGCTGCCACTGCTAAGGAAATGCTTTGCCACCCCAGTTTTGTATAACTGAATACAATATACATAGTTGTGGCTATTTGGAAATGTACAAGAGCAAAACTCTGATGTCCATGTGCAAGAATATATTGGGATGCCTACAAGATATGTAACAGTCAAAAACGATTATATCTCCATACAATAAGAAAGACACAAACAGCCTATTTTCATAGTGTTGTGCCAGGAGCATAGACTGTAGTAAGATGGATGGAACTGCTCCTCAAAGGTGAAGCAAAAGCAAGTGTAGTGCTCCCCCTGGTGGCTGGTTGCAGTATAGGTCATAAGATCCACCCCCTCCATGTAAGTGGACTGGACTTGGGGCAACCTAAAACACTAAAATACATGCCAAATATTTTTTATTTTTTTTCAAGGATGGTTTCTCTCTCTTTAGGTAGTTAATATAATGCAGATGCATGTTCAAGTGTCCATGTCTCAAAAGCTGGGTTCAAATATTCCGTGGGAAGAAAAAAGAAAAACATCAAGGAGATGGCTTTGGTTGCAATCGATAAGCCTCTATTTACAGGAAAAATGTGAACAACAACTGAAACCTGTTTCAGCAAACATCCCATGAAACCTCCACACTTTCTGCATCATCTTCCAACTCTATCTCACAGCCTTGGTGGCCAGAGGTTTTATACCTTCAGCCCCTCCCTCTGGACCAACCATTAGCTACAATAATCAATTTACTTCTCCTGAACTCAGTATGACAACATAAACATGATTTCTACATACAACCATGATATTCTGACATATTGTGCTACTCTGTAGTCACAAGTTTTACATAAACCAACATAACTTATCATACTACAAACAAAATCACCCCTGACCTACTTTCAGTTGGTAAGTTCCACACCCAACACACCTGAGAGCAACCTCTGAACATATTTGATTGGCCCTCAGCCACAGCTCTGATTGGGCCTCAGCCACAGCTCTGATTGGGCCTCAGCCACAGCTCTGGCCGATTTCCTGGGACAGAGAAAATAAAACAGCATTGGTGAGAACAGGTGAAAACACAAATATGACAAAAATGAAAATAAATTGCTAAATACTACTAATAATACTAATATTGCTAATAATACTAAAACTAAATGTGGTAATGTGTGTTATTTAATTGACCTGTAAGTGGTGTGTGCACTCACCACCATACCTAAAGATATTATTGAATGTGAATGTGAATTCCATTGTTCAACACCTGGTGCTGTCACGGGCCTGTGACGACGCCTTTGTCACAGTCCATTTTTCTAATAAGTTTTGTTTCAGTTATACAGTATAGAAACAGGATGTGATATCATGATGGCTACCAGCTGCAATGCCAACCGCTTCTTGAAGCAGTCCAGTAGGACTGTGAAAAAAGTAACAAGTACAGTGTATAATCCAACATTTCTTAGTATTAATTAAACGAAAACATGAGTGAGTCTGGAGGAAGTGTGGGTGGGTCATTGATAATGTGGCTCTGTACTCTGGCTCCAAACTCACAAGATGGCGCCACCCATATCCCCGGGAAAATAGTGTTAATTTAGCCAGTGCAAGGAAGTGGGTACACATTGTCCATATTTATATACAGCCTATGGTCAGGAGTCACAAGATGACACAGCTTGGTAACATACTGTCTTCAACCAGCTATTCATCCTTGCAGTTGAAGGATCATCCATCAGCCCCATCAGCTTTCTGTGCAGCCTCTCCTGGTCCTGTTTGCACACATTTCCTTTTGTGTGTTAAGGCTTGCTAACTTCCACTGACAGCAATACAGAACGGCCACAGATGGGTAGTGAAGTTTATTTTGTGTGTGTGTTTTTTGAATGTGTTTAGTCATAATAAGTGACTTGTGTGTAGCAGTTAAAATAGTCTGCTTTGAGTGACTTGTTAAGTTCACTCAAATTTGCACAGTGGCGAGGTGGTTAGGACTGATGCCTCACAGTGAGAAGGTCCTGGGTTCGAATCCATGGACCGACTGGGCCTTTATGTGTGGAGTTTGCATGTTCTCCCTGTGTCTGTGTGGGTTCTCTCCAGGTACTCCAGCTTCCTCCCACCATCCAAAGACATGCTGGTTAGGTTAACTGGTGATTCTAAATTGGCCATGACTATGAATGGTTGTCTGTCTCTCTGTGTTAGCCCTGCGATAGACTGGAGACCTGTTCAGGGTGTACCCCGCCTGGCGCCTGATGACAGCTGGGATAGGCTCCAGCAGACCCTGTGACCCTTCATAGGAATAAGCGGGTACAGAAGGTGAATTCAAAGTGAAGTGTGACGACATTTACTGTTGAATCACAAACACTGGATAACTTGGATCATTTGCCATTAATGTGTCACAGTCGACGGATGTTGTGTTTATATGTGGGTCTCTGGGACAGTTTAAACCCAATACTGATCGTTTTGATTCATATTTCATAAATCAGCAGAGGGCTATGCATGAGGCTGAAACAGAGGGCTGAACAACCCAACAAATGTTTTTACATCATGTGTTCCATAATCTTAAAAATAAAGCAATAATGAAGTCATATAGTTAATTTCTGATAAGACTCGTTATTTTACATCAATTTCAGCATTGTATGTCTACCATTTATTTTTTCTTTAGATTGAATATGTCATGAGCAGTCGTTACATACATTTTGTACTAAATATATTATATTTTAGTTGGGTTACGTATATTTTCTTTTCACTCTGCTGTAATTGTCTGCTCTTTGTCTTATCACCGAACCTGCATGCGTGTGTGTGAGTTGTTTTATCTGCCTCTTCATCCATATCTGTTCCTGCCTCTCCACTTGTCATCTTACTCAAGTTTCAGATTTCTCTCATTGCCTGTTCTGTCAGTAATCTTGTATCAATGTAGTTTTTTCTACCTTTTCTAGTACTCAAAGACACACACCAGCACCGAGCAAATCTGTGATTCCAGTGTCTTAGTTTGGCATGTGGTCTAACCCTCTGTGGTTTGTGGACAACGCAAACCAACTGAGCCATAGGCACGTTCTAAACTGAGTTTGTGATATCCTTCTTCTTTTGACATGTACGTAACATATGGATGGTCAGTCTGCATCCTGTCCAGAGGTAGGGAGGAGACTGTCTGCCAGCCTTATGTCATAAATTGTTCCAAAGCCCCTAGCCCTGTCTGCTCCAGTTGCACTGTATCATGGCTGACCCTGCACTCAGACCCCAGCTCCCTAACAAGATGCAAAAAAATGAAAAAAATATTTAATTGTGTTGTAAGCTGTCTGTGACAATCTTCTTCTCTGTTTGTTTATCCCTATTTTAGTTTATTCTTAAATGCATTTTAATTTTTTTTTAATGTCTTGGTTTGGCCGACTGGGCCTTTCTGTGTGTAGTTTGCATGTTCTCCCTGTGTCTACGTAGGTTCTCTACAGGTACTCCAGCTTCCTCCCACTGTCCAAAGACATGCTCATTAGGTTCATTGGTGATTCTAAATTGGCCGTAGGTGTGCATGTTAGTGTGAATGTTTGTCTGTCTCTCTGTGTTAGCCCTGCGATAGACTGGAGACCTGTCCAGGGTGTTCCCCCACCTCTCGCTCGATGACAGCTGGGATAGGCTCCAGCAGACCCCGCAACCCTTAACAGGAATAAGCGGGTACAGAAGATGAATGAATGAATGAATGAATGAATGTCTAGGTTTGACTGGACATCTACGCCTCTATAGAGCGCTGGAACTACCTTGTGTCTGAATAGTGCAGTATAAATAATGCCACCAAAACTAATGATAACATGTCACAGTTACTTATCAGTAAGAAAGTGTTTGGTTTTCTGTCCCAGAACTGATGGATCATGTTAGCAGCAAGTGTTGATGCATAATTTAGATCAAATGATACTATAATTGTGGAGAATATGCAGAGCATCCATTTCCTGCCGACTGCATCATTGAACACAGCTCAATCCAACTCTGCAGTTTACAAAACAGTTTTGAACAAATGACTTTAAAATTACACATCTAAAAATACTGAACTTTATTGATTTCTGAATAACAACAGATCTACAGACAGGCTTGAAGTGTCACACTTTATTTACAAAAATTCTGAGAACCAAACAGTGGAGGGCGAGGAAGCGTGACGGTCAAATCAGTTTCGTTGTTTATATTCCTAGAGAACAGCAGCTAAAAGCTCCTGGTTGCATGTGTCAGGATGGAGTTGGGTAACCGTAGGGTAAACCTCAGCATCGCTGGCTTCTTCTGAGCTATGTCCTTCGCCACAGTGTACGTTGCTTCATCAGGCGTGTGTTCGAGACAATTGCAGTTTGGTTTCTGAGCAGTGGCGGGCTTTGCTGATCTACTTTCTGCGGCGGGCAGCAGCTCCCTTCTTGCTGCTATAATACGAAACACAGCAAAAAAATGGAAACACGTCAGAACTCTGGGTTGAGTTTAGTTAAATTATTACCCTTTTGACCCAGAAGGTGAAATTGTTTGTGTAGGAAGTAGCCAAAGTTTCAGATAGATTTCCAGATTTCTGGTAAATAGCTTGATGCCTTGCTCAAAGACTCCTCGACTGTAGTCAAGCATTAAGAAAACACCAAAATACCAAGGTGTGCATCAGTCTGAATCTGGCAAATAAATTTAAATATTAAAATATTTTGTATTGCCTTATAAGAAGTTGATTAGCATGTATGCTGGCTGCTAGCATGTCATCTGAAATGACTCCAGAAACATATAAATGAAAGGTTAGCTCAGTTTAATGTAATCACAGAAGATAACTTCATTCAGTTTTAAGGTTTTTAAAGTTTTACTTTGTTACATTTGATGGTACTAATTTGATGTTGTAATCCCATAGTTTTTGCACCAAAGCTTAATCTGAAGAAAATTAATTAATTAGCATTTCAATGCTAGAGTTGATTTAAAAGTTAATCAATTGTATTTTATTCAATTGAAAACACATGGCTATCATATAGCTGTATAGATGTATGTATAAGACAAATTAAATAATAAAAATGTATATTTCTTGTGATAAGACATCATCTTCCTTAATCAGAACTCTGAGCCTTAAACTAAACAGCAAAATGACACACATTTCCAGACATTAGATCAGGCTTTTCATTTGACACGCACAACTCAATGACAAACCCATGCAGCACTTACCTGCAACCGGCTGAATTATTAGAGTCCAGCAGCTACTAACTCAATATGACCATCGTTAGAGCTGCTGTTGTGAAATATCTCACACACAGTGAAATAAAGGAGCCAATGAGATCCCTTTATTGTCCCGACTTCACTGAAAAAGGATGCACCGCTTTGGTCCATAACTGTATTTTAAGAGCTGTTTGTTGAGTATCTCTGTTGAGATGATACATCAGAAAATGTTCCCTGTCACTCTTTAAAGCTATCATACCTTGTACTGACTGGTATAACTGCTTATACTAGTCAAACTAAGCTGAGCCCATCCTTTTTCAGAGAATACTAACACTGGGTGATCAGCAGTTATATTGAAATGTAATGTTCAGTGTTATTATGGTAGAGAAGTAACACATACAGTGTTTGGGACATTACGAAAACTGCCAAGGGCATGAAGCAGAATAAATAATGTTGCAGAAATGTACGCAGTCTACTTCTCTGAACTTTTGAAGGCTTTTCTTTGGGATAAACAAGTAAACAATGACATAAACATTTAGCTTATTAGCCTGCGTTAAAGTTTGACTGAATAAAATGCCAGCATACTTGAGTTAATACAGGCTGCACAATTTCCAAATAGCTGATGGTGTCACAGTTTGGATAACTTTTATACTAATTCTCAGAGTTGACTTTTAATAGTTGCTCTTGGGCCTAAGGGGCTGTTAATGAAGACTTTAGAGATAAATATATGACATAAATGTATGCTGTCATTGAATAAATGCTGTCCTCTTAAATGCACGTACCTAAAATTCATGTAGGCTTCTAGTTTGAATATACTTTAAAACTTAAGAGTGAAACTCGTTTAACAAATGGCAAGTAACATTCTCACTGACCTGAATAAACTGCCTAATGTATTATTTTTTTCCCAACCCTACTTGCAACAGTTTTCTTCCATATACTGTCCTCAGTGTTATGACAGTTATGTCTTGTTGAGGGAAGGGTTGTGACGTTCACCCAGACAACAGTTTGAGTTAAACCGAGTTATGTTTTAATATTACTGGGTGTCAGTGAACGCATCACCCGCAGTACTTACTGCTTCTGCAACATATCAATGCGATTCCGGTATGTGAGCACCTGAAAATGACACAGCAGCAGCTTTAACACTCAGCAGGACATGTTTACCTACAAGGAGCCCGACTCCTCTGCTTCTTTGAGGTCCTCCGAGGCTGAAAGCTGCAAGCTCAAGCATTGTGTAAGACGTGGTCATGCATCTGATCGTGGTGTATTTTCCTCTGAATCCTGTTATTACTAAAAGGTCCGCATGTTGATCTTAGAGCAGTAGAAACACTCAGATCAAGCGCTTGTTGACTTGTGGATCAGCGTTGCATTAAACCATTGTCCATTTTAGGGCGATTCAGCTCTGATTTGGCTCTGAAACCTCAACTGGCTCTCAGCCTACTCACCTGTTCAGCCGCACACCAGACTGAGGCTCCGTGTCTGAGATGTTAAGACTGAGCTACTCAGTAACCTGACACAACCATTGCATCCGCTCTAGATTACTCATCTAGTTGAAACTGAAGAGTTTGACTCCAAAATGTTTTATCTTCATCAGTTTGTTGCAACTCAGGGAGCTTCAACAGAATTAGGAGAACATACAAGCTGCATGTTTTTCTGGATAGATTTTACCTGATAACGGCCTGAAATAAAGGCTAAGAATTATTATTTATTTATTTTCTAAAACGGGGCCCACCATTACTGACTCAGTCTTGGCTTAAACCCGGTTGAGTCTTTGTCATGCAAAGTGACCGGAATCCCCAAGTAAAGGAGGTGGCCACCTTTAAGGGTATAAAATGAACAGATGTCACTTTTTGGAAACAAACTTTTCACTTCTCCGTTTACGCAATGGTGTGTCTCGTGCCTCGGCCAGCGGTGCGCTCTGTTTCTCTGGCCTTCCTTTCGTGCTAACATGCAGCGAGCCTGAAGCGGGCAGGCGGGAGTGCTGCTAAGCTCTACTACTCACAATTTACTGAGCTCCTCCACTCTCTTACGCAGGGTTGTAACCTGGAGGAAATCAAAGTACATGGAAGGTTCAAATCCAAAAGCCACTGGAGGCTCACCTCAGGACACCAGCATCAACAACCAATGTACATTTGAGAAATTCTCCAAAATTTACCTTGCGCTACTTACTATGAAAGAGTCAAATAAGAACTGTAAATGAACAATGTGTTACATACATACAGGTGTGCATCTGATCTCTGTCATGTCTGTCAAACATATTTAGTGAATTTCAGTCAAACAGATAATGACCTACATGAACCTTACAAATGAAATAAATAAACTGAGACTTTCAGTGTTAAATCATTCAATTTTTGATATGATAAGCCCATCTTCTAAGACAGGAGTGTCAAACATGCGGCTGGCAGGCCAAAACCGGCCTCCCAGAGGGTCCAATCTGGCCCGCGGGATGACTTTGCAAAGGAAGAAGAGAGGAAGGAGGAAGAATTACAAGGAAATAGGAAGAGAGGAGAGAGGATGAGGCAAAAGGAGAAGGAGATAGAAAAGGAGAAGTGATGGGAGGATAAGAAGGAGGAAGATGAAAATGAGAAAGAAGGAGAAAGAAGAAGGAGGAGGAGGTGTAAGAAGAGGAGGAGGGGGAATGAATAAGAGTAGAACAAAGAAGAAGAAGAAGGAGAAAGTGCAAAAATAACAGAAGACATTAACTGAAAATTTCCAACTACACTAGCACATATTCCTAATTTACATAAACCTGAGAACTAAACAGCAGATGGCAGCAATGCGCCAAAATCGCCTTTTTAAAAAGAAACAAACAAAAAAAAACAACTTTTAGGTTGTTCATAAAATGTTTTGTAAAAGAATAGTTCATTAAATGTAAACATTTTCATTGTTCTATCATGTTACTGGTCTGGCCCCCTTAAGATCAAAATGGACTGTATGTTGCACCTGAAATAAAAATGAGTTTGAGACTCCTGCTCTGAGAGAACCTAACCCACAACCAGAAAAGGTTAAATGGAAATGCATGTAGCCTGTAAAAGTTGGCAGTATGAGGTATGAGGTGGACCTCAGGTTGAGGAACTCTGGTTCAGGGTCACCATACAGTGAACTGAAGCCTCACCTCGTACTTCTGCCTCTTCAGTCTCTCCATGTGGTCGAACTTCTCAGACTCCAGCTGGGTCATCCATTCGTGCAGCTCGTTGATCTTATCCCTGCAGGACGCGCAAGACACCAGACCAGCATGAGCAAAACATCGGAACACATTGTTGCTTGCAACACAAGGGCTGAAGTGTTGACATTTTTGTCACACACAATGTTTCAAATTACAGTTCCAGACTGCGAGGAAAGCTGGTTGAAAGAATGAGCAGTGTGCAACATCTGAAATATGCAGCACACGTATATTTCTGATCACATAAATGAATGATTGTCCTGATTGTCTTTTTTTAAAAAAACTCTTTCAACCATCACAAGTAAAGATCATAAATACTGAGAGATGTTTTGACATGAGCGTGATCCCCAGGGACCAGTGTGTGTGTGTTGAAGTCGCATACTTCAGCTTGTCTTCGTTCAGATGGTCAATGTTGAGTGCCTTGCGTCTGGCGGCCAGGATCTTCTTCTTCTTCTCTCTCTCAGTCTCTTTCTTTCCTCCTCTCTTCTGGTCAGCCTGTTCGTTGCAGATGCAGACACAGCTGATCAGTTAACAGCTGATCAGAGGGTACCACAAACAGAACAGTATCAAGGTGTGTGGGGCTGTGTGTGTGTGTGCGTGTGCACTGACTCTCTGCAGGTGGCTGCTGTAGTTGGAGCCCATGCTGGACAGAGCCGACTTCTTCTTAGCCTCCTCATCTGCCTTCTTCTTGGCGTCGGATTCCTCCCTGATCCGCCTCTCCTCCTGTGTTCACAACACAGCAGCACCAAAAAAAAAAAAAGAGTGAGATCTCTCAGTTAGATGCAGGATCTGACCTAACACAGGAATTACCAACAGGAGGTGCAAATATATTCAACTTTCTGTACTCAGCAGTAGAGTCACTTGTAAAGGGCATGACTCAGGTACAAATAAGGAATAAATGTGACAGGACAACGAACCTCGCGTCTGGCCTGGCGCTCCTTCTCCTTCTCAGCACGGACCCTCTGCTGCTCAGCCCTCTCAGCGCGACGCTTCTCCTGCAGGACAGCAACGAACACTGGGTTAAAAAACACTTTAGTTCAGACGCTGTTTCTTGGCCAGAGATGATTTTGCCCCCAGACATTTCTCAACTCAGCTGATCATTCTTCATATTACATCAGCCCTCGAGCCAATAAAAATGTGCACACATAGTTAATGTGTTTAAAAATCAATAAAATGCTCAATTTAAAGTCTTGATAACATCATGTGCACTTAAACAGCAATATTTAGACTGAAGTTTAAGTCGCAGTATGTCATCCTTTTTCATCTTTCTGCTTTTAGCTGCAAAAAGAAGACATTTTATCAACTCAAATTACTGAGTTGTTTTCTTTTTTCCCAGGGAGTGTCCAAAGTGCCACTGTGGTGCAACGGACCCCGTCTGAAAACTCACAATTCTCTCCTTGAGTGCGATCAGCTCCTCCTCCTCCTTCTTCCTGCACTCAAAGTGAGCATCGATCAGGCCCTGCAGCTCGATCAGATCCTTGTTCTGACGTTTCTTCTGGATATCCTGCGGGGAGGAGAAACGGAAACGACACTCAGGAGGCAGAGCAGCGCCACAGATCCACAGAAACCCTTCACGCTGCCACGTCACGTCTACTCACATCAAAGTCCACTTTCTCACCGTCGGGGATTTTGGGAGCACTGGGCCTGTGGGAGAGCGTTGCGGTCTTGAGTGCACTGGGACCTCACTGATTGTACTGCTTTTTTTTTTTTTTTTTGTCTTTTCAGTTTTGATCACAATGTTCCACAGAAATCACTTGAAGTCAGACTACATGAAAAGGAAACTTACTTGAACTTTGGCTTCTCCTCTGCAGGTTAGGAAATGAAGGGGGATAAGTAGATGTCATCAGGTTAGAAAGAAAACACATTTGAATTCTCTCAGGCATTACATCAAACTGAATGGGTTTGACAGCTACAGCAGATCTGATTAGTTAAATAAGAGCAAACACTGATGTATTAAAGAACAGTTTAAACAGAGGATTATTTGGTCTTCTGAGCACCATCTTGATTTGACTGCAGTTATATTAAATCTGAACAGTTGGCACAATGTTTCATAAAGCTTCAGTGTTTCTGTGTTTCCATTTGCATCTTCGTGTATGAACCATACCTATAGTATGTGTTTTTTTTTTGGCTTGACCCCATAACTATTTGACACAAGCAAGACATTTTCCCATTCCCTTCTTCTCTTTTAACCCAGATTCTAGTGGCTCCATGCCATGCAGACAAGTGGCATAGCATAGTGTAAAGGTGGGGTCGTTGCACAGAGAAGCACGTGTTAGCATTTCAACTTTCACCCTTCTTCTCCACTAGGATTTATTTTTTTCTCTCAAAGCTCCCTTCAGTAGGCATGTAAATAGCGTCCCTCGAAAGCAATGTGGCTATCAAACTCTCTGTACCAAATTGGGCAGCGCTCCTGGACTTTGAAATTCAATTTGGACAAGCTTTTTGTGAAGAGCATGGCTCCCTGAGGACAGACGTCAGACCTGGACACCGTAGTCCCTCCAAAACCAGAATGACAGATTCATCAGAAGTTCTTAAATCAACATACCTTCCTCTTCAGTGGCCTCTGCATGCAGCAAGCATCGAAAACAAAAGCAGAATAAACAACATTGTTAGCATGTGCACCGGGGGCAGCAAACTCAACTTCCATAGAGCTAAACAGAGGCAAACCATGGCAGACGGTTGACCTGCTGAAGCTTAGCATATGTCAATTCTCAAATATCTGCAAATGTCAAAAATTAGCAGCCCAATTCATTATGATGACTGAGTATAATAGGGATTGTGGAATAACTGTACTGTGATGGTTAAGATGATGCTTTTGTGAAAACATATGTTTCCACAGAAATAACTGTATCTGTCAACTGCTATTCAACTATCATGAAATGTTTTTTCATGTTGGCTTATTACTTTGGGGGGGAAAAAAAACTATTTAAAATCAAAGTCTGTCTGCAGCTGAGGGGGCTGAGACCCCAGACAGTATTTGAGAATTCACAACAAGTCTTTGCAGAGGCAACAAAGACCGATCCGTTTAACGTTTAACCCTGCACTCACGTGCCACTAGATTTTCAGCAAATCCAAAGTGAAGGTTGGAGATTCAATAGGGTTTTGAAGGTTGCTGCCAATTTCTTTTATTTTCATAATTCAGCTAAGGCATGTGACTGCAAAAGCATCCAGGAAGTTGAGCATAATATAAGACAGAGCAGAGAAAACACTCAGAAAAAGATGAAAAATCTTTTTCTTTTCATTTTATTCCCATGTATTAACAAGTATATTCATGCTTAAGGGTAAAAGTTATTTCCTTTAAAAGCAGCAGTCAGGGATACAATACAAATGTAATCTGATGTTAACCTTGAGATGATACCTAACAAGTACGCTAAGAACTGTACTTGAAATGCATGTGATACAGTATGAGCAGTGTTGTGCTGATAAAGGAGACCAATATTTATTATGGTATATATTTAGCTCTCAAGTGATCTCTTCTTCTAAAAATAGCAACAGTTTTGCCATCAGTAAGCACAATAGATTGTCACCCTAAAACATTCTTTTTTGATGCATTTGTATATCTGCAGGGATTTGGAAAACTGATGCAAGTTGGACTGTTTTCATTTTCTGAATTTAAGGGTTAGGGTATTAAAAGTTTAAATCTATACAATAGAACAGGAATAGCCTTAGTACTTGGTGCTGCATTGTATTCCTCCTCTACTCAGAGTACAATACAAAAGCAATACTGCAGTTTGAAAATACTTAGTTACAGGTTAAAGTTCTGCATGCCAAATCCTACTTAAGTAAAACTGGCACAAACATTGTATGCATAATGTACTTCAAAAGAAAATCTCTTTTTAGTGAAACTTTTGGTCTATCATTGGTGCATTACATAGAAAAACTATTATTACTATAAAACTATAAACTAAATACTATACCTGACAGTGGCTGAATGGATTTTCCTCATTTTAGAGACTGTCAGGTAGCATAATTTACTGTATATTGCTTTTTTATCATTAATTATATCATAAAAGTCCTATCCTGCTGAAATGTTACTGGATTCTGCTGCTGTCAGATAAAATTAGTGGCTGTAAAAGTACAATTTTCTCAGACTTTAATCAATGAAAGTTTAAAAGAATATGTCCTAGATGTGGGGCAGTTTGTATTTATATACAGTATATCTGCCCAAAACATGGATTTTAGTAAAATATTGGTCTTCCGATATCAGTCATAAATATAAGTCTTAATATAAAATGCTTTAGGTAAGATCATCTCAGTGTGTTATATTTCTATAAAAGGTCTCCACATCCCAACCTGTTTCCTATAAGTAGGGCCTATCTATGACTATGTCCAGAGGTGAAAGGAAGGCAGCATTAGCATTAGCAGACATGGCGAACATGTGTGCGGATCGGGATTAGTGGGATCTGTCTGGCTGCAGCTGGCGGAGAGCAACGGATGCCTGGGAAAGGATGATCGAATACCCCCTTCCCCCCTTCATGCCACATACCTTCAGGCTCAGGCTCAGGCTCAGGCTCTGGTTCTGGCTCTTGTTCTACCACTGGTTCTGGTTCTGGCTCTGGCTCTGGTTCTGGCTCAGGGGCCGCCTCAGGGGCCGCCTCAGGGGCCACCTCTACTTCCTCTACTACCTCCTCTTCTACAGCTACACAACATGCAGCGAGTCACCAGGGGAGAGGAAGGGCGGTGAGAGGGTTAATGGAAGCAGGAGAAATGGAGACGGGAAATAAGTGGTCGGGGTGAGCAGATGAGAGGGAAAATGTCAAATATGAGGAGGTTCATGGTGGGGCAGTCTGGGGGAACTGCCACTGGATGGCGCTAAAGCAGGTGAAACAGCAAGCGGTTACAGGAAGAAAAAGGTCAGTCAGTGATGGATGAAATGTGACTGTTTCCTGGAAAAGACCTTCACTGCAACTCAGTGTGGTGGAAGACAAAAGAGGCTGATCCTATCCTGGCGCAGTCAACGTTTTTAACCTGTGTCTTATTTTATTCACTTCAGATAACGTTAGTGTTAACCAGCATGCCACAGAAAAAGAAAAAAAAAGTACACGTGGTGGTAAGAACACACGTCCTCAAAAGTGACTGACAAATTAGTATTGGTGACGTGACACTTATCACCCGGAGTCTGCAGGCTTACCATCGTATTCTTCACATCCGGCCGAGAAAGAGAGGAGCAGAAGAACATTATCAAAAGATCCCATTTGTACCCATTTTGACAAAATACAAAATCAAAATGTGGGTACACTGGGGATCCATGCTAAGCATACACAGAACAGTCCTCATGAGCTGAGCAGAGCTCGCAGGCGGGACAACGTTACAGCTGTGAACTTCACAAACCCGTTTTTTGTTGTTGCTTTCTTTTCTTTTTTTTTTAAATCTGAAAGTTTGTTCAGCTCATGAGGACTGCACACTTGCTGATGCTCATGCAGAGCTGCAGGACTCTTTGCCAACAGGTCAGTGCAGCCTTGAGTACGGTTTCTGCTTCACAGGTTCACATTCAGTTTTTTACTCGGAATACATGACACTGTCCTGTTGTCAATGTTGGTCCCTGCAACCATGCTTACAGCGAGAGGATAACATATGTGCAAATTTGTTCGAAGAGAGAGAGCGTCATTACATAAACTTGAATCTGGAGGAGTCAAGCCAAACCTGCAAACATATCAACTTGTCCAGTAAAAATAACTCTCCGCAGGGGATGGAAAGTCAGTTAGACAAGATTCAGAAATATACTGGGATTTAGCATGGAACTCCCGACTGTACCTGTACCTATTTTGGGGTTTGTTTGTTTTTTAAAAAAACAGGGAAGATGGTGCTACTTACCCTCGACCTGATCACTGCAAGACAGAAGACCAAGACAGTGTTAGAATTAAAGCCGTTCACAAAGCGAGAGAAAATGTGAATTTGTGCTTGACACCCGGAGCAGTAGCTTGACAAAATAATCTCAACTCTGTTCCAAGCGTACCTTGAGTTAAAGATATTTTGTCAAATCACTCTCTGAAAGGTTCATTGGTGAATGAAAATGTGAACTGACTTACACTTCCTCTGTGTCAGACATGGTGATAGTGGACTTTGCAACCTGGAATCAAGAGAGAAGACAGGAGCTTAGAGTCTGTCCGTCTGTAAGGAGCCACTGTCCACTGTCCAGCCTGCTGTATTTATAGCTCAGGATTATGTTGCAAATGTCTTAAATATGCACTGCTCGCCCCACCCTGAATGAACCCCACCCTAAATGCCTTCATATTTTATCCCACACTTTAAAAAACTAAACAAAAAACAGTATATATATATTCATTGTGATAAGCCTGGCTCCTTGTCCATAGAAATGGGCTATGAGGATGTTGTAATTGAAGCATTCCCCGAAGTTGTCACATTCAAACTTTTCCAGTTTATAATTAGCATTAGACTTTGGACTGAAATTGGAGCCTCAGTCCTGAATCTGCTTCTCTGATGATAACTGAGAAGGTAGCCAAACATAGATTTATGCCAATGGTCTGTTTTCAGCTGCTGAGAGGAGGGATTAATGTTGCGGCTGGGCAAAAAAAGGAACCCCATGGAATAGTGGTAAAGGTCGACCTCCTGCCCTCTCTAATCATCCAAGCATGAAAGGCGTTAAAGACTTTTTTTATCTTTAGAAAACCATGGATTTTCTTGAACATTTTGTCACACTGACACTAAAATCTCATCATCTGATCCTGTTGGAATTTCACCTGTAAAATTCTAATCCGGACGTGTTTGGATCAAAAACCTGTGCGCATTAACTCATCTTTTAATCTCTCAGTGATCAGATTCTGGATTTGTCGCCAATTCATCCCGTTGGGGTGAGGCCCCCGTGAAGGTGTCCCAACATCACAACTATTTCCAACGGACAGCTGCACAGGTCCCGGATCCGGTTTCAGTGGAACCACTGCTGAAGATTGGGTTCCTTCCCCTGGACCACTACCCATAGTTCCACCTTCATTTCCTTATCTGGCCGTCCTTCTCTCACATGGTTCCTTCAATCATCTTCCTGAGGCTCCCTGCTGACTGAGGCTACTTTGCTCAAGAATTAAAATAAACTCTGAAAGGCACCCGTGAAGGTTAAAGGTCAAATACTCGGCTTCCTTGGATTTGTCCTTTGAAACCTGTAAATTCCAAACTCCAAATGTGTTTACACCATGGCGTAATAGTGGTGATCATCAGAAGTATATATAGATGACTCCTTTACATCCAGTCCTGAGGTTCTTGGCTCCTGTTCAAATTGTTAAAGTGTTTATCCTCCAGCTATGTGCCATTTAATGCACACATGCCTCTCCCATTTACAGCTTCCCTAATAGATATCCGCAAAACTCAACGTAGAACCACAGAAAACCTGCAAACCGAAGGAGTCGTGTCCCTTACTTAAAACGCCAACAGGATTTATTGCCACTGCGTTACATAACTCATTAGGATAATGTTCTGTCTCCTGAATAGAAAAGCTGCTTCAAAGTCTTCAAGTCATCTGTAAATCCCTCAGGTATGCACCTCCGCTGGCTCACTGGACACAGACCAAACCAGCACAGACACAACAACAAAGCCCAGGTGCTTATCTGGCAAGATCCCCGAGGACTTTAAACCTCTAGATTTGTAATTCAACAGAACCCAAAGGTTTTACACATATCTTGATTCATTTTAGAGACACAGAGATATAACCAGGTACCATAAACTCAATGCTTCTCATTCACTGAGCAGCAATACAATTCTAGTTTTCATTCACGGGGCTTAAACACAAACAATCACACTCAAAGGGAGGCCTATTTTCCTCATCATCCACTATCTCTCCTCTCACCCCTGACCTCAACAGCAGCTTCTGCTAGTCGTGGCAGTGATTTTAACTGATGAGGACTCAGCTGTCCTCAGTTTGGGGGATGTAGGGGGACATTGCACTTGAGCTCTCTCTCTCTCTCTCTACCATTCACACTCTCAATCTCTCTCCTTCTTCCTTACCTCAGAAAAGCTGAAAGAAGTGAGCTCCCTGCTGGCCGAGACAGGCTGTAAGGTTCTGCAAACTTACCGCGCTGATTATGTCCTTCTGTTATAGTGACACTTGATCCTCGCAGAGTCCCCATTGGCCGAAGAGAGTGGGCTTGGAGGCGAGGCCATCTCCGTGGTGGAGCAGGGTCCATGTCTTCCTCCCCCACCTCCCTCCACCGGCACTCAATAAGGAGATGGAAGGCATGGTGCTTAGGAGGGAGCCTCAAGTTTGGAGAAGGGGGCAGCTTGGCAAGATGCTATTCTGGGGATGCTGCATTAGGCAAGCAAATTTCATCCGAGGCTGAGGGGAGAGTTGGGCGTCAGGAAAGTGAGGCAAGTGGTGAGTCCCAGATTCTGAACCTCTCACAGAAATCTGGGGCTTAAACATGATAATAATAATAACAACAAGCTTAATGAACATGAATCTGAATAATCCTTTCTTTACTAAAAAAATAAATAAATCACTGGATATACCATAGCCAGATACCTGACTGAGGGTCTTTAGGAAATGCAAAGGCAATATTAGATGGCAAATGACTTGCTTAATAAACAGAACCACATTTGCCAGCTGTCTGGCACTCCTCAGTGCAGATGAAATCCAGAGAGATAACACATTTAAATCCAGCGTGGTAAATATTTGAAAAAAAAAAGTATGAATACATGAATACATTTGTGATTTATGAGTTTTGCACCTTGCCTATCACCTGTTATTACCTGTTATAATCCAACCCACAACCACAGAAAACAGGTTGTTTGCCTTTAGTGATTTCTGTTTAACAGTGAGGGGGTTAGTGTTTCTATAAGTAGAGTTGTATTGGGTTAATATTGTACAGCTATTTTACCCACTATTTATCTCAAAGAAAGAGACAAAGGATCAGTTTAAACAATGTCAAATTTCTAATGTTCCACAGTCACATCTAAACGTTCAGCAAACGGCCTCGGTTTTATCTTTATGTTGGATCTGTGGACTGGTCTAAGGGATCCTGAGAGTCCTGCAGGGGGTGCTACAATGACAGGGTTAAGAGCACAGGCTCTTGGTCAACAACACATGGGAGGGTCGAATTATCTATGTCATATCTGAAACAAAGCCAAAACAAAGGCAGCAGAACTGAAGAAGCCACTTGGATGAGTGGAGAAGCATCTTCATGTAACCTCACACAGGTCCCATTGCCATGTCCTGAATGACTGAGAATCTTCACAGACACGTCAATGTCACAGAAAAAGAGCCTCTGGCCCAGGATCTTGTTATTTCTGACTAACAATTTAATTGACCCATCTGCTGTGAAATAAAACATATAACGGTTCATTGTCTAAATGGGATCATTCCATGTGGAAAAAAACAACTTTGTATGTTTCAGAAGCCGTTCGACACAGACAAAGTTGCGATCTCCCTCTAATACACACTCAGTAAGCTACAGCTATTAGAAAACAGTGCCATTGTGAAGCAATAGAAACTGCTGTGAAACACTTTGAAGGCTATTAACACATCCATTAAATCCTCTCTAAGACACATGGAACTTGCACAAGGGCTTCAGCCCAATCACACACATTACAGTGATCTAAAAAAATCTAAAAGGGTAATGGAGACCTCTTCTAAGCACAGGAGACTTAAAAAAACAGTTAACTGTTGACTGTATGAGGATTTAAATACTATGGAACATTCTCTTCATTAAATACGGTTTAAGTGAAAGCTGCTTTCACTCATATGAAACACCACAAGGACTAAAAAGACTCTTGTGACAGATTCTCCTGAAACCTTATCTAGGCACCAGACCAGGTCCTAATGAAAGGACAATTAGTAACCCTCCGTGACCCTTGAGACCCCATGAAGGAAAATCCACTGACTGTTTTAAGACATGACATCAGTACAAGGACACTTTTGACCTCTCCAAAACTCCTCAGAGCTACATGAATCAGGGTTCATATATAAATCCAGTTACCTTAAAGAACCCCAAAACCAGAAGAACACATTCCTGTCACATTTGGGGAAAGATTTCAACTTTTTATGACTTTATAAATTCACCAACTAATCATATGGAGGCATGATTTGTTGGTTGTGGCAGGAATAAAATACTGAATGTCACTAGACGCAATAAATGTGATTGATGCAAAGCATCCATGATTGGATCTGGATCACAGTACTCATTAGTGCCCAGTTGCGTAGAGACTTATAATAGCAACTTGGGAGCTGACGCTGAGTCAGACACTTGTGATTACAATATTCCTGATATGACATACTGGCAGTGTACCTCCTCTGAGGAACCATGAAAATAACTGAAGAGATTAAACTTAAAAGGAAAGAAGTGTAATCCATCTCTGTATAAACAACAGGACACTTCATTCCCCATCAACGATACTTTGTTGTCCATTTGAGGGACATATAAAACGCTTTGTTATGATCACATCACCGACGCTTGACTCCGCTCCAGACCATGAAGCAACAGGAGTACAGCAATATGAATGCTGGCTCTGAAAATGTGTAGCGTGTTTCAGTAACAATGTATCTCCCTTCTCTGATGGCCAAACTGATAGCCGTTCTGATAGACATGATTTCTGAGGTGAAATTTAATTCAGTGCCTGCTAATCCAAAGAACTCCCAGAATTCCTGGAGTTTAGTGAAAATTGACAACACCCTCAAAGAATGCAAATGATCCCTTTCTGATTTATATACACACACACTGGAGCTCCCTGTTGAATCTTGGATACATCCATGATGGACCCCTGGGTGGCCCTCAGACCCCACTTTTAGAGCCCTGAGGTGGTGAAACCTAAGGTGCTTTACCCTGTTGGTGCTGCGTCTTGCCTTGCCTCGCTCTGCTGTCACGACGTCGCTGCTGTCACTGAGCAGCCCACAGGGCTCAGGATTTATTTTTGGACTGTCATGGTGCCTGTTCCTTCCATTTGTAGGAAGGGGGGTCAAGCTGGGCTCAACATGAACCTGCTGTTCTGACACTCCGGACTGGGACAAGCAGGCAGCAGCCGGCCGGCCGCCCCCCAAGCAGCAGTCGCACAGGTAAACACGCCATAATTGCACCTTTTATTCTCCAGACAGAGCAAAAGGAAACTGTTAGAAGTGTCAGGGAGGCAACTGTTGTCGAAGGCATAGCCCCCCGCCTCAGCAGCCAGAGGTCTGACGTGTTTGAGGAGCTCTGGGTGTACTTTCTCGTCCTGACTGCAACATTAAAGCACTGACAAGGCTGAGCTATGGGTTAGCCTTGCAATGTTTGTACTGTACAACCAGAGGCTTCAAAACACACTCTGCCCTGTCATTTGTCTGTCTTGGCTGCAATGAGGCAATGAGTGAATAATGATCACATTTTAGCTTTGAGCTGCTGTTGTCTAGCTGTAACCTTGTTCTTGTTGAGCTTGATGTTTTGCATTGAACTTGAACCAATGGCCTCTCATGTTCTGTCAAGGGGAACCTGCCTGGAGCGCTTGGAACACCCGCAACAAGTTTTTACCTGGTAAGTTCTTCTGTTTTTCTAAGCTCGCCGTTCATTGTGTTTGCGCAACTTCACGAGAGGTAAATGACTTTTCGGGGGGGGGACTCATTTACTTAAGGAGGCCATTGTGGAATAGCCTGGTTTTTATTACGCAGCTATTATTACTCTTTCCTCTTTTGAACTTGCATCCTGAAGGCACTCCAAATACCAAATCTTCCACAGCCTTAAAAGGAGGAGTGAGCATCATGTGTCAGGCAAGCAGCAAATTCAGGAGGGGGTGTGGGTGGGGGGGTGAGGAGGGGCTGGGGGTTCTAAAACATAGCCAGTGCTGGCCTACATTTCACTGAGGTGACACACATAATAAACTAAGAATATTAGACACTTGTTGTCGTACAGAACGTCATGATGTTAGGAATATTTCATGTCCAGCTCAAACATTATGAATTCTCTTATCACAAACTTATCTGATCATTATTTTTAGTTCAGACCGATTACACTAATGTTTGCGCACGCAAAGCTTATGGCATGTCATACTGTGACTGGGTGAGAACATATTAAATCAAAATTTCACTTGCACAACCAATATATATATACCATATGAACAGTGATGCTTGCTTCTGAAATACTAAAAATCTAAATTTTTGTATTTCATCTCTCTCTCTCTCCCTCTCTCTATATATATAAAGATATGAGCTGCATCACTACTATACCTGGCCAGCTGCCAGAATATGTATGGAAGGCATGGTTTTTTACACTAGAAATATCTAAATCTAATTAAAAAAGGCATATTGACGTGAAGGTTTCTTATGATATTTCAGCTGCCCATGGGATGAATTGTTGACACACTTTCCCTGCCTCCCCTCCCCAAAGCCGCCTCCCTCCCAGACCCTCCAGGCACGTCAGTGTACTGTCGTTCAACTGTCATTCAACTGCCCGAACAAACTTGACATCTTTAACTGCACTACTAGCTCAGAGAATTATCATTTTACTTGAGCAAGGAAAATAAATTGTATCCGACTCTTTGGACTCTTTTGGACATGTTTAAGGTTAAACCTTAAACATGTTGAACCTTAAAAAAATAATTGCGGCATTCTAGACATGAAAATCCACCAAAGAAAACCAGAGGAACAATAAGGAATACCAGAACTACTGACCTGCACAGAATCTATTTTCTTTAATCACAGCTGTGACCGACTCAGTAGGCAAAGCAGGTCTTCCACAAACCAGAGGGTTAGAGGTTTGATCTCCAGTACATGGACTACATGTCAAAGTGTCCTTGAGCAAGACACTGAAACCCAGGTTGATCCCAGTGCTTGGCAGTGGTGTGTGAATGTGAGCGTGCTTGTGTAAAGGAGTGGGCAGATGTGGTGTTGTGACTGTTCTTTGAGTAAAAATATGTAGAAAAGTGCTGTATAAATACATTATTCATTCCGTCCTGACATCCATTTATGTTTGCCTCAGACAGTACTGGTACACTGTTCTTTTAGATGGCCTCTAGGCTGCGGAACCTGCAGATTCAATCTGAACTCCAGCACCCTGATATATTATTTTTGAGGAAGCCCCCAAAAATAATAAAGGAAGAAGCCAGGAGTCTTAAAAAAAGAGAAGCGGGTCACTGGTCAGCATTCTCCGTGCCTTCAAACTAAAATTAGGCTAGTACATAAAGGCTTCCAAGATCAGCGGTGAAGTGGTAACATCATCCGGAAAGAGTTCAGCTTGATTCTGTGGGTTGTTTTTTCAGCCTGCAGTGGTGATCTTTGGCTTTTAAAAAGAACCCTTACTAATGAATCATCCTCAGTACATCAATGTGTGGAGCATAGGACACATGGTTTGTAATGCCATGAACATTTTGTACTTGCCTTACTTAATGTTTCCAAAGGAAATTACTATCATTTTTCAGGTTTTAATTTTTCTTTTTTTTCATTTTATTTGAATCTCTGTACTTTTCATGTTTTCTGCAGCGCATCATGCAACTCATTCAGACAATGGGTTTACTTCAGGTAGACATGCTTGTTAGGTTAATGATTCAAAATTGGCCGTAGGTTAGCCCTGTGCCAGACTGCTGACCTGTCCAGGGTGTCTCACCCAATGACAACTGGGATATGCTCCAGCCCACACGTGATGGGTGGATCTATGAATAAAATCAGGCAAAATAAAGGGCAGAGCTGAAGTAGAAAAAGATTTTAATTTATTCCAAAAAAGAGAGTATAAACACATTGAAGCCAATATATCCATGAAAGGAGATTAAAGGTGAAGATTGTTTGCAGTAGTAGTTGAATGCACCAGTGGGTTAAACTAAAACATACACACAAAAATAGAATTGAATTGTATTGATCAGATATGTGCTTCGTAAAGCTGTAACAGATTCCAAATTAAATTAGCTGCACCAGGTGAGCCAAAACATGAAGATGTGTGTTGTCACAATGAACAGTTTTGTTGTAAGTCTCTCCAAAGCACAGGTTTTTGAGATTGTTACAGACTGAAACACCTGGATTGGTCGGTAAGAGCAGAACAGGTATCTTAATAGCGGTTTCTTTTAATTCTACGTGATTGTAAAATGTACGTTTCCTATTTTAAAAAAAATGTAATCTGACAAGTTTCCCAAAACACAATCACATATGGATCTTCAAGACATCAGAAACGATTTGCCGTTTCACTTCAGTGGAGAAGAAAACAAAAACAGTAAAGGTCACAGACAGATATATACATTATACTGAAACAAAATGCATGAAAATACCAAGCAGGAAATTATAAACATTTATTGATTGACTCTTTTGGACTTGAGCTGATTGTTTGTACTTGTTAAAATGTGAAACTTAGAAAATAGGATTCATTTGATATAAACCAAATACTGAGACTGTAAATGCTGCAGAACTGTTTTTGTTGGATGTCTTTATCACATGCACATGTTGTGAGATCAAGATGGAGAGGCCACCACCTCAGTAATCACCATTGCATGAATCTGCAGAAGAGACAAAAAAAAGAGTGTTAGATATGCAGATACTGCAAAGTAGTTCAACTTGCTATTGAGTTACATTTACAAATTAAAAAAAGATTTTAACATTTGTACTTCAACTAATATAAGAATTTATAAAAGATTCTTCAAGCAATGCTGATTTACTTTTTCGTCAGCACAAAGGACATGTCAACAGTTTGAAAGACATTGAAACTAAGTTCACTTCAATCCAATTCAGTTTGGTTCAATTAAATTTATATGTGTGACATCAGGTGCAAGAAAAATTGTCTCAAGACACTTCATGGAACTCAGAGCATGAAACCCCCCGAAGAAGTAACTCTCTTGAATGAATGTAAAACCAAAATGAGGAACCAAAATCCTTTCATGTTCAGGGATGGGTATTCATTACTACTTGAACTGACTGACTTGTACAGCTCCAGAGTTTTAGTCTCAGTTAGTTTTGACAGTTCTCTTTACTTTTTTCTTCACAGGGTGCTGAAGCACTCATGGCTGTCGCTTATAGTACCCAGCAAGGCCTGCTTGCCCAGCAGTACCCTCCACCTCTGCTACCCAAACCCGGTAAGGACAATGTTCGACTTCAAAAGCTCCTCAAGAAGACTGCCAAGAAAAAGGCCTCTACTCAGGCATCGCAGTCTGCAGCACCTTTCCGCTCCAGCCTTTCCCCTGTGAACGAAGCAAGCCCTGACCTCGAGCACAGTGACCACTCCACCCCTCCGCGGACTCCAGAGACTCTGTCCAGCCTCTACAGCATCAGGCAGCCTCAGAGGTTCACCGTCAGGCCTCTGTATCAACATGTGGCATCTCCTTACCCACAGCGTGCAGCTTATGGTAGAGCAGCTAGGATGTCGCCTCAGACAGTGGGAACGCCATCATACCCTTACTCACAGACTATTACCACAGTTTCTACGTACTCGGCATCAGCTCAGTATTCTGGAGTCCCAACAGCTCTGGAGCAAGCCGCACAGCCGGCCGTACCCAAAACATCTCCGCCAGCTTTGGCTGTGCCTGATGTGACAGTACCGGCTGCTGAATTGAAAAAGCCAGCTTTTTCGGATACTCATGCTGGTCAGAGACCAGCTGCAAAGGTAACAGCCCCACAGTCACAACCCACAACTCCAGGTCCCGCTCCATATCCAGTGGCAGGAAGTCAAGCTGTGATTCGACCGCTCACTGTGTTGACCCCTTTAGTTAAATCCAAAAGTCCACGTCCAACATTTAAAGCAACTGAACCCTCAAGATCACCCAAACCAATGTTTGATGTCCCTCAGATTAGGATGTACACAGCAAGTACATCATATTATGAGACATCCAGGACACCGCCAGTGTATGACACAGCTGGATTAACTGCTATTGGTAGCACAGCATCTCAAACTAAAACATCAACTGAAATGACGAAAGATTTGACAATAGCATCTGAAGTCAGAAGAAGTACTCATTTATTAGGCACAGAACCTCAGAGAATAACGCCAACCTCAGATATTAAAAGGGGCGCTACACCAACTGCAGAGATTAATGCAGTCCCCACATCTGATATGAAAAGAGCAACCCCAACATCTGAAATCAAAAGAGCAACCCCAACTTCTGAAATCAAAAGAGCAACCCCAACATCTGAAATCAAAAGAGCAACCCCAACTTCTGATATCAAAAGAGCAACTCCAACATCTGAAATCAAAAGATCTACTCCGACATCTGAAATCAAAAGAGCCACTCCGACATCTGAAATCAGAGCTAAAACACCAACCTATGAGTTACAAATATCAAGAATTTCAGCAGGACGGCCTAAAACACCAGCATACCATCGGATGCGGGCTACAACACCTGTCTTTGAAATTTCAAGACCCAATCCTCTTTTGTTTGCAGTGTCGCCAATTACAACAGAGGCAGAGAGGTCAAGAATAACCGAGACAGTCTCTGATGTGACCGGTTCATCTGTTTCCCAAGGTGTGAAGACTACTTCTGAAACAATGCCCCAACTAAATGGGGACATTCATGCAGATCTGACAGCTAAACCAATACAACAGAGTATTACAAAGTCAAAGTCAGAGCCTGATCTGAGAAAAGGAATAATCCCAACTGCTGTTATATCTGTACCAACAACTCCAGCAGTGACTGGCTATCAGAGGCCTAGGACTCCAACATATGAGGCGTCCCGACTTATGACCACATCACCTGGATATAAAAGACCAAAGACACCTACGTATGGCACATCACCTTCTCGTGTATCATCTGTAGCCATTCAGAGACCTAAAACCCCAACCCAAGTGTCTCAACAGTCAAAGTCTACCTATCGTGGACTGACACCAGCTGAATATGCTGCTCACGGTGGAATCAAAACTTACTCTCCAGCATTTGGCATCGTGAGTTCAATGATGCCAACTCAAGAAGAGGTTCAAAGTAAAGCAGATGCATCGGGAGAACGTAAAACACCTGGCCAGGAACCGTGTTTGAAGGGACAATCTATAGTCGAGGAGTCAAAAGTCAAAGAAAGCCCAAAAGATGCAGATAAACTACATCAGAGAGAGGAGAAAGTTCCCACCACTCCTTCAATACCTGTTATTGTTGTTTCACAAGCGTCTGACTCCTCAACAACTATAGTAACACAAGAGACAAGTACGGTATCTGGTCAGGTTGCAGCCAAGCGAGAAATAACAAAGCCTCCAACAGTAGAGGAGAAAAGATCAGCGAAACAGAAGGTGGAAACACCAGTTCAAGAAACTAAACCAAAACCAAAGACTTCTGAAGCCGGAGGTCCTTTGCCCAAAAGTGGTGACCAAGATCCCCTTAGGGCAGTAAAAAAACTTTTAGGCAAAGATAAACTCCAGACTGCTGACCAGAAAGTTAGTGCTGAGACAAAAGCTGATGGCTCACAACAAAAAGAACCAGTGAAAGCTGCAGCTGCCACCAAGATGAAACTCGAAAGCTCAAAGCCAAGCTCTGCAGCACCTGCTCCACTTGTTAAGGTACCTGCAGCCAAATTAGAAAGTGAGGACAAAGGAAAAGATAAGAAAGCAGAATCAGTTCCAGCAGTTAAAGCTTCACTTGAGAAAAAGGAAGGTGATGAGACCCTCCCCTCGGCTGAACCAGTTCCTAAAGCTATACAAAAGCCAAAGGGAATGAAATTAATAAGGAGTGGTTGGTCCCGCCTCAAAAAACACATGGTAGTAGAGCAGGAGGAACCCAAATTCCCAGAGGTTGACTCCCAGGAGGTCTCTGGGCAGAAACACACTGAGGTGAAAAAGGCTGATGAGAAGGCTGCAGACGAACCCAGTGTGCAGGATGAAAACCAAAACAAAGACGCCCCCAAGGCTACGAAGATGTGGGATGCCGTCCTCTTCCAAATGTTTTCCTCGAAAGAGAACATCATGCACCAGATTGAGTTAAGCAAAAGTGAGGAGGAGAAGAAAGAAGAAAAACAAGAAGAGTTGAAAGAGATACCTTCATTTGCGTACCGGCTCCCCGTGCTGCTTTTTAGCCCAAAGTTTGACGCTAAAAAGCTTAGAGAGGCGGCATCGAGGCCGGTTACGAAAATTTCTACTGTGTTTGAAATGGGTCTGATAGGGCGAAAAGGTAAAGATGAGGAACCAAAAGACTTTAATAGAACAGCAAGGGGGTTCACCGGTGTTTAAGCTTTGTCTAATGTGATGTGCCAAGAGGAAAATGTAAAGAGGAAAAAAAAAGATTTATGTTTAATGTACAGGTGCAGAAATCTTAGCAACAGAAACGATGTACAGATCAGGAGTCTTAGTCTCTGTGTAAATGAAATGTGTTTGTGGCAGTGTTGAAGAAAACTCGGCCTGAACTTTATACTTGACAAATGCTTTGTGTGACTGGTTGACTGGATGTTTGTATTTGTGTATTAGCTGGAAAAAGAGAGCTACATTTGTCTTAAAGTCATTCAGACGCCACATCAGATTAAAGTATTTATGTAATTTCAGAGCTTTTCATTTGTTCCCTTCATCACACGTTCACAATGAATATATACACACTCTGGACTAAGAACATTATTTAAAGAGTATGAAAAGTTCATTTTAACCAGAATTACTAAATAAATAAAATGTGTAACGATTAAAACATCTATATTTTTATAGATATGAAATAAACAATAGAAATGCTAAATGATTTTAAGACAAATAATTTGTGAGGAAAACTTAGTTTTTCTTTAATCATTCAAATAATAATTTTTATTCAAAATGGTGCTACTTGCCTCAGGGTATGAAACCTCTTACTAGATAAAGGAAGTGTTTAAAGAGATTTCTGCATAGTGATTTAGGACGTTTAGTTGTTTATGTTGTGTGAATGAACATTTTAATTGTCACATTTTAAGAATACTTTCAGAGCATTTACATCAATTCGATCTTCTAGTTGCAGAAAGTCAGACTGACTTCATAGGAAGGACAAAGAGGATGGAATTTCTATTAATTTAACTTGCTAGAATTTAATCTTAGTATTTATGTATTACATACTGGGTCAGTTTTACACAATAGTTTTCATATCAAAGCTTCTCATCTATTCTTGGCTGGTTTTAAAGTAATTACAGAAAAAATATATGAGATGAAACAAAATCCACATTCAGTAGTTTATTTACTAGCAACATAGTAAACTTTACTTTAATATAAATGCAATGCATTGCATTATTAGAACAAACTGGTGTTAACGACGGAACACTGTACACACTGAGATAAATAGTGGACAATGACCAGGCAGTGATTCCAGGTAGGTGTGAACTAGATACATGTGTTAAGTGTGTTTAAACAGCAACACAATGGTTAGCATTTTACTAACATATATTAGAATGAAATACACAACTACTTATAGATGGCTGCTGAGCTACAAGCTTGTGAAAGTGATTAGAGAAGAACGATAGTTAGAGAGTAATAAAATGGCCGAGGTGCCATGATTGAAGTAAGAAGGATAGAGATCCAAGGGGTCAAGGTTCAGGACGCACAGAGGGTTTTGAGTTGACTGTGATACAGGACAGCAATCCAAGTTAGAGTTTTCTAGTTTTCTTTTAACCAGCTTGGAGGCTGTAGAGATGTTTGTAATGTTCTTTCTAATGCGCATGCTAAATCGATCCACTGTGGCCATGTGAGGTGCAGTTAATTATTTTCTGATTTCTCCTTAATCAGATACAAACTGAGGTTATAACATAACTAGAAAAGAAAGTTATTCAGATTTCCTAATTTCCAATTCTTAGACACTCCAAAAACAGAACATGTAAATCTGCATCTGGTTAACTCTGTGTAAGACTGATTTTACCACTTAACATTCATAATAAACACAACTTCGATGTGTGAGTAACTGGATCATCTACTTTACTGTTTTCTCTTATCACTCATCTTTTATTTGAAGTGAAGCACTTGTTGTTTTCTTATGTGAAGCACTCTGTTCTGCCAATGCACCAAAGGTGCTAAAAATAAACTTGATTTTTACAAACAATATTTCTACCACTTTCTGACAACAGATTCATTCCAGTCTGCTACATCATTAAATCTGGGAAAAAATGCTTTTATGTAGACGCTTGAATAAATAAATACACACAGCTGATTCTCCTAATGAATAATCAAAAGCTGAGAGACAGGACTGATTTATAATTTAATCAAAATTAAACATATCCAAATTACTTCTTTATTTGGAAGTTAATTTACAATGAAACCCCAGTTTTTTTTTTAATAAAACTAAGTATTCTGTATCAGTATTCGAAAAATCTAAACAGCTAGAGAACTGGTTCCAAATTTAGCAAGTTGTCAAATGTCAAAGCAGTGACCACTGAGCTACCTATGTGGAGGGTGAAGGTGATGCACTCTAGACGCCACTCAGAATATGTCACTCAAAAATCTGCCTGCATCCCTGTATTACATACTACAACACCAAAAGTGAAAATAGCATCTAAGTACATGATTTTATATACATGGACAGATTTTTCACAGTGTTATGACTGACTCGGATTGCCTGTGTAATTATCCGAGCCAGAGTATACAGCTGAAGATATGTGGTTTAGAGAGGGAAAAGCAAGCCAGTGAGGAGAGGAAGAGGCTGCAGCTGTATTAGCCTTGGAAGACAGTGACCATCCACAAACTCAGCTGCTGAGAGCAAAGATCAAGATCCCAAAGATAAACTGGAAATTGCACTCAGTCAAGAGGGATTGACTGAGAAGACACTGGTTAGTGTCATTCATTTCATTTCATTGCAATTTCATTTTAATACTCTAATACTGTATCTATCTATCTATCTATCTATCTATCTATCTATCTATCTATGCTTGAGTCATGACATTTTTGTCAAATAATGCGACATTTGGCCAACAAAGCAATAACAACAATACAGAATGGTGACACGTAACAGTGCTGAATAAGTGGTATCCACAAAATGCTTGCACCGTTTGCATGTCTTTTTACCCAGAAGGCCATTTACATATGTTGTTTTTTCTGTGTTGTAGACTCATTGCACACAGAGTCAGCCAGCACTCATATAATGCACATGGAGGTGAGATGCCCACCTCCATGTGCTGAGTAAGTTAGTAGAAGAGTTTAATTTGTTGATTAAGATTCTCAAATCCAACGCATCAACGGGCATTGCAGCAATGTAGCACACAAGGACGGATTTATTGCTTCTGCCGACTACAATTACCATCAATGTTCACTGAATATCCACATAAAAAACTGGCATATTTTTACTTTAATGACACATACTAAATACTAAGACTAATACTTTTTTTTCTATTTTAATGAATTGAATAAAATTAAGGTACACATTCACTCCTAAATGGGTCATGAGTTACTATATTACTATACTATACTGGACCAATATTCTATCTCTGTCTACTTTGATTGAATCATTATCTAAATCAGGAGGACCACAGAACTAAAATATTGATTCGTTTTCCACTTATATAACATAGAAATGAAAAAAAAAATACCCCTACACAAGAATATGTGTGTGTGTTCAGCCTACCAGACTTTCCATTAGTGAACTCTCCTCCATTCTCATCATCCACAGGAATCTTCTCATATTTGCCGTGACCAGTTACAACAAATTTGTACTTTTTACCAGCCGCAGAGCCCTGTGGGTGAAATGAGACAAAATCTGATTGAAATCTTTTGTGTTGAATGAAATTGATGAGAACATTTGTTGGTTCAAGCTTCTCAAATCGGAGAATTTATTGTTTACTTGTTTGAGATGATAGGAAAAAAGGAATATTTTAGAATTTTTAGAATGTTACACAAGACATATGGGTCATGAAGGGTATCTTTTACTGCACCAGTGTTGCAAAAACGTCAACAATAAAAACTACTGTTGACTAATGATATCTTTCATGCATTCAATTTTAAAAGCAACGTGGATGCGGACAATCACCAGAAAACAGATGAGTAAATGAACAAATAGTTAAAATTATTTCCCACGCTTTACGTTTAATATTCACCTGTGTTTGCTTAGGAATACGTGTGTGTGCGTGTGCGTGTGTGCATACTTTGACTTTTTGCCCAGGCCTCCCTGATGGGTCTCCAATGATCTCCCACATGTTCTTCTTCTGCATCACATCTCCAGGCTTCACATCCTGACAAATGAATCAACAACCACAACATATATGTAAAATATGGGTATTCTGAGCATGCACCTTCTTTTGCATGTTTAGTAATGCAGCAATAAATAATATTAAATGTCTTCTTTGGTGTCACATTTTGTATTAGGTCGGTTTATAAGCAATTAACACAAAAAAGAAACAGAAAGACTGCATCAAAGGTAAAACTTGCTTCTCCACTAGAGGGAAACCTCAAACAACAAACTGTGAGAGGTGCACCTCAACCTCTAACACCTTATTGTCAGGTCAGCTGTTCCACTCACAATGTTACTTTACTGCAGTTGCTGAGAAAAAAATAAAACAACAACATGGCTTGTTTGAATATCCATTGATGTTTTGAACCATTTTCATGCAGAAATGTAGAAAATTCTGCATAAACTTTTAAGATGCACTGAATATACGATTTTACATCTCATGTGACAACAAACATACAGTATGTTCTAACTTTTGACATGTAACCTCATTCTGGTTTTGACATTAAAATAAATTTTGTCATGGATTAAAACTCAATGACCAACATGTTAGCTTTGAAGCCTTAAATAAATTAGGACACAGGGGAGACAAAACTTTGCGAGCGCCCTCGTCATGCCCGACAAAGGGAAGTGAATGTATTATTGGAGGTGAGGCAGATAAATGTTGTGTGTCTGTTACTTACAGCTGGTCTGCCACCCGACTGTCTGCTGCTGCCATCTGACGGGCCCTTCACCCACTGAGTGATAAGACTGGCCACGCCCACCTTCAGACCCTCAGTGTCCTGGTCGATAAAGGACAGAAAGGATTGGACGTTTGTCTGAACGCAGATCATATTAGATTTAAATTGTACTAAAAGAAGTGAAATGTTATTCAGTTTGGCACTATTTGTATATTTAATATAGACAACTCTAGAACTTCTTACTGGTGGGAATGTTTCCTCATTTGGGTTAACACTTTCACCTGACTGTAACTTATATAATGCAGTTCTTTTATTTCACAACAAGGTTACAAAAATGATTCCCAATAAAACAGACTCAAATCAAAACTGTAGCAAACAAGATCTTACTACAGCATAATATCTGTTTTAGTTGGCCTGCTGGTGTGTGTCACTTGCTGATTACACATTTATAGTGACAAGCCAAAGTGGAATAGGAGACAATCCTGTGCGGACTATGTGTTCAACCTCTTCCTGAGGATCACAGCGACTTTTAAAGGGTTAAATTATGAATATGATCAGCTCGAGCTGATCTGTTGGTTCTCACTGCACAGTGGGCCTCTTTTAGTTTTGGTCAGACTTCGTGTTCGGTTATTGTGTTATGTTTCTTCTGTCTCATCAAACTGTTGTCATGCTGAAGCTTTTTGTGCTAAAGTACTGTATTTGTCATGCATATGTGCTTCATTGTGATAACAGCAACTTTCAAATTAATCTTTAATTTCCATAAAGAACTTGCAAAAGACACCATATTAAACATCTGTTTGCCTAAAGGTTACTTCAAATAATAGCAGAGTTGCTGAAGGCTGAAAATGTTAAACTTTCACACAGTGCTTAAAGAACATTTATCTGAGCACACATGTGACAGTACCAGAGTGTTTTCTCACCTTGCAGCTGGGTCCCTTGCTGGGACTCTGGTTCCAGGCCTCTCCGGCCTCAAACAGGTTCTTCTTGGATGTGACGACCTCGGGTGAGTTGGGCAGGTCAGTCAACGACGTCTTTAATGCTCGGGCATCCTGAGAGTTCTGCACAACATTAGCTTGTGGGTTAGTCTTGTGTATGCTAATGCTGATGGGATGCAGATATCTAAACCTCAGATGCGTTCTTGGTGACTTGAACTACAATGTTTCAGGCCAAAAATAGCACTGTTATAATAAAAATCACAAAATTTTAAGTCTTTTCTGCTGCTAAGATTCTTTCATGTTTTGCTGCACTTTAAACCAGTTTCTTTTAAGTGCTCTATAAATAAAGGTGTCTACAGTTAACCTCGGGTCATGCAGGATGCTGTTAATCAGCTTGGGAACTGCCTGAGGTGACGAGACAACACAGGGAATGGAAAGAGAGAAAAAAAGAGCCAGCTTTTCCCATTACAGATTCGTTTGACATGCAAATTCATACAATGATTGATATGCAACGATTAGAATTAAAAGCATAACACATAACATGTACAGTGCAACTGGGTTATGTTTCCTTCAAAATGTGTTTCCTCTAACAGGCAAAGCTGACTGGAAGCACTTTGTTTGAGTTGCTTTTAATGTGTTTTTTTAAGTGTGCCTGCCTCTCTCTCTTCAGCTCAAGCTGTGTGGGTATATTGTGTGTGTGTGTGTTTCTGTGAGCTGACCTCCACAGCGTGAGCGTACTGCTCCAGCTTGTCGTCAATCTTGGGCAGCAGGACGAGCGGCTGCGTCTTCTTGAAGCTGTTACTGATTCACACAAAACACAACGAGACATTGCAGACAGTTAGATGTTTTTGTCATGTCTGTGTGTTAGCCAGGTAAGTCATTTGTTGATGTCAGTGCAGGTTCTAAGTCATCCAGGTCATCATCCAAAAAAGCTGCAATCAAGGGCAACCGGACCGGTAGAGTTTCTTGAAAGCATTCAATAAGTAGCTTCTTCAGTAATTCGTTGTTTCAGATTTCTGCCTTACATCTAAACCATTTCCAGAGCACCCTAAGGGAAACTATATATCACTTATAGTATACAGTCAGGCTCTCCACTTGGTTTTATTATTATGTGTATAAACTGGAACAGACGCTGATGTAGCTGATGTATTTTTGTCTGATCCACTCAAGTTTTATACCGTATTACATATCCAAACACCATATCCTCCTTCATCTGAGTTTCTTAGCTCCAGACAGGAGCTATGCTGCCGGATGATGTCATTTCTTCACAGCAGGGGAGGAAACTTAATTCATCATCTGAGTCCTCTGCTTCAACATGTCTGAGGCGCCGTCTCGGTGCACCGCCTGTTTTTAAAAGGAGGATGGTGATGTCATCGTTGACAGAAGGAAACAGCAGTAGAGATGATACCGCAGCCTACTGCTGGTCCCACACTCTTGGATGGAGAATTCCACGTGCTGCCTCATCATGCTCAGGGGATTCACAGCTGGAGGTTGTGACTTAGTTTCACCTTCCAATGATGTAATATATCAGCCCGGCATATCCAGGCTTTACTCTTATCCAAGTATGAGCCTGGTAACACCACATTTGGATTTCATCATGGGGTGTGTTTCAACCAATACAGACAAACAAAAGACGCAACTGAATAATCCTACAATCAATCAGAGCAAATTTGTTGTAAACTAATTCACTCCTCAAATATTTTGTGGGTGGGGGAAGTTTGGACTGGCTTCCAGGCTAGTAGTATGTATTATACGTCATGTGGAACAAATTTCCCCTTTTGACAAAGCATCGGTTTGACCAAATTTGGCTGGTTGCACAACAGAGTAAGAGGTTCTTCAACAAATATTCCACGTGTAGTTTAATAAATAATTTAAAAATCAGCAACTCAGTTCTTCTGATTCAATATGACTGTATAACAGGGACATTTTTCATCATTAAGTTATAATTGCAGTACGTTCACCATATTTTCCTGATAATGTTTGTTTTAATTTTAATTTAATTTAAAATGTAGAACTTCTGAGTCATTCTCACCACCACTGCCTAACAGAAAAAGCAACAATATTGCAAAAGTATGAGTTCAGCTGCAGTTGACTTATTCCTCCTTCAAACGTGTTCCTGATACAGTCATTTTAAAATGGATGCATTCTCACAGAGGCTTCCCTCCTGCAGAGAGCTCCTCAGAGCTGATCATTTCCTTCTTCAGACTGCGTGGAGCCGCCATACCTCACACACCACCAGAGAAAACACAGCCCGCCTGCATCTGGACAGAGTTAAGCGGTGGCCATAAATCACGGCTGAGGAGGGTGATGCACTAAGAGAGGTCACCTCTGACCCTCTTCATTCGTGTTTAGCTTTCAGACAGCAGAAGGTTAACCAGCTGCAATGAAACAAATCTGACCCAGTTGAGCTGGATAGTGTTTTAAGTTTATCACTTAAAATATCTGTGTCTCCACTTTATATAATTCGAAACGAATATCTTTACATTTTGGATGTAACCTGTTAATTAAAGACTTTTTCTGTAGTGAATTGTCCATGAATCAAGTATTTGGATAATTAAATTAGGTCCATGCTTTATCCAGCCACCACAATACCACCTTCCTGTGAATCATCATTGCAGATTGCTCCGGGTTAGACGACTTTATCTGAACTTGCACTCCTATCATCCTTCCACAACCCTTAACGGACACCATCTTTCAAGATTTCAATATATATTTTAGTAGTAGCCATATATGTCACAACTGAAAAGCATATGTGCAGTTGTAGGTGAAAATAAATGCATAGCCAGACCTCAACTGCATCTTATTTTGATTCCACCTGTATAAGATGTGTATGAACCTTCTTTAAAACATCATTTTTTGGCTTCACTAGTGCCAAGAATTCTCTGAATGTTGCCAGTGCATTCTCCCGTGGGGATAAATATTTTTCACACATTCTAGTTTTTTTTCTGCTTGTGTGTATAGTTGCATTTGTTTTACTTATTACTTCATTCTGGTATTAATTTGAGAAGTATGACACAAATCGTTCATCTTTACAAACTGCTGTTTACAGATCTTAAGTTTTTCTTAACCTGGAAGTTTGAAAACAGGTTGTTAAAGGGACTGAAACTGGTAAAAGGTTATTTACATGTTTTATTTGACAGAATTTCCTGAACATGATGAACTTGATCTGAGTCAGGGATCATATTCAGCATCTGGGAGTCATGGTTTTTAGTTATATCTGGCTGCTCTACACAAACCCTCAGCCATCGCATTGTTTCTTCTGTGATGAATGGAGCCTTGAAATCATGCTCTTGGAGTTTTGGGGGAAAAATGTCTCAATTTGATTCAGTGATGCAGCTGTGAATCACTGCACCTGATCGGGATATTGATAAAGATAATTACCTTTTTTTCAGTGAGCGGTTCAGGGACTCTGTTCTCTCTGTGATCTGAAAAAGAAGAAGTCTGAAGTCATTTTTTTGATGAACTCAGGAAGCTTTCATCCATGTCGCTGCCTCGGTTATATTAATTATAGCTCGGCTCTGCTTTTAAACCCCAGACTTCCACAACTCTGTCCAAGACAAACAGCTGAGCCTGCTGGCCTTCATCAAACAGCACGTGTGATCAGAGCAGCTTCATAGTTCACCCTAAGGAGACCGAGGAAACTTTGCAGAGGATGATAATGAGGGAAACACTCGGCAAAAAGAATGGGACAAAATGTGTCCTAGGCTCTGAACCAAACTTTAAGTCTTCTGGATTCTAAACTCAGTTGTGGGTTCAAGGGACAAGTATTGTACTTACATTTTTAAAGGCATTTGTGCTTTATGGGAATATATCCATTTGATGGCACCTCATTTTAGATTTTTAGAATTTTTTGCATTATATTAATGTCACAGGTGTTGTTTTTAGTGACTTCCCAGAAAATACCTAAAAAACTACCTTTAGTAATGAATTAATTGTTTATTAGCTTCTGAATTACACCAACTACTGCAGAAGATGATGTCTCTTAATAAGGGGATTAGATAAATAAAACATTAAAATATGTATATGATAAGTATGAAATATATAAAACATTGTACAGTCTTATAATGCTATTATAGTAGTATAGCACAGTACAAACAAAATGTATTTCACATGCTCTTAAAACCACGTTGTGCTATCTTCGGCATCTGGGGCATCTAGGGAGTTGTCCACATTGTCCGGCTAGAATCACTGATGAGTTTGGAGGTATTCTTGGATGTCGTTTGGATGACCATTATACACTCTATCGGTTTTGCTTTAAAGCAGACGTAAAAGTCAGTCTGTACATATTCAGTTGAACTTCGGAAAAACTAAAACCAAAAGAAAGTGCAGAGCACGCATGCAGTGTCATGCACATGGGCATTTCCATCAAACATCCAACCGTGGAACCACAAAGTCCTGAACATGTTTCTGTTTTTAAACGTATACACACATGATTCAAATGTCTTTCAGGACAAGGTGCAGAGGTACAAGATCACGACTTGTGGGATGTGGTGTGTAGTGTCACACAATGAAACACAATGACCCAGAACATGGACAGGCTCCTCCTGGATGTAGCATGACGTGCCGTTCCTGGTGCAGCCAGGACATGCTGGCTTTTTAAACACACACATGGATGCATGCAACTTACAAGATGAGACTGAACCCATTGGCTGTGAAGATAACACACAGTTATTGGTCACTGCATTTGTCCACAAAAGTGGTATTATTCTATAGTCAGTATAGTCTATATATATATATATATTGCCCTATCAAGTCAGTCAGTAACCTGCATCTGTTCTATGTATACTCCAACAAATGGAAGGACAGTTCACCGCCAAAAAATACAATCAAGCTTTTTTTTCCCCCAAGTGTTGCCTATCCACATGGTTTTGGTGTGATCTGTTGTTGTTAGTTGTTGCTCAACCAAACAAACATGAGCCCAGCAGTATTCATAGTTGTATACATAGCTGTTGGTACACGCTTTTAGCAGTTTTTGTTGCAAGTCATTTTTAGTTCCATATGACTACAAGCTAGTTTGAAGTGAGATATTAACTATTAAAACATAGGTTCAGCACTTGTGAAGTAGAAAACATATCTAGCGCTTCTATCAAAAGCTATAGTCTAACTTACAACAAAAACACAAAAATACAATTATCTGCCAAACTACCATATACTCTATATGATACAAATAGATATGGTGCAGCTCGCTTGTCTTAAGTTTGAACCATTGACTGGGTTTGAACATTGAAAGAGTTGAAAGTAACAATTCCTATTCTGCCATACTAATGAAATGAAACTATTTCCTGTTTCAATGTCATACCAGAATATAGTAAAGCCAGCATGGAAGATAAGGCCTAGAACTGACCAAGTTTGTGAATTTATTAATTCATTTATATCACATTTCTGTCACCTGTATATAACAGTTCCTCATTAATCATGAACACAATTTTGTGACATTGTAACTGTAAAGCATGTTGAGTTGCAATAGGTAGAAAAGTGCTAAGTACAAGGCCATTTATCAAAAATAAAAATAGATTGTCTACTGAAGCTATATCTGAAACAGTTCTACATTTTCTGCCCTGAATTCCTAAATTCAGATCCAAAGTATAATACTGGTCAACAGATTTGCTTGAATTTACTTCGTGAGAAGGCTGTGGATTCTCTCAAGATTTCTGAGATCTAGAAAATCAGACATGGCAAACCATCTTACCGGGTTTCAAATTATGCGTTTGTGTCTGGGGTGTGGACCAATCAGTGAGAAGTTATGTACTGACAGCTAAGTGTGTTTTAGGTATGCTGAAGGTGGTAGTAGGGAGTTTTTCCTTGCCAACGTCACCTTCAGGCTTGCTCCGGGGGTTTCAGATTTTGGAAAGCGTCTTGAGACGGTTTACATTGTTATTGACGCGATATAAATAAAATTGAATTGAACTGAATAGTACTTATCTACTAACACACTAACTCCATATTCACACAGACTCATTTCTAGCTTTTAAAGCTTCTTAGGCTGTGGATTGTTATGTTTTTGTCTTAGCCAATTTCTTCTTACCCATGGTTTGTTGACCAGATGTTGAAGTCAGCCTGTGAGAGACAACAAACCATCTGGTGCATCTGGTTGGAAACTAAATTCTTTTGAGGTGAGGTGAGAACATCAGATAAAAGCAAACCTCCCCTGCTTACGTCAAAGCTATTTTGGATAGATATACAACACTTTGGTTAAAAGGAAAAAACAGAAAAGTTTGATTATTTTTTTGGAGTGACTGTGATTTAAGACTTTCCATTACAGCCACCAGTTCCACCAAATGAGTCAAACTTGGAAACAGCACATAATGATTATAATATATTGCTGGAATAAGATATAAATGTGAACAAGACCTTTGTTTGTATGCTATGATTTAATGTGCACAGATCTTTTTCTTTCCTTCATGATAAATTAAAACCCAAAACTGGTTTAGTATAGTTGGGTGTTTTGGGTTTGCCTACAGTTTAGTCAGAACATAATGAAGTCCATTGCAGTTTTAACAGTTCAGCAGGAGTCAAATAAAAACCTGGTATAATCAGTATAATCATCAGATTGCTGCAAGTTACTATTTTACCTTGTGTGTGGAAACTTTGGGACTGAAGGGACTGAACACCTCGTCTCCGTCCACGCTGGGTGAACCAAGGCTCTTGATCCTCTCTGCTGCCTCCATCCTCCTCCTCTCGATATCTTCCTTCATCCGTCTCCTCTCCTCCTGGGAGTCACAAACATTGTTCAGCGCCACATGTCTGCATGGATCTTATTTGGATGGAAGTGTTAATATGGCACTTTTAAAGCCCTTTTAAGCTTTTTTAAGAGAAAATCAGAGTGTAGCTTTAACAGGCCAGTGTGGCTCATAAATGTAACTACTTCTGGAGTTTAGCTGTTTTTTAATATACAAGTACATTTGACTTAAAATACACATGCAGGGGTGATTTCCTGAATCCTTAAATCCCATCTTGAAGTTGTGTAAATATCTCACCGACACTGGCTTTAGTTTGGCATATATTAAGCTTTCATTGAAGCACACTGTCACCTCCTCTTTGACCAGGCGTTGTTGCTCCTCCAGCTCTCTCCGACGCTCCTCTTCCTCACGAACTCTGCGTCTCTCCTCTCTCCTCCTCTTCAGCTCCTCCAGCTCCTGCTCAGCCTCTGCCTGTCGATGCCTCAGTTGCTCCAGCTCCTGGCTCTCCTTCTCCTGGAGGCCCCGCCGGATCTTCTCCAGACGCCGCTCCGTCTCCAGGATGGCCTCCGCCTCCTCCGGCTCCGGCCTGCTAAAGCTACGACATAGGAAGAGCTTAGCTTTATTCATTATAACAAAGGTAAGTGTTCACAATCACAACAAATAAAACATTCTACACACTTGCTGGCTCTATTTGTCTTGCTGATGTGTGACGTGACTTCCTCAGTGGATGCATTGCTGTTGGAGGGGCTGTGTTTCGGCTCTTGGTGCAGGAAAACCTTTGATGTGTAGGAGATTTTCACCTCTTTCTTTTTCTCCACCTGTTCATGAAAAGTTGGACACAACAGATCTTCTTTTACACACCTAATATCACACTCATTTAAATGTCAGAGATCTTAAAGATGTGATTTGCTTGCAGACCTTTGTCTGGTCTTATCCTGGATGACACAAACCATGAATCGACTTTGTTTAGACTGATTCATGACTTCACTCTTGAAATTTGACTTGTCTAAAATAATTTGAGACTTTAGTGAAATGACTGGAGGCTTAATAGGTAGTTTAGGCTGCATACGCAGACCCTAATGTGGCAGCCTGACATGCACCTCCCCAGAAATGTAACTACGCGCCGTGGCAACACAGACCGCAAGAGCTGTGATTGGTCTGCTTGGTAGTAGCATATTTCCGCTTTAGTATTTCCAGCTGCTTCTCCATCGCCGCAATTTTCGAATTGACTGTTGACAATAACGATGGAACACATCGTGGAAAGGTAAACTGAGGAGGTTCAGAGATACAAACATTTGTATGACTCGCTGAAATTATCCGAAAGTTTCAGTTGCTATTGTTGAAAGTGAAGCAGGAAGTGGAAAGTGAAGCAGGAACTTGGCAAAAAAGACATAGCGGCAACTAGCGTTCGGGTGGTGTTTTTATAGAGCAAGCCAGACTGACAAGTACAAATGGCTCGCACCAGCACAGGCTACCTGCGTAGGTTACGCCATCTATGTCCTGCAGTATTTTAAATGAGCCTTAACACTTAAGCTTGACAAGTGTTGTTTCAAATAACTTCAGCTTTGCACCGACTTTGCCTTAAATTACTTCGGACTTGGACTTGAAATTACCTTGATGACTTGCTCTTCTGAAGAGCTTGATTTGACACTAAAATTGACTTCAACTTGTCTCATCAGAACCAATACTGCTGGTAATGAAAAGTTCGAGTTCAGTCATCAATGTTTAAAACCAGAATTTGACCCAGAACATAAAGAGGCTCCTCCAGAAGTCAGAATAGGGACAATGTGGCAGGACAGTGGTATAGCTTTTTTGACAGTGAGTTGATAAGAGCTGTTATAATAATGTGTAGTTGAGATGCTAATGCTAAGTTTAGCTTTCTCTACCTTGATGTCATTAGGAGAGCAATCCTGAATCCCCCAAGAAAGATTAGTTTTGACTGATGGAGAACAAAACAACAGAAGGGGATGGTCTTTTCTCATATTTTGTGCAATTCTAGACACACTGGGGACATGTAATTATATTCAAAGACAATCCCCAGTAACTTAATACTTGAGGCTGAATTTCCTTTTCAGTTGTTCGTAGAGAAAGCCTTACCTCTACTGGCCTTTGGATTTCCTCCCTCCTCCTTGAAATCACTTCATCCCTCTTCCTTTGCTCCTCCTCCCTCTCTTTCTCCCTCTTCATCTTTTCAGCTCGCATCGCCTCCTCCTCACGTTCCTTCCTCCTCTCCATCTCCACCCTGGCCCTGCCCGCATCTTCCTGCTCTTGCCTCTGGAGTCGGCTGGAGGATGTGATGGAGGCCTGGGTGGTCTTTACGGGTCCGACTTTTTTTACCGTGTCCTCCTCTTCGTCCTCGTCCTCCTCGCCTCCCTGGCTGAGCTCTTGAAGGCGCTGCTGCCTCTGCCTCTCCCTGCGTTGAGTCCAGTCGCTGAAGCCCTCGTCCTCCTCTAGGGATGGAGAGCTGCTCGGCTTCAGGCTGCTGTCGTATCTGAGAATGACGAATGAGAAGCTGTGTTTAACAAGTTGCAACACTGGCTATGTTCTGTTTTTCATCTGTTTATTCATTCCTTTAGTGCTGATGATAAAAAACTTTATCTGCTGATAGGGTTGAAACACTCTGCTTGGCTATGACATTAGACTGTTTCTGTTAGTCCAAACGTGTCTGTCTTGGTGGGTATTTAACTTGTTGAGTTGACTCTTTGTGAAAGGACAATTAGACCCGAAACTAGTCACTTTCTAAGTGACTGTTGTGTTCCTGACAGCATGTCTGATCTGGTCTGCAGGAGCAGGGCTCAGGTTCTGTCCATCAAAAGGCATTAAGTGATTTTAGTAACAAGTCTTCCAGTGCTTCAGTAAACACAGAGTTAGACTGGTTACCGTGAGACATTCAGTGTGGGGTTTTGTCTAGACAGGAACAAACACACTATGGAAACATATCCAGGAATCGCAGTTTCGAGGATACTCTGAACTTTAATTAATCATTACTGTCACATGACTACAGATCTAATGAGCTGGTTGTCATTTAATTTTAACCAACATGTTCTCCCAGTCATGTATCAGTGCTATCTGTTGGACCCCGCCATGGGTCTTCACTGCAGCAGATTACACAGACTAGACATAACATAAATACATTTCTCCACTGATTAAGGTCAGCAATCACAGAGACATTCACCAGAGTGCAATCCACAAATGAGTGATTGGAGTCTGTCGCAGTTGAAATAGCAGCCATTGAAAATAAAAAATGTCCAGAAGCAGTTGTGTTTGCAGGGGTCGTTAATCACACAGACATCGGGCTGGTGTTGCAAGTACAATTTAGTTTCATATTTCTTTTCCAGGTTTCAGGAGCACCAGAGCAAGCACATTTCTATTCAAAAGCATTAAACACAATTAAAGTTTTAGGCTAACCTAAAGCTCACACAACACATTAGACCACCACATCTGTGCATGCCTTCCGTGCTGTCTCCAACTTCTGCAATAGTGTCCTGTGTGCCACTTCAGCTGCAACGACAGAATGGTCCCACTGAATCGTTTTTGTTTTTTTTATACGTGCTGGCGTCTGTCTGACTATATATATAATATGGCCTGAATGCTTCATTCTTTGAGGGGTAGCAGTGCGAGGAGGACATTTCAACAATGTACTGTATGACTCGTGAAAGTCATCCTGAACCTTCTGTGAAGCCTGTTTTAAAGTGAGATTTAAAAACACCTACTGTACCAGTGTATTCATACTGGTGTTAAGACTATTACTCCCAGGTCATTTTCAGCATTGCCGTTGCTGCACTGAAATCTCTCGAGCATTACTCACACAGCTGCTGGGAAGAAATCCCTGCAGCAAGTGCACAATGGTAAGTAACTATAACTTGTTATTTTGAGGAGGTGGTAGATATTAATTGGTTACCAATTATGCATTGTTAATGTGAGCTCATCCCTGCACAGTTATTGCACATGAAGAGCAGTGTGTCTTGATGCCCCCCTGCTGTTTGAAGTAATGAAAACGAGTCTCTGGGAGCTGGCAGAAAGGAATTCACTCGGCATTACCCAGACGATTACGACGCTCTGCCGGCTGGAGGAACATTGACTGCATGATGGGAGTTTCTGGTTTTCTCTAAGAAACTAATCAGCCCTAATGAATAGCTTTCAGTATGGGGACTGTCTGAGCTGTGAAAAAAATGCCTAGACAGATTCCTGACAGGAGTGAGTCAGGAGAAGACCAAACTTTTTCAAACTCACTTATTTCTGTGTTTCTGTTCCCGAGAGGTTGAAAAAAAACGAAATGCAATAAACAAAATGTAGTAAATAGTTATGTCTTCAAAACCTTAATGTCCTTTCCTTTTATGTGAGCAGTAAAATAAAGCAATTAAATAGCTTCAGTAGGTTCAGCAATTTATTAGTAAGTGCCATGTTTGCAGCTGCAACACCCGACCTTTAGGCAGCATTCGGCCACGTGTGGACCAATTTGTTTTTCCAGTAAGTAGTGTCAGCTTTGGTCTGATGTGGAAGGGAGTGTTTGCAAAGTGTGAAAGGCAAAAACTGCACATTCCTCATATGAAAGGTCCTGGCTTTAAACAGAAAAGCGGCCACTCTGGATTTGAACCTGGTTCCAGTGTTACACTCTGTACTGGAGCTGTAATTTTAAACATAATGCTTATGATCTCTAACCACCACAAAGGTCAGGAATGAGCAATAAAACTAAAAATACTACATCAACAGTAAATACACCACAGCAGTGAGTGAAGAAAATGCATATAATTGGCTGACGTGTCAAAGGAGCAACAAAAAAAGTTGAGGCCAATCCAACTTTCATGTTGTCGGACATGCGCTTGATGCTTCATATCATGGGCTTCTATTGAAAATGTTGGTCAGTCTATTTGCAGAAGACCAACACAGCCATAACCAGTATCTGTAGCTTTGCACTCTGCAAATCTACAGAAGCCAGAGATCCTCCAAGAAACCTACCAAAAGTTCAACACAGCATTACATCACTGCAGCATCTTGTAAAGTAAACCTCTCAATTACAGACTGTGGCAGTGGAGCAACCTGGCTGTCTGTGGCATGATGTGACGGAGGAGAAGGTGGTGTTGGAAGTGCAACCTGTAATTAAGAGCTTGAAATTAAAAGTCAGCTGTGACTCCACAAGCTTTGACATGGTGGTGGTTTTCCCTCGAGACACTTTGTAGTAAACATTCTTTGGCGGTTGTGTAATGGGAAGCCAGCTGTGTGTTTGTCCTTGCATCCACGGGATAGAACAGGCTGTTGGCAGCTTTTCCCAATGGAAACATTTGTTTTAATCAACCAGGAGTCCGTGAAACCCTGTAAACCTTCGGGCGTATGGCGAGCGACGAGGAATACCACCACAGAAGCGTGTTACACTTCAAGTTTCACAGCTGGGAAACATGACGACATTCGTGCACGCAGTCTAGTTTTTTTTACAGATAAAAATAACATGCAATCACACACTTGGTAGCTTCTACAGGAAGTCCCTGGACATGAGTAAATGAATAATGTTCTGCACTCAACTTCCTGGGTTCCCACAATTACACGGACAAGTAATTCAGCCACATTGGAAGGTCATTCTTGTGTGATTAACGGTGAGTCCAGGGTTAGACCAAGTCTTATTCAGGCCCTACATGAGTTTTGATAATATCCACTGACGCCATGTATCCTGAGCTTTGAGTTTTTTCCTCATGTTTCCACTATATGGAAAAGCAGTGTAATGTATTTCCTGAGTAACTTGTTTCCACACGCTAAATTAAATCCTAACAGCTTAGTATAGCTGCGTTATAGAGCACTGGGAACCTGCACAAAGCAGTCATGCATATGAGAGAAACAACACCAAGGGAGCTTTCACGCCTATAATTCATTCCAGTTCATGGAGCAATTAATTGATCTAATGTTGCATTTAGACATGGTTCAGTTTGTGTTCACAGGGTTATCGAGACAAAGGAATAGAGAAAAGGTTCAAACACGCCCTCAACACTACGTTCTTGCAAACCAAATTGTGATCATGTGCCATGATTGTGCAGAAAAAAATGTATTTCAGGATGTCAGGAGATAATCACGTCGAAAATGCAGCAAAGGCAGCGAATGTGGGCACTGTCATGTATTGCTGTTCTGTGTTTCATGTACCATTGTTCTGTATATGAACAACATGTTCAGCTTGATCAAGCATCTAGAATATGTGTAGAAAACAACAAGTATATATGATGAGAAGGCGCACTGCTGCTGCCACTCTTTCAAATACTCATCAGGTAAACTACTCGAGTGTACAATGATCAGACAATCACTCTGGTTGATTTGATTTTTTTGTTATTCTCATCTAAATATTTTGTCACTATTGTGAACGTAAGTTATCTAATAGTGGCTGTCCTATAACACAGGACTCAACAGGGATTTGAACCCAGGACCGAAAAGCAAGAATTATATACCTAGACCAACGAGCCACATATGCAGCCAGAGAATTGTTTATACCTTGTGCCTCCAAAACAGTTCAGCTCATCAGAGAATGGACATGGGCCTTCTGAGGGTGTCCTGTGGTGTCTGGCAACAGAATGTTGTTAGTGGGGGCCTTTGAGAGGAGGGGCCTCTGTGGATCATCCCACAGATACTTGATCAGTTTGGGATCTAGTGAATTTAGAGGCCAGGTCAACACCTTGTGCTGTTCTTCGTGTTTTTTTTAGTTGTTCCTAAAGTGTTTTTGTGTGTGTGTCTGTGTCAGGCTGCATCCTGCTGGGTCATTGCTATGGGGTGGGGGTGCCTGGTCTGGTCTAGGTGGGTGCTACATGTCGAAGTAACATCCACATGAATGCCAGGTCCAAAGGTTTCCCAGCAGAACATTGTATTGTCACAAGATGTTCAATGTCATTTACTTCTCCTATCAGTGGTCATAATGTTATGCCTGATCGGGGTATAATTGTAAGGTCCGTGGGTGTTCACACTGCAAACAAGCTGCTCTGTAATTATGACTGCAATCATGCTGAGACCAACCTCTCTAATCGGGCTAAGCTCGGTTAATTTGTTGTAGGAGGGAGTGTGATTGATGTGTTCACACCAGCCCGAACGAACCAACATGAGGAATACATGCTCCAGTCACCCTAAGGGTCTCAGGCCATGCTAGCAGCTTGTGGGGTTCCATGTTCCTTGCAGCATCCTAGGCCAGCATGGTAATATACTCAAACATTGACTAATGATGAAGTGCACTATATAAGGCATAATGTTAATGTTCACCTGCTTTGTTTTGTGTATCAGCTTGCTAAGTTTCATAAGAGTGGGACCTGATGTGTGAAGCATACCATATTTTGTCCAGCAGTTGCAGAGACTTTTCACTTAACACCACACATTTCAGGTGGAATAGAGTCCACCTGGATAAAAATGTATTGCAGGTCCTAGTTCAGTCTTGCCTAAATGATTAACTGGTTAGTCAAATAATAAGTCATTTAGCAACTATTCTGACACACCACGCAAATTAAAAGCTTTTAAAAAGAAAGTAAGTAGCTTCTATGCGTTGACATGTTCTGAGGTTATTTCTAGATAATTTGGTGCTTCATTCAGGGTATATATGCAAGGGTCTTGCTGTTCTGCCCATCAAACAATTCTACTGCCTGCATATAATTTACAATTCACTGCCCTGCATGACTTCTACAAAAACAATTCATTTCAATTAGTTTTAATAGTAAAGCTAAGACAATTATTCTGTGCTTAGCACTACAAGTGCTTAAATACTAATACTTCTTTACTGATGCTGTGTGAACACCTGGTGGTTGCACACTGGTCCACCACGCCAAGAAGTCTGGAGTCTGGAGCAAAATAATGGACAAACAGAACTCCAAGAATAAACACTCATCCTTTGGAGGTCCCCTTATAGACTTAAGGAAAACATTCTAGACTGAGCTTTAATTCATTTTTCAGCTCTGTCTGAACTCACTCTTCCGACAGAGTCTCGCCCTCCGGTGAAGACTCTCCGGGTGCCAAGCCACTGGTCCCCCGACGTAAAGCCTCTCGGGCTCTCCGACGACGCTCCCTCTCCACCTCCTCGGCATCCTCGATACTCCTCTGAGTGGTCAGCCTGGAGAGAAGGAGATCACTGTTTAGTAAAGGTGGGAACAAACAGGGATTGCGTAACAATGCTGGTTTGTTTTTGAGATTGCCCACATTTCCGTTAGTATTTAAGTAATGAGAACATTTTCATTGTGATGGTCCACACAGAAATCTTTTGTCATCTTCTATTGGTTATGAAACAATAAACTTGAACCACAGAAGACATGGAAAGTCATTAATGAGGAGACTGAGATCCTGCCAGCAGAACATCTGCCAGGGGCCTCGGATGAACAACAACAGTGTGTTTATATGGCGGATAAACACACGTGGTTTTCACCTCATGTCTGCATGACATCACTGTATTTATTACAAACACTGTTCATCTTTATACATGCAGAGAGGATGAGCCAGACATGAGCGCTCTTAAAAAACTGGTCTTAGAGAAGAAACTTAATCTCAAATTGAGTTCTCTCTTTCTCCCTCAGAATTTGAAGTCACTATATAGCTACTTATACTACCTGATTTATTGTGTATTTATCATGGTGAGGTTACATACATACTGCAATGAATATGTTTAAAATGAAGCCTGATTTCATTTCATTGTCAAAATTGGCGAGTTGATTGTATTTTGGAATGTGTTATTCTGGACAAGGTGGATACATATCTACCCTGGTAGCATTAACAGTTTCAGCTGAAGAGATTTAAGTCAACTTGTGTTGATTCCAAGGAATTAAATAAACTTTGCACACATGTGAAAATTGTCACATGGCAGCCTTTTATCCCAAGAGTCACAGAAAACCCCGCCCTCCCCTCCCCTCCCCTCCCCTCCCCTCCCCTCCCACCATATCTGCCATAAAGACACAAGTCAGGTGAAGTAGACAAAGCCCTCATACGCAGGAGGAGGTACTGGAAGAAGGGCTCAAACAAGCCTTTCACTGGAGCAAGTGGGGTGTGCCTCCTTGTTGAAGCCATAACCACGATATTATTACTTTTCTATTGAATTTACTTATTTTGTTTCTTTATTATTTTCAGCTTTTAATAGCAGTTTGCAGAATGACAATTTCTAGTTTCAATCAGTTCTTTCACAACATTAACCTTGAGTTAGAAAGGCTCTCTACTGGAAAATCGTGTCTGCTGGATGCTGTTAGCATTGTTAGCCAAGCTTGGGCTAAGTATGCGAGCTGGTGTTGTTGTTTATCCCATTCTGGCTCAGAGGGGACATCTGGAGGACTAACAGGTCAATAAGCTCCATGTGGCTCCTGAGGTGTTGCATTACTAAACTCACATTTGGCATCTGGGTCACTAATAGAACATTAATGGCTCCCAAGCTCCATCTGCTCCTCCACCCTCTACTTTCCCTGAGGACTGGGACACGAGGAACAGCCCTGTGACCGTCAGCACATTCGTGGAGAAAATGTATTTTTTAACCACCTCGCAGGAAGTTCCAAGCAGCAGCATCATATCCTCTCTGAGTCTTTCTGAGCTCTCACCAGAGATTTACATCATCACTGTTACATGAAGAACAAACTGAATCTGGTCTTTGTTTTCTGCTTGGATTCACTGGTTCACCGGGGAATTCACTAATAAAAACCTATTCAGAAATGTTGATGATCTTGAATAGTTTAGTTTCAATGTGGTCTTCATGTTAATTTCCTGCTCTTCTTCACAAAGATTTTTTTAATTTTTTTTTTATTGTTACACCTAGCGGTTCTCCTTTATTGAATCCCCAATGCTATGATTAGTGGGTAACTGCTGTACCTCTAACCCTCGAGCATTGTTAAAAAAAAAAAAAAAAAAGATTAACTCTGTTAAACCCCTGTTTCATTTCTGCAGACAAGAGACAACTTACTTAATGCTACAAATGAAAGCTGGAGTAACAGGTATGATTCTTGGGTGTATTACAAACGGCAACAATACTGGTTTGTAAGTGATGTGCAGTTTCCCAACTGTATTTTTTCGACACACAACTTTACTAATTCTATACTGACTTCAATGGATGACAAATACGTTTTCAATGATTTAAAGCAATGTGCCTCTAAAAGGCCACTGTACACTTGCTGCTCAGCTTTTCTGTTGAGACTCTGCTCTTCACCTGCAGTTAAAGAAACACCCTGGCGACACCAAACCCAGCACAGCCGTTTTGCTCTGGGAGAATACAATACAAAGTAAATAAATAAATATCTCAGATGTGGACGCTGACTCAGTGGTCCGGAACCAGGATACTGATAAACTGGCTTCCTTCTCCTTCCAGTTTTCTCTTTGTCCTTCCTGTAGGCATGCGGTAATGAGCAGAGAGGAAATGGTCAAAGGGACAGAGGTGGAAAGGCTGGAGTACAGCTGGATGTGTGTCAGCTGGGTGTTTCACTGAGGTGATCCAGATAACTCTGTGGTCAAAGTCAGTCAGTGTCTCATTACAGCTCATTCAGTGTTAATCAGCTGACTTTTAAATTGAAAACTTCCTGAAATTTATTGTTGAAGATTTAAAATTAATGTGAACTGTCGATGAAGCAATATTCCTCAAAAAGTGGCTATTGTAATTTTGATGGGAGGAAAGGAATGGGTAAAGAAAACATCCCCGGAGACTTTAATCCCTGGATTTGAACAATCTGCCTTTATACCCCCAACAACAAGCATGTTTTCAGGAAAATGTAGAAAATGTGCAACAGAATGTGGCATATCAATTACAACCATTATTGTTAACGTATTTCTAGTGGTAGCTCCAAACCAAAATATTAATTATGACCTACAACCACTTAATAGTCCTTTTGTAGACCTGAAGAGTCTAGTTGTCAGCAGTCTGGGTGTTGAATCTGCTGGGTTTGACCCAACAGACCGTTTGAGCTAAGTCCTCCCTTTTCACTCTGCCTTTTCGTTATGTTTCCTTCCTGTGATCAGTGCTATTGGACTCTGTCATACTTGGCAGCGTCTCAAAGATCTTATTCAAGCTAAATGATTCATCTGCATCATAGGGATTTTTAAGTAAAGAGATTACGAGTAGCTTAACTTCCTCCCACATGTCCTATTCTCTCGCTTGTGTCTTTTAATCGTTGGAGCAATGCAGAGGTAATGCTGCCGCTCCAGACAACTAAAACAACATGTGCGGAGCACTTTCTCTAACTCAACAGGAGTCAAGCAGGTTTTACTCAGTCTTGTGTTCATTTTCTGTAAAATGACTCCAGAGGCAAGTCTGAGCATGCTGCCATGTGAAAAACTCCTCACATAACGGCTGACAAAGTGATCTTGAGCCCTAGAGGTCACGGTGATCAACAAGGGATTCAAATGTCATAATTACTCATCTGCGCTGACAAATCAACAAAGGGGAGCGAACGAGCGCAGGTACAACTGAGGAAAGTGGTTACCATGCAGTAAATATAGGGACAAATATGGCTCTTGGATGTGGCATTGCACTGCAATTCTGACCTGCACATTTACATTGTTTTAATGTATACTAAATACTCATAGGTAATTAACCTTTTACACGGCAGACATTTTGGCACGTTATAGCATGAATGGTTGTCTGTCTCTCTGTGTTAGCCCTGCAATAGACAGGAGACCTGTCCAGGGTGTACCCCGCCTCCCCCCCGTGACCCTTTACAAGACAAGCGGTAACAGAAGATGAATGAATGAATGAATGGAATAGCTTTTGATTATTTTTGGTGCAAGTTTATTAAAGCTGGTGGTGTAGCCAGGTGACACATTTGAACTGCACTATGCTGAAACTAATGTAGGGGCCAAATGATTTGATTGACCTGGCAGATCAGTTCCCAACGGAGTGACTCTAGACCAACAATCTGACGCAAACATTTTGCGGTCTGGCTTGCAGGCTAGTTAACTCAATACTGTGACACTGAACTTGGCTCCAGCCAACGTTTAAAATAATAAATTTGTTGCGGCCGTTTACCATTTACCATGATCTAGAAAAGAAAATCCTAAAGTTTGAGAAGGGCAATGTTAACCATTTCGATCTTGTTCTATCTTGAAAATGATTGAAATGATTGAACTATTCTAAAAATTGTTTCAGATGGATTTATCGACAAACAACAAATCTTTTCAGTTTGCCTGCTAATTTATCATTATGTCTGTCAGATAAGTAAGCAATTTTATCAGTCTAATGAAGATTAGTATTTGCAGGTTAGCAGTTTACTATGATACTATGTGTTTGTGCTAAGCTAGGCTAATCACTACTTATCTGTATATATGACACTCATATCTGTAGCCTTGTCTGACTTTAATGTAAAAAAAAGAAAAAAAAAGAAGGAAAATTACCTTTTTGGAATGTTTTTTTCTTAAGTAATAACAGTTTTTGTGTTTTGGGAGACACAGCTGGTTGTTAGCAGATCCATTGCGCAAAGAAACCCTCTGCTCTGTGATCAGCAACGTTGTGCACAACTAAGAGAAACGACCAAAAACACAACACACACAACGGGAAAAAAAAAAAAAACAGATAGAAGCTTTGTCACCTGCCAACGGAACCACTAAACCACATATTGTTGGTCTCTGCCTGCACTTGTCCAGGCTTTACCTTTATTGTCTGCAAACATTTCACTGGACGCAGTGAAAGAAGCATTCACCGCCAGGAAGAAAAAAGGTTAAAAGTATTAAAACCTCAGCTGCTGCCTTTGTAAGCACACATGCTGTCATCGGCTGAATGACTGGCTTGAATGACACAATAATAACACGGTTTACTTTTAGTCTGAAAGCCTGCCAGACTCCACGGCACAGATGATGATGGTGGGAAGACGTTTTGGAGATGAAGTCATTCTTGGTTGAGACAAGTCAGGACAGCGGAGGGCACTGAATCACAACAACAAGAAAAATTGCCACTTCCCAGACAAAAAACAGTCAGTTTGTCTCTTTGCCTTTTAGTATGTGTCACAGATAGTTCTCAACACATCTGTCAGAAAGCCATTTTGCTCCACAATATCTACCTCAAAGTTGATTTAACCGGGTAAATGTTACTGAGGTTAGCAGACTCCAAGTAGCCATGAGTGCCAGGATGTAAATGGTCACACTGAATGAATTGGAAATGTAAATGTGAAGTGGCTATGTAGGAGAGATGGTGCAGATGGTACGATAAAACTGTCACAATCATATCATAATTAGGGCCGGGACTTTAACGCGTTAATTAAGATTAATTAATTACACAAGAATAACGCGTTAATTTTTTTTAACGCATTTTAATCACACTTATTTTTGCACCGCGGAACGTTTCTCACTGGATGAGTTTCGGCGGACCGATTATACTGGAGCACCAACTAGCGTTCATTACCAGTGTCCTCAACAAGCAGCGGGTGCTGCCGTGAGCCCCTCTCCCATCCCAAAGCACTCACAGGCGGTCAGTCTCACAGTAGCCCTGCGCAGCAGCGGTCAGAGCAGAGAGCAAACAAATGACGCATGCGCAAAGCTGCCGCTGATCGCGCCCTGGTTTAGAGCGGGATGTAAATGTTTCTTCACTGTCACACTAAAATAAATAATAAAATAATAATCCATTTAGATTGTTAATTTTGTCAAGTAAAAACCGTTTGTACAAAAAATGTTAAAAATATTCTAGTTATGGCAAAAAATGCTCATGTTCTTCTGTGCCTGTGGCTTGTAGGCTAGAAACTAAACCAAACTTAAGAAAAACTAAAAAAAAAAAAAAAAAAAAAACTTAAGTTACTGTGCCAGAGTGTCTCTTTAGAGTAATTTTGCCAATACCAAGCCCTGATAAAGGAGGCGCGTTAATAATACAGCGTCCATCACAATTACATCCAAAAGGTAAATTATGCAAATTAGCCGATGACATCATTTAGCGACTTCTAGCGACTTTTAGGACAGCCATAGCTACTTTCCTTTCCTGAAGAGTTGGCAACACTGTTCATTACTTCAGACAACAACAAACCACAGTGAACATGAAAGAAGAAGCTGATGAGACCGCTTTGGTTGGCCCCGTGGATGGGAAATTTAGTCATTATTCAATGGTATACTAAAAATCCATATGAAAAAAATTACTTCTCACTGTTCTCAGGTCAAATATTTATATGCGATTAAAATGCGATTAATTTCGATTAATTAATTACAAAGCCTCTAATTAATTAGATAAAATTTTTTAATCGAGTCCCGGCCCTAATCATAATATATTAATAGTTATATTAAAAAGCCCGATGTGCATGTTATGTAAATTAAAACAACAACAACAACAAGGAATCCAGAACAAGTTGAAGTGTTTTGCCAAAATAAATAAAATTAGGTTGTACTGCATTTCCTTTCGGATCTCAGTTTAGGCTCAGTTCATTTGTCATCATGGATTAAGAGGAACACCAAGGAAGCTTTGCTTGTGTTTCAAGAAACCAAGGTTTTGTGCAGAGGAGGACAAAGGACCACCAAGTAATTGTTTTGGGTCGCAGGAAAAAACATAAAAACCTGTGATGGCCCCACAACGCAAATGCATAAAATACTCCTCATCTGATATGCATACGACGGAGCTGTTGATGAAGTGCTTTTGAGAAATACCCTTTAATGAGTTTCCTGATCAGCGACAACAAAAGGAAATGATTTAGATTTAAAGGCGGAAGGGAAGGAATAGAGAAGATAAACTCCTACACCGCAGAAAAAAGCTGAATGCCAGATTAATGTGCAGCGCACACAGCTGTGACCATAACGCAGTTGTCTCAACCTGACTCTCAACATAAACCCCAATGAGACATCAATCACTCTGGATGTCTGGATGTCCAATGGCCAGTGAAGAGCACATATAGACCACCGATCCTTGAAGTCTGGCAAACCTCTTCCATTTTTGCACACAGACTATATTGGACAACAGCCAGAATAAAATGAAAAACAGTCAAGGAAAACCTCACCTCTGAGGACTTCAAACAATTTAGCGTCCTAATCAACAGAAGTGTAAAAGAAGCTTTCAAGTAATGCAGCTTTAAGGAAGGAAAATATCTTAATTTGATCACTCACTGTGAACCTAAACAAACCAAAGTCCAAAGAAATGCAGGAAGGGTATTCTTAGACTAAAGAAAACTTTGGATCGGATTGCATCTGAAACTTTATTTTGTATTTCTGATGGCCAAAGATGACAAGACACAGACAACAAGACAGCAAAGGTGAAAAGGTGAGTGGCCTGAAATGTTTTTCTGAGAACAGACATGCTGGGAAAGTATTCACCATGTGTAGTTCCCTTAAAACACTACAGCAATGAATGCCCTCCCATTACTACATTTAGGTTCTTTTAGTATTTCCGTACTTAGTAATTTTGCTCTTGGCTCACCTTTGACCTCTCACATATCTCTTTTGTGAACCAAAAAACCTCATCTACTCTATCTTAAGAAGTGTTTTCAGTACAAAAATGCATCTGATGTTTGTTTCCTATTGCGTATCATCACTAATACTTTATCTCCAACAAAACCTTGACCAATACAAATAGAGCAGAACACATTTTTGTTGAATTACTGAATAATCTGAATGCCAAAGGGACAATTAATTAAAGACAAGGAAGTTATGTTTCTGTATATTGAGTGCATAAATCTCTTCTATGACGTAGGGATTTATCTAGTATCACCCATGCGCTAGCAAAGACAGATGAGTTTTCGGACATCATGCAGTGTTTTTGAGGTGATGAGATAAAAACCTGTCATCTGTTCACAGAGATATGACCCCTGGAAACAGGAAACCACTCTCTGTTTAGTTTCCCTCCATCCTTTTAATGCAGACAACCTGCAGAGGCAGGGAGAGTTCAGTGCCCCCTTCACTCATCAGCTAATTCCACCGCACCTCCGTCAAAAACATTCCTCCACCTCTTATCTCCCTGTATCGTAAACAATGAGGAAACCCACCCCTGAGTGGGGGATTCAGAGGTCAGAGGTCACAGCACTGGGTTTGTTTTGAAGCAGGTATGCCTTCTGGATGACATCACCGCTGCATGCCAAGCCACACTGAGGCTGGGGGGGGGGGGGGGGGGGGGGGGGGGCTGTTTGTCTCCCATGTTGAGCTGATTAAAAACAGATCGGCTCTGCTGCGTGCCAGCCTTGACCCACTGGGATGAACTGCACTCGGTCTGATAACAGCGTACTTTGGGCTTGAGTTAGTGTTCAGTTTGGCTCCAAATCTGAAGCGTGATGATACCCAAGATACTGTGATGATATAAAGTTCAACCTACAAACTATGAGCCAAATATACTTACTAAAACACGGAATGCTGAAAACAGAAATAGCAATTTGAAATCACTCAGTGATACAGTATACTTGACAGCTTTTGTTAGCAGTATTTACTGTCAATCTAAGAGAAAACAGTACTGACCAGGTAGAGGGAATAACCAAAACTATTGTCAAAACAGAGGCAGGTGGTGTGACAGAAGCAGAGCGCAACATCTTACACTCACGTCCGTGGCAGAAAACTATTTTCTATTAAATGTACTCTCTGAAAAGCAAAGAAAAGCTTCTTTGGCCCTGGCTTCTCCGGAGGGTCCTGCATCCCTGGCACTTTTCATACCCCTGTCACAGCCTTTTCAGTGAATTCAAATCACAGCTGAATGAGTAAGTGAAAGAAATCACTGTGATTGGCTTAGCGAATCAGTGCAGGTGAAGAAAAAAAACGGAAACGACAAAAGTAAACAAAGTTCAGTGTTTCTCTTTTGAAATTTCTACATTATTTTTCCAACAACATGATCATCTAGAATGAACCAACTGTACACCAACTGATGTACACAATTCAGAAAGGGCCAGTCCGGTATGGCAATGTGTAGCCTCCTAGCCCTCCAGTTAGTTGCTCTTCCAGTTTCACAGAAAAGTTGTTTCTGTTCAAACAGAAGGAACACATGTAGTCTTTGTGGCAGTTCAAGCACAACTTTTGGGATTGGACCTAGGCAACTTGTGGTGACTAGCATTGTTGTTGGAAGTTATTAGATGTTAGTTTGGAGGGCGTGCTTTGAAAGATAATCCCAGCACTATTTCAACTGCTTTACCTTTCAACTTTAACTTGCAGTAATATGGACGCATTATGGATGGATGCAGTAAATTTATATGCCGTTTTTTTTATTTTTTTAAGTGGTTTATTTGATTTTCTATAAAGGCACATCATAACTTCATCTATGAGTTTTTCTCTTTTAGTGACAGATCTGCAAATAAGTGGCTGGTCCTCCACCATTTTCTGTCTGCTTCAACCAAACAGTGATACGATGTAAAATTGTTAAAAAAAAAAAAAAAAAGAAATACCAAAAATATAGTAGTCAGAGTCAAAACATTTGCATGGGGATTATCTGACGATAACTTTATATTATTAACCAGAAAGCTGTAAAATAAAACTGCCTGTAACTAACTGATGTAGTGCTCACATAAAGTTTCAAATTTCAAATAAGCCATGCCAAGAAGTCCTTAAATGCCTAAGTACTGTCCAACACCATCTGATTATTGTCTGACACGATCAAAAGCTGAGATCAGATGTGACTGAACTTTCTAAAAAGCTAAACACTCAGAGTGACTGATGGTGTCTGACATGCTGTGTAGTGCAGTTGAGCCATCTGAGTCATGCAGTGATTTTGGCATGATGTCATTGGTGCTGCCAGCTCCTCCGGACTGAAGACATCTGCTGACTGGACTGAAGGAGAGCGAGACACTGCCTCCTCCAGCTGTTATCTGCTTCGTAAACATACAGCCTGACCGCTGTTCTAGCTGTGACTCAGAGGTTTACACTGAGCTCACTGATTGCAACACCGCCAGACTCCGTGAGACACCACAAAGGGGCTTGGGACGGGCCTGAAACTCAGTGCCACAGGACAGTCTATGACAAATCAATGCATCAGTTTTCTATAGACAAACTCTTGAGTCAGTGGAAAATTGCTGGTTACACTGAGAGGTATGACTTTCAGCTTTTACATGTGAGTCCACAAAGATTTGTGTCAAGCATCTGATGAATTTCCAGACAGAACCTTACTGTTACAAGATCCCTATGCTGAGCTTACTACATTTGGATTGTTTGTGACTATGGATGTGACTTCTGGTCATCCTTGTGATCATGCACAATGTCAATGAATGGGAATCAAATGCCCCTTTACTTTATGATTCTGAAGCTCAGATTCACTCTGAACAAGACTTCATGCTTAAAGTGAAAATTGTTATTAAACTGTATGCTTCAGATTTAGTCTGACCAGTGTGTAGTCTGCGATGTCTCTCGACCAAGTCAGCCAAGAATTTATGACTCTGTGATCATTCAGTGTGTCGCAAAAGACAAAACCCATTACAGTATGAGTACTGTAGCAGAACGAGGTGTTTCTCTGTTGAAACCCAATGCCAAGTCACTGGAGCGTGACACAGAATATAAGATCCTCACCGAAAAACAGGACGTGCCGCCACCCGCGAGCACCCAGAAAACAAAAGGCTGACTCTGGAGACCCTTCACCTCTGACACCGGTCATAAGCACCGTTTCCCTTCTCAGTGAAACGGAGAAGCCCCGGGCGTTCAGCTCACATCACAACTCCCAGTTAGAAAGGACTCACAGACCAAAAGTGAGACTTCTTAATTCCCTGCCTTGGTTTAGCTGTTAGCAGTGTTGTAAAAAGAAAATAATACAGCAGAAAATGGATTTTAATTTTGTTTCTTTGTTATTATGAATTCACATGGAAAGTAGATAAGTCGATCTGAAAGCCCCAAATCCCCCCAAAACCCTGGGTGACCCAAAATACTCCCACTAATCCCACTGTTCCCATTTAGATGTGTTTACCAGACAAACTCACACTTAAAATATGGAAAACGACCTCTCTACCTCATTTTCCGACACTCCAAACTAAGGAGAAATCCTCACATTTCACACTTACTGATTTTACCTCTGAAGCGCCAATGGAATGAAGCATTAACTGAACACAGTCAGCATGGAAAGTGTATTTCGTGTGTGTTTTTGTGGCGCTTAAATATTAACCTGAGCCGCTTCTTTCTGTGTAAAATAAATAGAAACCAGCAACAGAGAGAGAAACAGATCGACCACATACCTCATCAGGTTTTGTAAACCCTGTTTGCTGGAGTTTCTTCTCACCAGAGAGTTGGACATGTTTGTCTCCAGTCTTCTTTTACGACTTCTAATACTTCTATTTCTTCTTTTTGTTACCTTCTGGTAGAAATAAAAGAGATCACACTTGAGATTCCTCCCCGCTTTTCTTCTTTTCCAGCACGACACTGAAGGCAGCTGTCTGACCCGCAGCTGTACCAAAGAGCTGAGCTCCGATTATGTGTGCGAGAGTGTGCGTTATGCTGTTAAAGAGTCTTCGCACACACACAGACACGCACACACTGTCCTATTGTTGTATAGCACACACTGAGTTTTCTCCCCTGCAATGCTTGTTGGGAATGTCAGCGAAGCTCAGAGGGACTCCCTCTTCTCTTTCTCGGAGGCTGGGTTTTTAGTCATTACACACACACCCCCCACCCTCTCACACACATGCACACACACACGCTTCACCCCCCTTCCTCCGTCCTACATGTGGTTTTCATTGAAGAGCTCAGAGCAGCGGGGCCCAACATATCTCTCTCTCTCTCTCTCTCTCTCTCTCCCTCTCATTTCTTTCTTTCTTTACTCCGTTATCCCTGGTCATGTGGTCTTCCCTGGGGGAAAATGAAAGACGATACCCCCTCCTCAAAAGAAAAAGAAAAAAAAATCCCCTACCGAACCATCCTGAGCTCCTCCCCAACATTTTAATCTCCCTTGGCAAAGTAGCAGAATTGGTGAGACAGCCTTCACTGAAGTATCTGCATCTCAGTATAAGAATACTTCAACAATACTCCGATCCAAATATTGCTTTAAGATTGGTCAACCGTAAAATACAAACGAGACAAGTTTTGTTGTACAAAATGATATCGAGACAGTTTTAAATAGACACTATAGAAAACCCAAGGCCATTTCTAATAAAAACAAACAAAAATAACATGAATTACTTCAGAAAGCTCCTGTGACATTTGCCTGCCCGCATACAGTATGTATAAATACAGTACATGTAATACAAGTGAAAGCCCCTTCCAGCAGCTTCAGTGACTATGACACTTGTACACCTTTAGCAAGAGGAAGACAAAAACCTACAAATGGAGAAGGACATGGTGGATGGATGGGTCAACAAAACATTCCATTTTCTGTTAACATTGTTATTAAAATAACTGTTTCCTATTAACAGTCACAATCAATACATTTGACCTCTGAGTAGTTAATATCTTAACCACGTCACTGAATATTCCTTAACTTTAAAAACAGTGTTTCAGTAAACTTAGCCCAGTATTTGTTATACCTAAATCCAGCCATACATTAAAAATAGTGGCGTAAGATCAGAAAACTGTTTCAGGGTCGGAATGGAAAATGACCTAGATACCAAAGAACAAAAGCATTATTATTTAAATATATAGACAGTCATGGTTGTGTGAACTGAATACTGTCAGTGAGGAATTTTGTTTTAATATAATATATATTAACATAATGTCAAATTAATATATATTTTAATCTCTGTATGAAATTTGATCGTAACCCACTGCCATCTTTCAGCCGTTCAGGGCCTAAAACTTAATGAACTAAATGACTCTCTGATCTCCGACCACATGTAGACCACCCATAAGGCCTTCTCTCTGACTGGTTAGCTTTTGTGTGATTTTGCCTTTGATTTCACTAGCTACGTAACATTGCTGCTTTGCAGTCTAAATTGCTTGTCACAGTTGGAAAAAGACACGTCAGCTAAGTTTGGTGAGCTTGACAATCTGTTTGGTGAGCTTACCATCTGCTGGGTTTAGAAATGCGGCCAAAATTAAGACAAATACATGTCCTATTGCTCTTGTTGTGTATTACAAGCAAGTTAGTGAGCCAAGGTAATTTGAACTGAGAGACCACGTAGTTGTTGTATCTAATCTTTTTAATGTATTAATGTGAGGAGGGTTAGAGTGACGTGTTCTATTCCCTCCCCTTTAGTGGAAACATGAGTAATGTTTTACTAATAGTATAAATCATGAAACCTCCTGCTGAGTACTCTGCATCTTTGTTTTCGTCCATCCCTCCCAAGACCCTCACCGATACAGCGCGCCACCGTTACTATGGCAACCCGCTCAAGTGAGTCTTGCTTGGTGGCACGTCCAACAAAAGGGCATTCTGGGAAGTGAATTCACGGCGTGGATGGCCCCCTTCATGCTCAAGCCCATAAAACAGAGCTGCCGTTTCCAGTCAACACTAGCTGACCTGAACACAACCTTGACACTCTAAAACAAACAGCATGCAGGCACAAAGCAGCTGAACAGCTTTTACCAGGAGGTAATGTGATTTCATCACATTCCTTCTCTTCAGTAGAAACATTAAAGATATTTTAGCAGTATAAATCAAGTTTGTTAGCTCATTCACACAAAATTTCTGCAGTATTTTTGTTTTTTCTTTCCGCAAAAAAGGCTTATCCAGTGAGCTAAAGCTGCAAAAATAGATGAAATGAAGAAAAAAATATCTGTCTTTTTAGCAGAGGATGTTATTTTTTTCCTCCACATTTAAGAACATTATGTAACGAACTAATCTAAGCTTAAAAGTTGATTTACAAGTGCTTTTGAAAGCTGAAAGACCCAAAGTGTTCAGCACAGAGGATCTTAAGAAAACACATACCGTTCATACTGGACTAGCTGAAGGAGGAACGGTTGGATTTCTCTCTCTACTGTAATATTGTACCATCTTTACTATGTAAAGTGCAATGAGAAGACATATGCTATCATTTGGATCAATATAAATAAAACTCAACTCAGTTGAATAGAAAACACTTTCAGGTGCAACGTGTAGCATAAGAGATAAAAACTTAAGCCTGGGTACCAGCTGAATATAAGTGTCACTTCATTTGCCTTGAACAGATATGGCCTCGCTCACGTATGAACAGATTTCCACAGTGCCAGACATGAGAACCAAACTGATGACACTGAAACAGGAGAATCTTTGAATAAAGCCCTTGTTTCAGTCATCTTGTCATTCTGCCAAACGGTCACCCTGATCAGAACAGATACGCAATGTCAACACTCACATCCAGGAAGTATAGACAGACTCCAAAGAAGACCTAAAAAACACGAAAATGGGTATTCAAACTTCTGTTACTAAGCTCAAAAGGATCCAGATCTGATAAGATACAGAGAGCTCATGACAAAACTATCTCAACTCCCCAAAATATGAAGATTCAGAGGGTTGTTGCAAATGAAACATCCACTTTTTTCTCAACTTGTGATTTTTTCTTCACTGGAACTTCTGGTAGACAGAGCACTGAAGACAACACACATGCTAGCTAGTTTGCTAGATAGATTGATAATTAGCTAGTGTGAAGCAGATCAGTTTGTAGGTTATCAAAGAAACAAAACATTTCTATTTAATAATGAATGTAATAATGTAGATAGTTCCTGCTCTAAATTCTACATCCCTAGAGATAGGAGCCATTCGCAGACAGTTGTGTTGCATCTCCTCCTCCACCTTTCCTGCTGGAGAACAATTACTTCCATCCATATATAGAGACACAACACTGTGTCTCTCGGTTCCCTTTCAGCTCAGTGCAACCTTTGTGTTGCTGGACGTTATCTTGTGTTGCCAGGTATCCAGCCACCATCAGACCAGTGCACTGGTAGATTCTGGAGGTGAAATACCTCTTTCAGATGTCCCACCTGGATTCAGTATAATAAGTGGACACAGCTGTATTTGTACAGTTGTATTCATTGTTGGCATAACTAAACTTCAACAGAAATAATTAAAAAATAAATGTTTTCTGGTAATATATTTAGGTTTTATTTTGTCTTCCAATGAGAAGCATCCTCATGAAATCAGCCGTCTGCATGAGTCAAATCATCTGTATGCCCTTAAGCAAGGGTCCCTTAACCACATTTAAAGGTGAAGGCGAGGTCTTACGCCGTGGTCTGAACTGCAACACAGAAATGATGATATGATATGCCATCATAGTTTCCTCCTCACCATACCCTAGTTCCGACTGATTTAAAGGCGAACTACTGTTTTTACAACCTGGACCTTATTTCTGGCATAAAATACAATCGTTACTCACCCATATAACTTTGTTGTTATTTGGAGTCGTTTGTCAGATATTTACATTAGCGTATATCCATATAGTGAGAGTGAGTGGGGCACCGCAATGGATCCTCTAAATAACGCATTATCTGCCGCAAAACTTGTTCATTTCACCAATATTTTGTTATGATACGCTAATGCTATTCCCCATCGAGTCCAGAGTTACCTGTTATCATTATCCGGGGTCTGTAGTTTGACCTACCCCGCGCGGCTTGTTTACTTGTAATTTACTACTACTGCTAGTTTTTTGCAACATGGCTGAATATTTTTCCGATTCTGAGGTTGTGGACGACGACTTTGTTTATGATGGACGTCCTTACCGTTTTGAGCTAGAGTATACGGATGAGGAGCTCGTTGAAAGGAAGATGCGGAGGCAGAGAGTGGAACAGCTGGCCGCTAATGTAAATATCTGATGACTCCAAATAACAACCTAAGTTATATGGGTGAGAAAACGATCGTATTTTATGCCCGAAATAAGGTCCAGGTTGTAAACAATAGTAGTTCCCCTTTAAAGACATCATTATATGCACTTTGCCAAGTGTTTCACATTTTGTGACAGTTTCTGCATGTAATTCTAGTTGTGTTAGCGTAAAGGTGGTAGTAGTGAAGCAAAACTGCTCATTTCTTCTGCTTTTATTGCTTCTAAACTCATTATTTTACAGTAGTACAGGCAGATTGACTGTATGCTAATATCCCCATCTCTTTCTTATGCTTTTGCATTTGTATTTTTTAATTTGTAAAGTTGTCAGTCTTTGTATCCAGATTTTCTCTGTTGCTACAGCATTGACTCTATACATCAAGGCGATAATTAAAAAACTCAAAGCCCTGTTGTGCACTCGAATGACAAAGTGTCTGCGTGTACTGTTAAACAACTGTATATATTGGATGTGATTGCTGAATTGTGTCTTTTTGAAAGTTATTTGTTGGATGCAGCAGCTTGATTGCACCACTAGCTAAGAGGTGTCAAATGATCCAACAAGTACTTATTTTTCACACATCAAGACATTGTTTTGTGTTCAGGAAATCCTGAAGGCTCAACTTTAGTTTTGCTTATTTGGCCATAGCAGGATTAAAGCTCTGGGTCGTCTGGAACAAAAGAACACTCTTGGAGATCTGCTCCCTTCTTGCCCCCTAAGAGCTGGTGTTGATCCAATACGGCGACAACCCTGCCAGGTCAGTGTTGACCTGCGACCTAGCGCTTCTATCCAGTGCCAGAGCTGCTGTCATCACCTCCCACTCAGAGCAGCAATTTGGAGATATCCTAGTCTGACACTGAGTACCGAACAATGCCAAGCTCTCTTTGGCAACAGAATTTACACACTGGAATTCATGCACAAATCATTCAAAAACAGGAACCAGCAGCAAGATATCACATTGGTCAGGTAAGAAGTAAGGGGCTCAAAGGCATTCTCATCTTCTGATCCATCATTTGTATGGTTAAAGTGGACTTACTATTCTCATTTCCAGCTCTATATCTTTTATTCTGGGAATTCACTAAAGCAGCTTTAAACAGTGAAAACACATCATTACTTATGTCATACTGTTTTACTCCCCGTGAAAACAACAATAGCTCAAGGCTCTTCAAGGTGCTTCTTAAAAGCCCACTTTGTCCTGGGGCAGGCTTTGCGGAAGCCTTTGCTTGTGATCACCAACTCGTCGTCCAAACTGTGAACCCACTAGGTAACACTTTGGATAGGGAATGGCAAGTGCTAGGAGATCCATCTGTGCATTTCCGAGCCTAAATTCACTCTGCATTATTAGTGTGTAAAGCAGAAATACCCCAGTTCACATCTGCCTTTAACAGATCACAAGTAGAAAGCACCCAAGATGCAAAGAGACCACACTGAGTCTGATCACTTAGGCCACATTCAGAGATAATCTGGGCCACATATACCACATTCTTTCAGCAGTATCAATGGGAATGTGTTCTTGGCCTCAATGAAGGACCACCTGTTCAACCTTTATACTCTGCAGCGGAACATTTTTGTGTGCCAATAAAATGTAGCAGTGTATGTATCCCTGATTGTATATTCAGCTCTTCCCTGACTCTGAGAGCATGCATCGCTTGTTCCAGGTCACCTGACCTCCATCAGTAATGCAGACATTTCTCTTCCACCAGTTAAAAGCGACAACACAGGTGGTCTTTGCAATTCGAAATAATGTACGTGTTTATGTAAAGCAATGAAGTGACACCTGAGTGCAAGTACTCGAGACGCATGTGGAGACACCAAGAGTGAACTGACGTACTGAGAGATGTTAAATTGTGATCGACCACCACAGACACATGTTAATAACAGGTGGGAACAGGCCTAAAGATTACAGCAGGTCTGTTTGGCAAACACTTGCTCTTGCATGGATATGGCTATTTGCATGCTCAAGTACATAAAATGCTTACCAAACCTGTTTTGTGATAACATCTATGAACATTTATCAAGAAGCTTGGCTTGACTGTGTGGACGTGCTGTGCCTGGAGCAAATGTACAGCTCCTGTGACAAATTGACATTAAGTGTTGCACAAAAACAACAGTTGGAAAACCTTTCAAGTTTCATCTGATGCAGGGCAGTTTGAGCGTTCAAGCATCCAATCTACAGAGTATCTAACTATCCAATCTAACTGCTCAAAGGTTTGAAACCACAGTGGTCACAGCCTGTAAATATTTAGGTAATATTATCAATAAAAATGTATGATTTCAATACAATGCTGAAAACCTTCTGTTAATGCTGAAACAACATTCATGCTATCATTCTATCATGAATATAAGTCTGTTAATGGTGTCATGTTGCATAATAAGTAGTATTTTTTACTTTTGATACTTTTCAGTGCTAAGTCGTAGTACTTTATATACTTCTACTAAAATGATGCTTTTGGACTTGGGTATTTGTTTTAACGTGGTATTGCTTCTTAAGCAAATGGCGTCATATCTTCCACCACTGACAACAGTGTGAGGCACACTACATGATAAATGGTAGCAACAAGTCAATAGGTTATAATGGACACTATGGTAAGCCTAGAAGGGAACACATGTTAGTCATTTGCACTCCTTAACCACATTCAGGTGAGTTTGTAACAATATTTAAGACAGCCAAGCCTTCATTTTAATCTCTGGCAGTTAATTTGGCAGATGAAAGGTTAGGTGTGCAAAAAGGTGAAAGCATTTGTTGGTTCTGACTTCACAGTGAAGAATTTGTCTGTTTCAGAGAGAAGGTACAAAATGATTCATTCATTCATAACAGCACTGGATGTTAGAAATAATGTAACTGAATGGACATGCTCATGTCTACTTAAGGTACACGGTAAGATGTAAGAAAGATAAACTTAGGATATTGTGATGAAAATGCCACAGTGAAATTCTGGGAGCAAAATATATTTTTTTTGTTTCTTGTTTTTTCTAACAGTTAACTAACAGTTAACTTCGCTGGTACAGAAATAAGTGGCTGAAGTGTTCAAGACACATGCAGACAACTGTTTCAAAACCTGGATACAGTTACAGTCAGTCACAGGGGAATATGAATAAGTGTGTTTCTTCTGTTTCATGTAGGCATGTCAGGGTCCTTACACACTCAGGGTGGATGATGAAATGTACATCACAGGGACCCTTGTGATTCCTTTCAGACACATGACTGCCAAAACCATGACTTGGCCTTGACACAACTTCTTCATAAATCTCCTGCGGAGCAATACATTGAGCAGTCGTATCGCCTCATTGTGCAGCTGTGAATATTTGTGGAGGCATTACATTTCAGATTCTTCACATTATTAAAACATGGAAACAAGCTGGAAAGAAGCTGACGAGAAGAAAGATGATCCCAGGAAAAAGATCTGTGACTGAAATGATAGAGGGAACATCTGCTGCTGGATGAACTCGTTCGTATACTGTAAACAGCTGAGTGGTCTGAATACTATCACGTAAACTTGTATTTTATGCTGCTGAGGCCCTTAGGGATTTTTTGTTTTACTAGAGAACATGATGACTTTTTTCTGCTTGTGGTGGTAAATAAAGACAGGTCTCCATGCCAGCACAGATCTGCTGACACTCTGCTCATAATAAAGGCTTTCTGAGTTCAAACTGTAGAAACTGTATTTTTTCCCCCCTATTCTCTTACTGTGAACCCTGTTTATGTATACTGTTTAACCACTCAGAGGTTTGGTCTTAACATGCTTGACTGACTGCCTACTCCTGTGCTCGTTGCACTACATCTTGTCCCAAAGTCTTCTCAAAGTGAAGTTAATGACTGGATTGTGTCCAGTTGGAAGGCACTTCCTAATGGTATTTGTTGTGTGGATTCAGTTGTAGCATGGTGCTACAAGTAGGAATTTGTACTCCTGCCTCAATGCTTTTGTCAAGACCCAGATAACCACAATAAAAACAAGCCAAATTCAGTTGTGTTCTCCTAAACATTTTGCTGGTACAATTTACTCAGCAGCAAAATCTAGAAGATGATTTGGGTCATCATCAGGGTACATCAGTGCTGCACTTTGCTGGTTAACACTAAAAGTCAAAAGAGGGCTGTCAACAAATAAGTCTTGTTAGCCCTAGTATGAAGTGAGTTACGCATGGTTCTGAGGAGGGCAAACCCAAGGAAAGCACCTGGCCCTGATGACATCGCAGGTCATGCTCATCGGAGCTAGCTGATGCGTTTACAGACATCTTTAATCAGTCCCTCCTCCAGTCCTAAATGCCTATCTGATTTAAGTCCACAGCCATTGTGCCCCTCCCAAAAGATGAATCCTGCTTGAATGACTACCGTCCCATTGCACTCACCCCAGCTGTTATGAAGTGCTTTGAGAGGCTGCCATCCATCCATCCCTCATGCATTTAGAGGGTAAGGACACAAATCTGACAATGCTTTTCATTGATTACAGCTTGCCATTCAACACAGTCATACCATACAGACTTTCTGAAAAGCTCTTGACCCTCATACTGAGACCCTCCCTCTGCAACTGGGTGCTGAACTCCCTGACAGCCAGTCAGAGTGGGAAACTGGACATGACTGTGTGCATAGGGACCCCACAGGATAGTGTTCTTAGTCTGCTGTACATCCTCTATACTAGGGCTGGGCGATATATCGATATAAAAAATATATCGATATATTTTTTAATGCAATACGGAATTAGACCATATCGCGTATATCGATATGGTTCAAATTTGCACTTTAATCCTTGCTCCAGGCAAGCTGCTGACCCGGAGCTCTCTGCACTGCTCCCCGCGCCCCCGCCCCTCCTCTTTCATGCACAGAGGAGGAGCGCAACAGTGTCTGTGGAGTGTGCGGAGGAGAAATAAGTTAGTAAAAGAAAAAGCAGTGGCTCAGTAATTTGGAGATGGTTCCGATTCAAAGTATCAGATGAGCAACAAAATTACATTATATGCAGAGGTTGCGCTAGACTTTTTCGTTGTCTGTCATTTTGACTGACAGGGTCACATGAATCCCGTCATAATCTATTTTTACCCGTCACTTTATTTTTTAAAATGATAATAATGCAATTCAAAAGCATTTAATTTTCATTCAAATTTAATTAACTTTAAGTACTTTTTCAGTATTGACAGTACTGACTTTAAATGGTAGGGGAAAAAAAACGTCTATGGTTAGGCGAGCTCTGACGTGTGCATCAGTATAATCGGTGTACCAGGAAATCGTGCACTGATAAAAGTTCTGCGATGTTTGGAATGCAAACTGCGATTAGAGACAAGAGCCAATTAATAACCTCACTCGCCACCAAGTGGTCAGGGGTGTGAACTGCAATCTGTCAAAATGACAGATGGCCTTCAGATTTTTCCGTCACAGTTTTAAAAAAAAAAAAGGTCAATGACGGAAAATATTTGGTTCATGCGACCCATGGTTATATGTAGGGAGTGCCATAAAAAAGTTACAGCCAGGGGTGGAAGCACTACAAATCTTTTTCACCACCTAAAACAGTGGCACAAACTGCAGTACGAAGAGTGTGTGGAACTGCACGCTGCAGAAGCACCAGTCGCAAGCCATCCACAACCCGAAAAAGCTCCATATCGGGATATATATCGTATATCGATATTCAGCCTAAATATATCGGGATATGACTTTTGGTCCATATCGCCCAGCCCTACTCTATACCAATGAATATGTGGCCTCTCAGACCAACACCAGCTTCATAAAGTTTGCAGATGACACCACAGGCATTAGACTGATCACTGGGGGATTGGAGACAGCATACAGAAGAGAGGTGGGAGACCGGTATCCAGGTGTTAGAACATTAATCTTTCCTTACATGCAGAAAAAGACCAAGGAGATGAGGAAGAAGGAGCAACACCTCCCATTATACATCAGCAAGACAGAGCTGGAGAGGAACCTACATCAGCGAGGCCCTCACTTGGTCTCTTAACACTCAGCAGCTTCTGAAGAAATCCCAACAAGGACTGCACTTCTTCAAGAGGCTGAGGAAATTTGGCATGTCAACCAAAATCTTCCACAAATTTTACAGAAGTACAGTTGAGAGCGTCATCACTACCTCGCTCACAGTGTGGTTTGGGAACTGAACTGCTCAGGACAGTTAAAAGCTGCACAGTTAATTTAAACAAGACTTTCAACAAAACAGTTTCTAGCCTTAGGCCAACACTGCCTCACCTCCCCATCTCTCCCATTGACTCTCCCATTAGAAGAGACACAGAGCTCTCTTCTAAACTCCTGCAACTTGTTTTAGTTTGTTGATTTTACATTTCTTTCTTTTTATTTATTTATTGTTTTTAGTAAGGGATTGAAGTAAGAGTTCCTTTTAACAGTCTAGACTGCTGCTTGTACTGACCATATGACATAAACATCTTGAATCTTGAATCTATGACAGTCACAGTCTATTTCATTTTGTTGTCAATCAGCTATACAACACCGGATGCAGAACAGACTACTGATGGTGAATAAGATCGATGGTAAATGGTACACAGTAAGTTTGTGTTCATTTCAAATACTTGCAACTGATACAGACTGGCTCAGTGGTGAAGCAAGAATGATGTGACTGTGTATGGGTATAGAGTTCTGTTCAGCCGTCCTCCCTGCATGCTCAAACCTCCTCTGGGTTTTATGAGCTTTAGTCAGGATGGCATTTATGGTAGTATAGTTATTTTATAGCCCCCACCAGGAGCTTTACAACATGTAGTAGACATGTTGAGTGTACTCACGGAGTAATGCAGCGGCGATTCCACGTTCAGGTGGAGGAATGCAGCCTCATTAAAGCGGCCGAGCGCAGGAACGATGCATTCCTGTTAAGTGAGGTAAAGTGGGAGTCCATAAGACACATGTTGAGATGTAGAAGCAAACCTGCTAAAAAAAGACACGTTTAAGAACTTAAAATAAAACAAATATGAATACTATTATTATATGACTAAAGCCACAAACTAAGGAATGGTAATTCAATAAAAACCTCAGACACAAAACTTTACACTGTAAAACCTATTGAAGGTTGTTTGGTTGGTTTTAATAAGACTCACATGGGCTCTGATGAAAGTAAGTTCTGTTTATCTGCGGCTGACCAGAACAACATATCTAGATCTTTAAAAGCTAGACTACTGTCTTCAGTAGCTATAGGCAGGGTACTGATAATTTAATTACCTCTTTATAGTGTGAACCTATTTTTTCAGAACATTACTGCCACTGCAGCTCTGAAGGAAACTACCCACTGGTTTGTGTTTGATCTCATTATATCAGCATCACTTTTACTGTTCGCTGTCCTACAGTAGTCCTCAGACCTGGATTAAGTTCTGCTAATGCCACAGGCTTTTTGTGAGCTTGCAAATTATGGGGTGGTGCTGGGAAAACACTTACATCAAACACAATGTATTTGTCTGAAGAGGTGATTCATTCATTTTAAATAAAGAAAGAAAATAACAGTAACTTTCAGCTTGTTTGAAGTCGCAAGATGCACACTCCTCTACAGACTTCTGTTAATGTATCTTGGGTACAGCATGATAAAAGTATCACTGCTCTTGGCAGCTTAAGAAGTTTGCTGTTGTATTAAACTGGCGCTGTTGTTGCCAAGGTAACTTGTTAGTGGTGGACATCATAAATCAGTTTGTTCACTGAGACTGTTTTGTAGTCACTGTCTGCTTTGTACTTAATTACCCCAAGTAAAGTGTTGTGTACCATAGACTGTATATAAATATGAACAATGCATCCCCACTTCCTCACACCGGCCAAACTGACGCTATTTTCCCGGGGATACGGGCGACGGCATCTTGTGAGTTCCGAGCCAGAGTCTGCGCAAGTCCTGATTAATACTGCGCTCTGCTCTACCAGTTACAAAGAAATGCTGGATTATACGGTGTTTTTTTCCTACTCTCACGTTGTCATGCCAGCTAGTAACATCATGAGGTCACATCCTGCTTCTATGGCATCAAATAACTAAAACGAAACTTATCAGAAAAACTGACACTTGAACATGCATGATCATTATATTAGCTACCTAAAATGACAGAAACTATACTGGGAAAAAATTTATTTTAAGCGTAATTTAATTAAATTTATTTCATTTCAGTTTTATTTGTATAGCGTCAATAATAACACTAATTGTCTCAAGAGACAATTAGTGTTTTTATTTACAGTCTATGTTGTGTACACATCAGTTCAGTGGCTCAGTATGTTCCGTTAATGCTTCCTGCAGTCTCATTAACTGCTACTGGCGCTGAGTAATCAATGTTTGAACAAAATACAAATTGATTAATGAAACAAATTGGGAAACTGATGCCCAACAGCAAGAAGGTTCCGGGTTCGAATCCATGGGCCGACTGGGCCTTTCTGTGTGGAGTTTGTGTGTTCTCCCTGTGTCTGTGTGGGTTCTCTCTGGGTACTCCAGCTTCCTCCCACCATCCAAAGACATGCTCATTAGGTTAATTGGTGATTCTAAATTGGCCGTGAGTGTGAGTGTGAATGGTTGTCTGTCTCTCTGTGTTAGCCCTGTGATAGACTGGAGACCTGTCCAGGGTGGACCCCGCCTCTCACCCGATGACAGCCTGGATAGGCTCCAGCACCCCCCACGACCCTTCACAGGACAAGCGGTTACAGAAGAAGAATGAACGTTTAGCTCAATGCAACAGCTTTCCCAGATCTCAGCAATGGCAATGAATTGTTAATGCAAACAATAACTGTACTTCTGAGGAGCCTTGTCGACATAATGAATTCCTTGCCGCACACTGCCAATTTCAAGTATAAATTTAAACTTTTAAAGTCTTAACCTTTAATATAGTTACAGACTTAAAGGGGAACTACTGCTTTTTACAACCTGGACCTTATTTCTGGCATAAAATACAATCGTTTACTCACCCATATAACTTTTGTGTCATTTGTAGTCAATCGGGAGGTATCTGCCGCGAAACTCGTTCATTTCACCAATATTTTGTTATCGTATGCTAGTACTATTCCCCGTTGAGTCCGGAGTTACCTGTTATCATCATCCAGGGTCTGTAGATTGACCTGCAGGATGATGTCTTCTGACCTGGATGATGTCTGTCTGATCTATCTATCTCTGAGCGCCGCGCGCACCCGCAATGGTCGGCTTGTTTACCTGTAATTTGCTACTGCTATGGTTCGTCCACAACTTCAGAATCGGAAAAATATTCAGTCATGTTGCAAAAAACTAGCCGTAGCAAATTACAGGTAAACAAGCCGACCTAAAGAACTAATTACATAAAATGAATCTGGGGTTCTATTCAGGCAGAATCAGCAAATATCCTAAAACTCAGTGGAGAGAAGACTCGTATGGAAGTGAAGATAAACAGGGGTCCAGTGTTACAGCTTGGTTATTTACATTTGTAGGTCCAATGCACTGTACATCTATACACCTGTACATCTTTGTAAACTTGAACAGACCACAAATGTCATGCTGCTCTCTGTGGTTTTGAAGCGCTCAGCAGGTATTGAGCTGGATTAGGGGCGTCATTGGTGGTTCCAGACCAAACCTATTTTGCATGTAATTGGATCAGTATTTAGCAACCTAAACATTAATGGAAGCTTTGCTGATGATCTTTTGATTGATATCTGGTATGGTAATAGTTTCTTGTCAAAGTACTCTGTAAACTCTGTAACTAAAAGTATTTATTGTCTTTAACAGACTTGGAATGCCAGTAAAAAATATAGAAAAAACATTTGTTTCTTGATAATTATCAACCGATTCATTAATTTTTCCAACTGTGGGAGTTTGCTCTTGCCACCATCGCCTTCGTGTTTGCTCTAGGGGGTTTCAGACTGGGTTTTGTAAAGCATCTTGAGACAAATGTATTATTATTGATGCTATATAAATAAAATTGAATTGAATTGAACTTATGTTGTGGAAATGTTCTTGGTTTGACACACTGAAGAGCCACAGCCTCTTTTCACTTCTTTAAGCATCTTTTAGTCCTTACATCTACAGAAAATAAAGTCTAAATATGACTGTGTTTGCATATGAACATAAGTCTACAAATGTCTGTAAAATGTGTTGGGAACTTCTGCACTAACCTAAAGGTGTGCTGTATACTGTCACATTTCCACGAAACAGTCTGAGGGTTGGTTGTACGCACAACAAAACCCTAGAGCAAGGGTGTTAAACTTATTTTAGTTCAGGAGGAGCCACATACAGCTCAATGTGATCTAAAGTGGGCCAAAATATTATAGTACAATAACTTTTACATAACGACAACTGCATATGTTTCCCTATGTTTGAATGTAATGAAGTACAAGTACATCATGAAAAAGTTTACATTTAATGAGCTATCCTTTTACAAAACATTTATGAACAACCTGGAATATTTTTAAAAAATTTTACGGAGCAATTTTATTCTTTTTTACCGTTTAGTTCTGGATGTTGTGTTCCGTCTGGTACTCTGACCGAAACGGTGGACAAATTAGGAATAGTAGTTACTTTTGTAGCGCTCTGTTCTCTTATTTTACAGGAGGGTCAAAGCTATTCTGAGTAATCACTCTTTGCATGGGTGGTGAACGGATGACAGGTCTACTAGTATTAAATTTGGGATGTGTGTATAGCAGCAGTTAGAATGTCTGACTCTTTCTAGGATGCAGAGAGACCTGGTCAGCATCCCATACATGAACAAAACCACTGTGGCCCCATAGGTCCCTATTCCACATTGTCGCAAAGCTACTTCTAGAAGCACACATAACATTTATTTTTGACCAGGTGCTCCCCACCTTTAAAGTTAATATCAATTAAGTCCATCCATTAAGTTAATTAGTCTATGGTACCAAACCATTGGCGCACACGCATTTTGGAGCTCATTTGAATCCAATTCACAGTGTCTTAACAGTACTCACAGTTCCGGGGATGCAGGTGCTGTTAAATATAATTTGGCAAAACCCTCCTTCAGCAGTGTCCCGTCACGGTGGTGTAGAAACACGTACTCAGCCTCCGTCTACGTTTATAAGCATCCAGTAGGTTCTCAGCAGCTTGGTGCAACAAGTGTTTCCCAAGAACAAGTCTCTCATACTGCTAGCACGACGAGGTCACGGTTTAGCATCAATTAAGCAGAATTCCCGACGGAAAAAGGCTCCCACTGAGCGTCCAGTCTCTCCAGTAAACAAATACACTACGTCGAGCAGACAGGCACGTAACTAAATCATACTAACTTAAATAAATATAGTTTATTGAAATAAGTTTTTGCGGTTCTCGGTCTCACCCACCAGGTTAACCGGTAGGTTAACTTGAACATCACTAACTGGCTAATCAAACAGATTGACACCTGTACCATTTAGAACACAAGACTATGATGCGTTCAGGAACCATGTTGAACATAGGACATTCCAGAGACTTAATAAACCGTCCCAAATACCAGTAATCTTCTATGTCATTTCCGCATTTTGCACTTTGCAAATTCACGCTGCGGGCCAGATTAGATCCTCTGCCGGGGCCGTTTTGGCCCGTGGACCGTATGTTTGATACCCCTGCCCTAGAGTGAACCAACATGAAAAGGACCCTCTAGAGCTTACGGATATGTCATGACGTTTTTTGTCAACAGCAAGATGGGGGCTCAATAGCTTTGTGAAGCATCTTGTGAAGAATGCTCTGAGGTTCTGGTCACGAAGTCTTCTCTTGATCTTTGACACGGAAACGTGTTCACCTAGGAAGCGTCCTTGAATTCATGTGCAGTCATTTAAAGCTTTTGTCCACCATGCCAAGGATTTTATTTTTTGCTCTTCTGTAGGAATCTACCCCAAACATACATTCGTCGTCATGTGTTTTGAGTCTTGTGATTATCTTCTTCCGCTACTTTACTCATTATTTTGCCAACTCATCTTCACACTAACTTGCAACTCTTAATCAATTCTAAGCCATGGTAGTTCTCTCTTAGAGCTCGATGAAAGTCTCTTCTCTAAAACAGCATTGAAAAAGCTGGAAAGCAGGAGCAGAAGAGGTGTTAACAGGGTAAGGTGGCTCATTTTTAACTTTAGTATTAATTAGACAATATCTTTAATCGTAACAGACTTATTTTAGAAGTAAGCGTTGTATCTGTTGCCATCTCTGAAAGCCAGTAGGACATTTTGAAATCAGATAAACTTTGACGTTTGTCTTGTCTGACTAATTTACTCCCAACACAAACCAGATGGAAGGAAAGTTGGGCTGCGTGCAAGAGCCCGCCACGTTCCCGAAACCTGCTCTCGGTACAGAGGAGCATAGCCCGCCAAGTGCTCATGGAAAGGGACAAAGTCAAAAAATAAATAAATCTCTGTCAACCCAGAGATGACAACTAGAATGGAGAGTGGCTATGTGTCTCTGGAGTTTAACAGTCCTTCAGCTGAGAGGAGGAAAGAGAGAACCACTGCTTCTCCATCTGTGGACTCTGGTGTGCTGAAAGTGAAACCATATGGCATTCAGGGCAATTGGGAGAAAGTTAATGAGATTTTGAGCAGGCACTAAATCCGCTCCTTGAACTTTTACGATGACCTCCCACAGGCTGGACATAATAACCCTAAATGACTTAACAGCCTGGGTCAGTTATTAGGATCTGCTTGGGTTACAGTCATGAGGTCTGTGTGGGGACAGCATGACGCAGGGCACGACTGCAGAATATGTCCCGGATTCAGAAGAGTTAGGAGATGGAAAATCCCTTAAGTAGGTTCAACCAAGTACGTTTAAGTGCTGTAGAAAATAACTAACTGATATTAATGAGATGAATGTGTTAGGAAATACAGAAAAGTGGAATTAAGAGACACCAAGGATGAAAAGGGAAACCGTGACAGAGCTCATGCCACCACAGTGATGCTCCAAATGTGTTATTTCCATACAAGGGCTGTACTTTCACTAATAACATGGTCTAAAATCATTTTTTACATCTGAACTATACTCACTGATTCTGTGGCTCATGTGCCAAATGTGTCATAGAAATTTCGCTGAAGTCTGTTGAAACAATTCCAGAAAATGTGACATGTACATATAATCCTCAAATGTATAAACGTAATATACACCGATCAGCCACTACATTAAAACCACTGACAGGAGAAGTAAATAACACTGACTATCTTGTGATAATGCAATGTTCACTTGTGGAACGTTTGGACCTCGCATTCATGTGGATGTTACTTAGACATGTGCCACCCACCTAGACCAGACCAGACACCCTCACCCCATAGCAATGACACTCCTTGATGGCAGCAGCCATCCCCAGCAGGATGCAGCCTGACACAGACACACACACAAAAACAGTTTAGGAACAACTCAAAAAACATGAAGAACAGCACAAGGTGTTGACCTGGCCTCCAAATTCACTAGATCCCAAACTGATCAAGTATCTGTGGGATGATCCACAGAGGCCCCTCCTCTCAACCCATAGGACCCAAAGGCCCCCACTAACAACATTCTGTTGCCAGACACCACAGGACACCCTCAGAAGGCCCATGTCCATTCTCTGATGAGTCACAAGTGTTTTGGGATGACATTGGTACATGGCTCGTTGGTCTAGGGGTATGATTCTCGCTTTGGGTGCGAGAGGTCCCGGGTTCAAATCCCGGACGAGCCCTTCCTTATGTTATGGGAGAGCCACTATTAGATAACAAAAAATCTAATCAACCAGAATGCTTTGAAACCAACTGTAGATCTTGTAGGATGAGAGTGCACTTTGGATTTGTAGTTCTGGAACTCTGGAAGGTCCACTGTGTAGGATTTTGCGGGCTTAACAGATAGAAATGTCAAGACATTAACGACTCCTGCTGGTCAGATTAGGTAGCACCTGCTGAGACTCTCAGTGGGAGAAAAGAAGACACATTTAAATGCACTAAATGTTCTAAATACATGCCGCCCATGTTGCTTCGGGTAAAGCTGCACCTCTTAATGCATGTGCTGATGTCGTTGGGAGGCAGGCTGTCGTCAGGAACGCTTTCAACAATTGGCAAGAACTCAAGAATAGTCACTAGTGAATAGTAAATGTTTGGTGGTGAGTTCAAGCCAGAGGCTAGCCAACCCATAGATTCAGTGGTGTATTAGAATGCTGAAGGGACATGATCTCAGTGACTACAGAATGGTGTGGTGGACGGTAAATATCAGATGACGTGAACAGGAAATACTCAATCAAAGTATTCTGCAACTACCACAGAATCATACTTTACTTGAGTGATTGTCCACCACTGACCATAAATAAATAATACAGAATGAGAACAATGAAAGAAAATACAAGAAAAACAAACAAAGGCAGTCACATCTTACAGAGGGTATTTAAGTATAAACTGATATGGAGTCCTCTGTGTCCTCAGACTGCTGAACTGCTGTTCAAAGCAGAGAGACAGAGCAAAGACGCCCCCTACTGATGATGGAACCTCATGCACATCAACAGCTTTGATTTGAGAGCTGTTTCTCCTATCATGGGACACTTTCACATAAGGATTATCTCATACTCTTGTCAGTAGGATTTTTGATTGTTGCTGTGGAAGGGTGTTCCATCATATGTCGGAACTCAGACCTTGATATTAGGAAGTTTTAGAGGGAACACCAGAATCTGGTGAGAAACATTAACATCTCGACTTTATTATTAAGATTATCACATAATTTAAACTGGTCTCCCGGTCTCCAGGACACACGTCTCATCTTCCACACAACTTTAGTCTAAAAATAATCAGTGTCATTTTTCAGAGAGCGAGGTCAGATAGGACCCTTTCCTGAACTCCGACCTGTGACCAAAGACCCAACCTTGGCATAAAGGTTTTCTTATAAACATTTTGGTGCAGTCATAAAGACCGCTAAATATAAGCTCGCCAGGTTTCAGTTACCAGCTGGCGAGATATATGGAGGCCTGGATGGCGTCATTTGATTTAATTAATGGAAGATTTAAGATTCTTTATTGTCAAATACTCTGTAACAATGCAGCATCAGTATCAGTAATGAAATTCCCGGTGCATGGAGCCCGCTCAATGAAGTTGAGCGAGCTGTATTTAATAATTTACTGTTAACGAAGAAAATCAGCTTAGCACAAATAAATAACACAATGTCACAATGGCAAAAGGAGTTATCACCAACCAGTTCTCAACAGCTCTTTAGACTCTTAGCTCCTAATGTTGCTCATAGCACATTATAATATTTAGCAAAATTCAGTAAGACAGAGAGAACAATCCTCACTCTCCAACTTTAACTTGGAGACACTTTATAGTCTTTCATGCTATAAGTCAAAATTATACTACATATGTGTTAAATGTGTGCAATCATTCACTAGTAATCCCACACACACATTAAACCCACAGCGAGAGGTGTGAGAGGTCCCAGGTTCAAATCCCGGACGAGCCCATAAATTATGACACCCATTATTAGTTAACTTCAGCTCTATCTATATAATGTTAGGTTATATTACCTCTTCGATGTACATAAGATGACTACACCTTCACATCATTTAACATGTAACATTACAAATACTCAAATTTAGTCTGGAATCAAATCACAAAGAAAACATTTTCAACACTGAAACAAAAGATTAGCTGTTCAAAACTAAACCACTCGCTATAATAGTAAACCATAAGAACACGAGCTGGAGTCAGTTCAACATCTACATGGAAAGTCACATCAAAACCATCATATTCATCATCAAAACAACATGACTGGCTGGAAAGACATCACGTGAGAAGGTAATTGAGCTTTGAAAAAAGTATAGCTGTTTACGCTGAGCAATCTTCACTTGATACGAAACTAAATGTGATTGATATTAGATATCGTTATGTACCAGTAAACTAAATGTCCTTTTAGTATGTTGTTAAGGTTGTATTCAGAATGTAAAGCTAATTTAGCCTCTCGTGCTAACATATGCACCGATTCACACTGATGTTTCTTTTCTTTCACATATGTTGTGATGTGTTTATCATGTATTATATAGAAAGAGTACAGCTATTAGTTACCATTTTAAAGGTAATGTTGGTGTCCAACCCTATCATAAGAAATAAGGAAACACACAGTTCCATTGGTCCCTTCTCCAAAGGAATGACCCTGCTCTCCTATATATTTTGTGTGTGGTGTCAACCTACAGTTTATGTTATTTATAGCTTGCTACGCTCTCTTTTTGGCACAACACAACAGAATGGCTACAGTAAATCCATATATTGACACCTTTTGGAATGTTTTTTGGTAAGGTGTATACCACAGATAGCTGCACTAAAGATTCATTTTGAATTGTCCACCTAAAGAATATGTCTGGTTTGATTACTACAAATAATTCCCTTTGTGTGCACGCTTTTATTCAAATTATGTTGCATTGGATAATGCAACATTACGGAAATACATCAAAAATAATCATCATTTTGTCGATATTCATATGGAAGGAAGAGTAAAGATGGCTGGATTAGCAGGTGGCAACAATAGCACTGGTGGAGATATACTGGTATGAGCTGGAGGATGTGACAAGTGTGGCAGCAAGGAAAATATTAGGACATCTGGTGGACTGACGGAGAACGTCTGAAAGGCTTCCTGAAATGCAGGGTATGGGAAGCAGGAGCAGGAATGTAGGTGAAGAGGGGGGCATAGATGCAGAATGGACAAAAACAGGACTGGGGCTGTAACTGTCAACAGTCCATCACCGGACCACGCAGTTGCACATCAGTCCCACAGTTTCACAGTTTCACAGTTTTAGATGGTAGGGCCTGATCAATTTCTTGGATGGATCTTGTTATTTCCTCAGTGTCTCCTGTTTGTTTCGCTTTTTTTCTTAAATAACTGCGTGAATTACATAATGCAATGCTGAAGCAATTGCTATTACATAATGCCAAACAGATGTCATCAGAAAAATTTCAGCAGTTCTAACTAAATTTAAAAGCAGCTGTGTGACTGGGTGCAGCAGACTGGTGACGGAGGGAAAACGCAATGATTTTTCAAATGGAGTCTCTGTGAAGTTACATGATCCAAATATAACACGGAGGCATCTCCTTCACATTCCCCCGGAGGCTACAAGGATAAAGTTAGCTTCTGAGGAAACTTTAGAGGCCCCAGAGCCCCAGGGCCCCCAACAGGCCGGAGGCAGACCTTAAAGCACCATACAAGGAGTGTGAGGGCAAATGTGTGTGTGTGTGTGTGGAGGGTAGGGCATATAGGAAACCAGCAGTGAGTTAAATCATTAAAGAACTATCGGGACCACTGCCCTTCATAATTTTACTGTTTCTATGTTCATGTATTTAACAAAGACTTTACTGCCACTAATGGTTTTCAGTCATACTTGAACCTTTATGTAAAAAAAGAGTTTTAATTTTGCTCTAATAACTTGGTGACCACCTGAAATTTTCTTTAGCACCACCATCAGAACTTTTTTAAAATTATTATATGAAATACATCTAAAAATGTAAGGTCAAAATGCTGGTAGGTCATGTGACGTGCATGATGTCAACAGGACTGTTTGGGGTAGCATGAAGCATGATTTCAAAAATAGAATAAGAAGCTAATGTATTTCTGGATTCAGGAGTCCTATTTGTGTTTTTTCACTTAGTTCTCCACCTGAAGAGACAAACTATGTGGTGCACAAGGGCATGTCTATTCATATGCAACCAGAACTGCAAATGTTAGTTGTCCAAACTATTACAATAGTGAGTTCAGTGAGTTTCTCTTTTTCTGCATTGACAGCTTCAAAACAAAAAGATATGTTATCAAACAGCCAAGATGTGCCACTAGAAGGAGAAAGTTAGTGACTGATGGCTAGATGGTTTGTGACTAACCGGTGGTTAAAGTTGTGACATTTACGAACGAACTGAATCTTTTGAATGGCTCTTTAAGACAAACAATGGGAACCGATTCGCAGTTGCGAGTTGTTCTTTTCATTTAAATTTTTTCGTATCATTCCTCACAGTGATTATTTCACGGACAAATTAAGCAACCCCCAGGTTGGCATCTTGAAAATAAACAAATACCAAAATGAGCCAGTCTTTTGAACGGGTCTTTGAAAGGAATGGATCCAAAAGATCGGGCTCCCTCTCAAGAGCTGTAAATCCCATTTCTAATAGTTGTGTATTTGGTTTGAGACCAGCGTTACTGTTTTGTGAGTTCGCACTAAAACAATTCCTTACATGAATTGTGCTTCCTGCTCGTTTTCGATTTAGAAACTATCAAAAATGTCAGTAATATGTTGGATGGTGTTCTGTAATGTACAGCAAAATTCCTCACAAAATAAAGTGTCCTTTGCAGGTGTCCCCTATACTTCAGAAAGCAACACATATTTGTAGTTTAAACAGAATGGAATTTCCACATTTTAGAATTTCCCAACCATGTTTATGCTCCACAGAGGATGAACCCTTTAGAATTTAATAAACTTTAGTCCTCTGCTACACTCAGAACAAACTCTGAAGCCAAGATCCACCAGGCGTGGACACATGTAAAGATTTTGTTGTTTGGCCCTGAACATCTCAGAAACGAATCTGAACATCTATAGTTACCCTGGATGAACGTACCTAGAGTGAGAAACTACTAGAGTTATTTTTCACCTGGATTTGACAGGAATTAAGGAAGAGAGATCATATTTCTCCACACTGGCTCCCTGCAAAATTCAAATTTATTTCAAACTATTTCTCCTCAAATACAAGGCCAAGCTAAATGGCCAAGTTCCATATCACCTTAAAGATCTTATAGTACTATATTATATCAATGAAAAACATTGCTTTCAAAGTAAAGGTTTACTTGCGGCTCCAAAATGAGAACAACAGACAGAGCCTTTAGTCATCCAGCTCCTCCCCTGAGGAGTTGAATTGAACCCGACTGAATTAAATTCCTTCCCTAAGCCCTCGTGGAGAAATTCTTTCTCTGCATTCAACGCATCCATTCATACACACACAAAGAGCAGTGAGCACAATCGGAACAGTTGGCTGCCACGTGCGGTCCCTTGGAGCGGTTTAGGGTTTAGGTGTTTGCTGAAGGCGTCTCAGCCGTAGACATAGAGGTGATTCACACCAGTGATGTAGGGATCTCATATCAGCTCCTCTGACCACTATTCCACAGCTGCCCCAGGGTGTATAAATGTACTCACGTACAAGGAATTTGTTGGAGGAAGGACACTTAAAGCAGTGGGGAGTATTTAGGGGCTTTGAGGAGGCTGCTCAGACCCGGAAGGGTTCAAACCACTGAGCACATAGTTGTTAAGGTGCCCTTTAAATCACAGCCCCAACACACAACTCTGAGATTAAGAGTGTTATGGTCTATCATCTGAGCTAGCTGGGATTTTGCACTAATCAGGAATACAAAGACACACCTCACCAGAAAAATACTTGATTCTATATCTGTTTTTTTGGTCTGTGTGACAGTCTAACAATAGGGTGGTTGAATTTTCTAAATCCTTTTCTAAATGACATCAATACCATAAAACAATACACAATAAATAATTAAATTATGTTAGCATCTGAAAGTATTCCCAAAACATGTCTTGGTCTTAGATCTTTTTTACCAGTAATTATTTAGTTTTAGGACAGCAAGAATCATTCATTCATTTTTTGTAACCACTTGACCTATGGAGGATCTCAGGGGATCGCATTAGATGAGGGGCGGGGAACATCCTGGACAGGTCTCCAGTCTATCACAGTGCTAACCAGTAAGAATCAATAAACGGATTAACAGACAATGGTTCCTGTGTTTCTCCATGAAGTAGCACGCACTGTAATGAGATTTTAGATTAGGACAGATTCAGATTTAGCTCATCATACTAGAGATAAATGCCTCAAAAGAAACACCTTTGTTTTCTGTCACCCTAACTCCGTACACAGCCCCGTAAATACTACAAAAACACACAAACCCACACATATTCTTCCACAGTTGACTTTATTGCGTTAATACAACATGGTTCATTTTGTGTGAATGTTTCCCTGACTTTAAAGACTTTGTGTTGGTTTGTGGACTGGTTGAAACTCTCCACACTCCTCCCCCTCCCTCCAGACTAAAACAACGTGCAAAACTAACGAAAAAAAACCCCAACAACAACTCAGACAAGTTAAACGTCCTTCAGAGTGCCTCCTTTCAGACATGCTAACCTGCCGTTCAGCCCTGCGAGACATAACGCAATCACCTCCTCCAACACATATAAGACACGTTGAGTTCATGTAAACAGAAAGACAAGCAGTAGCAACACATTTAGGAGGCCTCGAACATCTTCTTCCTGTCGGCCTTGTCCTCAATGTTCTTACGCCAGTCACCCGCCTCTGTATTCTGCAGAGGACAGGGAACAAAGAAAAATATTTTAAATAACACAAAATGCAATAAAGCTGTAGATTTATTTAATTGAGAGGATACATTCCTGTTATTTTACAGGAAGTTTAGGTAATGCATGGCTGTATTTTATTGCCAGGTTCCTGTTTTTTATTTAATACAGTTAAATAGACAAAATTCTGTCAAAATGTTCCTCCTATTCCTCCTATTAATTAAAAAAGTATGTTAATTAATGCAAATGTATATTAATTCACACATCTAAACATGACTAAGGCAAAAAGATGCATGGATGTTTTATATTTTAAAATGTCTCCAGGTTTAAAATTTCCCAAAGGAAGGCAATGAGGGTTGCACAGTGCACCCTGGTTTTCAAGAATATACAAAAGCTGCAATGTTCACATCATATGTTCTTGTCTTATACTGTTGCCTTGAGGAGCTGATCTCAGTCCAAGATAGCCCCCAGATGCTCCAACTGAGCATGCATCCTCTGTCTGGTTACAATAAAGTTGGGTAATCTAAATTAAAGCTTACAGAAACCTAACAAGATTGAAGCTCACAGGTTTAATGTTGGTGTAGCTCAGTAAAGTGACCAATGTAAAAATGTCCGACTGGTCCTATACTGTCATTTAGCAATGCTGAGGTGGATCGAGGTTTTTCAGTCCTTTCTAAATCAAATCTGTAACTTACCAACTGAAAAATGCAGATACAGTCAACATCTTCTCTTTAAGTGTACAAAATGTAGGCAAAAACCTGTCAACTCACCTCCTCTTTGACCTCCTTCTTGACCTGCTTCAGGTTGGACCTCAGGTCCATGGTCACCTTGTGTTTGGAGCCCAGCAGAGCCTGCAGCATGGTGTCAGCAGACATACGTACTTTCTTCAGGGCGGGTTTCTTCACTCCTCTCAGGTCCACGACTTTGATCTTCAGGTCCTCAATCTGTGAGGAGGACAGAGGCTTTGATATATAGCTTTTACTTTTGTTCGTTGTGATTTCTTTCTGTGCTCAGAGGATGTTTACTTCTTTGTCTGCCTTCTGCACTTTGGCCTCGACGTCGTACCTCTCCTCATCAATCTTGTCAATGGCAGCGTGCATCTTCTTGCAGAGTTCCTGCCAACAGGAAAACACACACACAAAAAAAAAAAACCCACAATGATATCCCAAAAACATGTAGAAGTGTCAAAGTAATGCAATCTGAGAGTTATGTATATTTGAAGTACTCTCCGACTCCAAAACAAAAAGAGAGAGAGAAAAACATTGCGCAAATTTAGTTTTCTTAGAGCATCTTATTGAGATGCTAATCAATTATACCAAGTATTTATTTTAAATTTTTTATCTATCTAGTATTACAAACAGTAGCAAAAAGTCCCAAATCCAAGTTAGCATGTTTTAATTTCCTCTGCTCCATAGGCTAATGTGTAAATGACATTTTATCTCATTAACTGTTCCCATGAGGCCACAATGTTTCTATAGACAGGCCTTGTGTGTAAAAAAAGTGGTAGTCTAGCCTTGCACAATAGATGCTCAAAGCTCCAACACATAACAGCCTTTCAGTTTTATGAAGTCAAGGAGCTTGATCCTGCACCAGGATTACATTTGTATTTTGTATTTATTATTATATTATATTTTTGGATATGACATTTGACAACATTGACTTGGGCTTACTTCAAACTGTTTTCTACTCTGGACCAAAAATTATTAAATGAAGTCAATTAAAGGATCAGACAAAGCTAACTAAAGAGGGTTATATATATATATATATATATATATATATATATATATGATATTTCTGCTTCAGTCTGCATCAGTGATTAGTTAGATTTCTAGTTTTTACACCAATGCCCCTCTCACCATCAGGGTATTCTGGTCTCCGCTCATGTCTGGAGCAGGGCAGTTTTCAGCCATGTAGGCCTCCTTGGCTGCATCAATGTCCTTTTTCTCCTGCTCGAGCCAGTTCACAGCAATCTGCAGGATCAGGCTCTGTAGGACGAACAACAAAAGTCAGTCATGTGAGCAAGCAGCCCTTTTAATTGAAGAATGTTTTTTAATTTTTTTTTCTGAACCCAGAAATCCTAAGCACTATCTCTAAATAAAAACAAATAAATACATATGTGGATAGGCCAGGATGTCATCTGGATAAACACAACATGTATTAATCCATCACAAATGCACTATTTCCTCTTGCTGGCTTAAGACTCCAACAGGAGAGAACTAAGATTTTACTTTATATTTCTGAAGTTAATTGTTTGTTTAAGTTCCTGTAAATTAATCTTTGGGCTTTGTTTGGACAGCTACAGAGTATGAGATTGCTACACACTATATTTATATAGCATTTAAAACCCTGACTGTGAGAAATACACTAATACCATTACAAATAAGTCAATATTCTTGATGTTGTTTACCTTCAGGTGATGCCTGCGGCTGGAAGTCATCTTTTTCCTGTTTGGGAACAAGTTGTAATCATTTGTGCTCGTTCTAATCAGATTTACAACTAACACGTGTCATATTAGTAGTATTACTAAAAAAAAAGGAAAGTCACATTTATGTTCTTATCTCTAGATAGGATATTGCAAAACGAAACTGCAAACCAACATTGCTCTGTTGTTTGCTTCTCTTATTACTTTTTTAGATATCATGTTAGATTCTATTAAATTAAAGTGTATTATGATCAGATAGGATGTTGTCCAGACTTACTCAGACATCTTGGCGCGTTTAGTTGTTCACAACCTGCATTAAGACACACATAAGGACACACTGAGGTGAGGAAATTGCGTAGTGTTTTTTGACCCCCACAGAACGCCATAATGGTTCAGATCAGGTTGTCAGCGTGAGATTCTCTGAGATCAGCATGTTCCTCAGCTCTGATGGAGATGGACGGATGGGAATATTTGTGCCGTAACGCGATCTGAGGCCACAGCTGAAGAGCAGCGACGTCGACTGAACTAATCTGGGACGGTCGGGATCGGATGACAGCATCTCTGGTTTACAACCAGATCGAGTTAGGGGATAATTTGAGAGATTCTACAGTGGAATATAATTAGATAAAGTTCATCTGTACATACAGTTCAATTACTCTGACTAGAAGGTCCAAATAAGGTGACATGATGTCTTGATGATCCATTAAAGCCACTGTTGGGTTTTCTTATTCATATGTGAAGAAAAATTAAATGAAACATCTATTATATACTGTTAATTTTACTCATTTAACTTTTACACATCTGACTCTTGAAGAAAAGAACATCCAAGAAAAGATTGTATCAAATTGCTCACTCCTGCAAGACACTTGAGACGAATAAACGCATCATAAAAGTCATGAATAATATCACTGGCCTAATGTTCAGATGAATGAAACAGCCTATTAAAGACTTAAGTGCCATTAAGTGAAGTGTGAATGTTACAATCACAAGGCTCTACATGTGGACATTTTAACAAAGCTGAACCAATGTGAAGGACTTCTTCAAATAGTCAAAAATCCCTTTTGTCAAGTTGTTTGTCCATAAATCAAAAGAATCCTATTTTTTGTCAGTCCAGAACCTTCAGACCATCTCACATTACTTAGCTGTGATGCGTATAGATAACATTTTAAAGGAAACCAGCCAGACGCATGTCAGTGTGACAGGTTTAAGTCTTTGAATCCACTTTCCAGTTTCCAATCACTAACACCTGAGCTGCAAACAACACAAGAGCATGAAACACAGCACAGTGCTGCTGTGTAGGTCTCATAAATCGAGGTCTGTCAGGATAAGGTCAAATGTCACTGAAAAACTAAGTAGATCAAGTAGAAAGCAAATTCAGGACGTCAGGATGAATCAGAGATGGAGAAACAGATGACTAAAATCCCCTTCTAACTGATGGATTTTAGAGTTAGGGTTAAATGTGGCAGAGCTTAAGCTCTTTTGGATTTGTCTGATAAAATAAAGGAGATGCTGCTCTCAGAGAGGCTCTGCAGGCTGGAGAAAGAAACCAAAAGATAAAATAAGGAAGATAGATTTCTCACCTATTGGGAGGAGGAAGAAGAGGACAAGACACACTTGGTGGAAGAAAAGGAGACACTGCCAAAGCCACAGACAGTGAAAAATGAAATAGGTATATATGGTGGGTTGCGATGCCTCAGCAAAATGCCCATATCCTCTTTATGGAAATGGATTCCCAGTCAGACCAATGGGCCTGCGAGCTCCTGAAATACACCCAGCCCAGCCCAGCTCTGCAAACCACCCTCCTTGTGAGACCACTTCAAACTGAGCTGTAGGCACCGTGGTGTGTTAGAGTGTGTGGAATAAACTGTAAATAGAGGAACATATACTTCTCACTCTTCGGGGTCCTTAAAAAGCTATAGAATCTGCTCTGCTTTCTGTATTAAGCTGATATTTATCTCTTTAAAGCAATGTCATTTATTTAAACACAAAGGCAGCCTTTTAAAGCACTGCACCGTCACATCCAGTGGAAGTATTTAACTGGCTTTCTGGATTCTAACTGCAAGTATTTTGATCAATGACGATTCTTTTTGGAAACTAGAGTGGGAGATGACAGATCAGAAATGGGGTCATTGTCTTGTCTCTGTGTAAAGTCTGAATCTTTATTTATAGTATATGTTTTTCATCTTTCTAGGGAGATAGAGGTGTACAGTGTGCAGACACTGATATTCCAACACTAATAAAAAAAAAAGAAACATTTGCAGAGCCAGACCTTCTTTTTGCCCTGTTGGTCCTGTTTTCTGAAATCCCTTATATAAGTACTGTTTCTTTAAGAGTGTAAAATCTATGCAACTTTAAACTGCCACGTTGGACAAAATGAATGTATTAACAAGTGGATATTTCAAAACATTTATTTCTATTGATTCCATGGAAAGCTGTACATTTTGAAGTTTCTCTGCCAGAGGTTTTAAGTGTATACAAGAGTCTTTAGGGGGGGACGGTATATCACAAAAATAACTACAACAAAACAAAACAAAACAAAAAGCATCTTAACTCGTCCCTGAGTGTCCAGATGGGACGCAGATACACATTCAGTCACTCAGACCTCATACGGAAACGTCTCCCCTGCCGGCATCCTCCTCTGTCCAGGAGGCTTTTAGGAAGTCTCGAACATCTTCTTCCTGTCAGCCTTGTCCTCGATGTTTTTACGCCAGTCGCCAACTGCCTCTGAAGACTGATAAAACTCATGTAAATTATCATTTCAAACTAACGCTACGAAAATATACCTGAAACCTCCACTTCAGTCATTTCAAACCTGGTTTAGTCAATAATCACACTGCCATAAATCTCCTCATCAGATCATTTTTGTATGAAGTCCCTAAATGTCAGTTTAGTAAAACTTTATAACTGTGTTTGAAGAGGTGCTCTGTAAACTCATACTGTCATTGTAAAAAGTTGGAAGCAGACTCAGAATGTTGACATAATTGTCATGAGCATGTCTATTTATCCATTTAATCTTTTTTCTCTGGCAGAAAAGAGCTACTATAGCTTTGAAAGGGGAGTCATTTGAACTGAACTGTTGTGGCGTTTGTGAACGAATCGAATCTATTAACCAGCTCTTTAAAAGACGGTGTTGGTGACGAAGGTGGTATAGTGGTGAACATAGCAGTGGACCCAGGTGTGATCCCTAGCCAGCGCAAAGGTGTTGATCAAATTTCTCAAATGATAAATAAAGCATGTCTATCTAGAATATATATTTTATACATAGATAGACTCAGATATCCCACCAAAACAATATGCATTGGTGGAATGTCCACGTTTAAATGATTCTAATCCAGACCTTACCCTATCACAGTGCTTATTTTGAGGATAGAATAAGGTACTCCCAGGCTGTCATCTTAAAAATAATTAAATATCAAAATGAGACAGCCTTTTGAACGACTCTTTGAAAGGAACAGATCCACAAGATCCGGCTCCCTTCAAAGAACCATAAATCCCATCTCTATTTCTATTAAAACGAATTTCTGAGGCAGTGAAAATTTTCTGTAATTTTTTTTTATCACCAACAGAATGGGAAGATGAACTGGTCAGATTTGTTGAAATTGGGTCAGACGTGAATGATAATAATGAGAGCCTGGTAGAGGTGTATCAGATCTGTGAACTTTCTAAAGAATAAATATCTCTGCAGATCAATCACAAATTTAGTCACTTTACTGTGTATGCCCTTTAAACCCCAACCCCAATTCAATTTCTAACACAGCAATGTGTTTTTTTTCGTTGGGAAATATTTTAATCTGAAGCAAAACTTGAAGCTGTTAAAGCTGCACACTTCTGATCCCTTCACCTAAATGTTGCGATGATGACTAGATCAGTTCTTGTCACTCACCTCCTCTTTGACCTCCTTCTTGACCTGCTTCAGGTTGGACCTCAGGTCCATGGTCACCTTGTGTTTTCCTCCCAGCAGAGCCTGCAGCATGGCGTCAGCGGACATACGTACTTTCTTCAGGGCGGGTTTCTTCACTCCAGCCAGCTCCACCACCTTCAGCTTCAGATCCTCGATCTGGAGGAAGAAAAGCGTTTGTTCAAAGGTCATGAAACTGGCTAGGCTGAGATTCAAGAACATTTTCTCTGGAGTATTTTTGCTAAAGCTACAACATTTGGTGCATTTTGTAAAAACCTATTATTTTATTAGTATTAGCTGCCTGCTACCCTTTTACTGCTGCCATCCTGCCGTCTGTTTTGTCTTCTGTTACTTTACATGTTAAATGTGCGTGTCCGGATATGACAGGTCATTAACTCTGTTTTAAGAACAGATCAAACTGAGCTAACACAAGCTCATTTACAGTACATTTTCACCATTCCTGTCAATTAAATTAATAAATTAAACTAAATATTTTTTTCTACTTTTACTCACTCACTCGCTTATTCATTCGTTTATTACATCTGAATGCAATAATGCAGTACAAAAATGAATAAATTGCCACTGAACGTAATTTATTGTTTCATGTATGTTACAAAATGAGTTCTCTCCAAAATGAGAAGATGTAATTTAATAATACAGTCCCTCTCACTTTTCATCTATAATATGCACGTTAGGAACAGAAGTATTTAACATGTTTATGTGGAACAGACAATGTTGTGCGATATCTCCACAAATACAAAGCACTGTTAGACTAGGTTTCCTGGATGGTCATGAGCAAGAGATTTAATTTGTTTATTACTACCTAACTAAAAAGGTGAAAAAGACATCCTTTAAGCTGACTGAAGGATAGTTACACTTGATCCAAATTGAAATTCCACCATTTAAACAAGTTCAAGTGAGAAAGATCAGCGGACTTCACAGTCCTCCCATGCAATCTGACTCAAAAAAATGAAGTTTACTCTCAACTTGATGTCTTTAACATTTTTAGGTAAAAATTTTCACCACCATTTTTCCCCCCCAGGATATTTTAGCTTTCCAGTTCAAATATACTGGACATCTCGGAGTAACATCAAGTATAATGTTCCCCTACTCACTCTTCAGATGCCTTCATCCCAAAATGAAATGACTAGTGTGCCATGGTTTAAAGACAATTGCATTATAAAAACAGCAAAACAAAGGTACTTTTGCAAGTGAAATAAAAATCTGATGATAATACTGCATAAAATGACTTTGTGGATTGCGTCTCACCTCTTTGTCCGACTTCTGAACTTTGGCCTCAGCGTCATATCTCGCCTCGTCGATCTTGTCAATTATGGCGTGGAGCTTCTTGCAGATTTCCTGTTGAAGTTGTAGATACATGTAGTATAGTTATATACAGTTTTGGAGCTGCTTCTCTGGTGTGTTGTGCTACAATATATAATCCATGCAATGCAATACCTGGCAGTTGAGGTTAGTGGTTTGTTTGCACATCAAGGTTTTACACACAAAACATATGACTCTGGAACAGGGATGTCCACACATCTCTGATGCATCAGTAATAATAATAATATTACTTGCAGTAACATCCTAATTTGTTCCAGTTGGCATAACAAATATGTTGAATATGTGAAGTATATGTTGTGACTTATTCAAATGATATGTTGGATCTTATAGTGTTACATCCCTACTTTCACTATTTCTGCTCTAAGTATTGAAAAGAAATAGAATTATGGCATGTAATCACTAGGAAATATCTATAGGTTTTCAATCCTGCATAAAATATTGTTGTTGTTTTTTTTAACATTTATGTAACTGTATCATGGGAATGTTATGTTTATAAGACTATAACTGATTTAGGTAATAGCTGTTAGGATTCTTTGTGGACGTCACAACCGTAACAACAGGATGAATTTGTAGGCTGAAGATATTTTTCTCTCTCTCTATTTTAATGTCTGCTGTTGCTGCTTGAAAAGGACAACAATATGGGGAAAATTACAAAGTGTAGCCTAAATATTGCTGATAACACTGCATGAACTTCAGCAGACATGATTTAGACTCTCTTTTTAAGAGGCTACTCCGTAGTAACAAGGAAAAAGAATATGAAATACAAAAAAGATCCTTTTTTTTTTTTTAACTATACTATCACGAACCTTTATCACAAAAAAATATTTGTCAAGTTTTGGTCTCACCATGAGGGTGGCCTGGTCTCCACTGAGGTCTGGGAGTGGGCAGTTCTCGGCCATGTAGGCCTCCTTTGCTGCTTCATTGTCCTTCTTTTCCTGCTCAATCCAGTTGGCAGCGATCTGCAGCATCAAACTCTGCAGGGGAGAGGAACGCATGCATGTGCAAAGTTCAGCGAAAGGCACAAGACGCTCAATGGTTGACCTCAATGAAAAGACAAAGAAAGTTTCATTCTCACCTTCAGATGATGCCTGCGGCTGGACGTCATTTTCTTTGCGCTGTAAGATTAGAAAGTTGTGATCAGGATTGACTTATATAAAAGTTAGATAAGCAGACTGATCCCATCTCATGTCTGTATGCTGGATTTGACGCTATGCTCAGCACTCAGGTGGCCTAGTTTAGCTCAAAAACTAGAAATGGGAGAGCAGCCCAGAAGTAGCAAGATCCACCTACTATTGCCTCTGAAGCTCACTGATTAACATGTTTTAGGTTGGCTTGTTGTTTACCCTTTTGGTGTCGGTGATGACCATCTAAGCTAAGGTAAGCTAACCCAGCCAGCTACTTGCGTTAGATAGATAGATAGATAGATAGATAGATAGATAGATAGATAGATAGATAGATACTTTATTAATCCCGAGGGAAATTCAAGCATCCAGTAGCAGTAACATACATTGAACATAAAATACAAAAGCTATATAAAAAATAGAAAGTGACTAGAAATAAAATGTTTATACAACTATAAACTATGTTAAAAATATAAAGTGACCTGTTAGAAATATAAATATAAAGTGACCTGTTAGAAATATAAAGTGACCAGTATAAGTAGAAGGTTTAGCTGTATATTACACACATTTGGCAGACTGTCAAACCATTTCCTGATGGTTGATTTGACGTATTTTTCTGCATTTTCATGCAAGATGCGAGACAGAGAATTTAAAGTGACAGTGATCCTCTGAGGCTTGACGCCTGCTGTAACCTGGTTCTCCTCACACATGCATACCAGCAGCATGTACAGCTGCTGCTGTTTGAGGTTGACCTTCAAGGTGAATGCGTGCTTCCATCCGTTTAGATGCCTCTCATGCATTAGTGGTGTTCCTTTCCGCATGAAATAATATGCATATCTTACTGATAACTAAAAGATGAATCCTTATTTATTAGATGTTCTGACAGTTTTCCAGTTGAATGTCCTTCTGAGACAAGATGAACTTTAAAAATGTGAAATGTGTCGACAGACCAAAATACCACACTGGAGGATAATGTTTCAAATTATATATTAATAATACATAAATATGTATTTTGGTGTCAGCTGCACTTTTCTTTCAAATATGTTTCTCTCAAAATCAACAGTTGCTGATACACAAAATGGATCTAATTCATATTTCATATTTTATCTGAGAACTTTGTTGCCTCTCCAATAAATACCAAATTCCATACATAGTGACAAAAGGGAATTAGCTTCTAAAACTTTGGGAGTGGGTCTGATAAAACAATAAAACCAACAGAGAGATGAGCCTGACCATCTGAGTGTCAAATGTCTGGTTCTCATTTGAAGTTTAGCAGAATCATTTCTGAGAAGAAGATGAAGGAGAAGTGTACTTACTCAGACATCTTGGTTGCTTCTGATCTTCACACCCTGTTCAGAGACAGAAGACAATCTTCAGTTCAATATGAGCAGGCAGTTTTCATAAAGCACACTGACTCCGTCCTGAGCTGAACTGGACATGTCTTCTTGCCTCCACGTTATTGATCAGCCTCCCTTTGACCTCCAGCGGGAAAGACGACACGCTTTACTATCATGGAAAACCTGCCGCCAGCGATCACAAACCAGCTAATTTTGGAGGGGCGAGGTCAGATGCCAAGGCCCTGGCGCTCAACAGTTGGACCCTGCGTGGAATGGCCATTCTGTGTGGAATTTAACTTGTTGCACCTAGTCAAAGGTCTGAGCACGAAATGCCACCGGCAGAGGAACCAAATGTGGCGGCAAGCATGCAGTGAGAGCAGTTAACACCAGCGCCAACATCCTACTGGCATGCACAACACCAGCTAACACCGATGGTGTTTCAGAACGCAAGTTAAAGAATTAGAAACACAAAAATTCACAAAACTGAAGTCTGTTTTTCATGAATCTTAAACAACTAATCCAACTGCAGGCAGAAGAACAACAATAGAAATAGTTTTTCTCAAAGCCCATTTTCACACACATATATTAAGTCTTTCGCAAAACATAAAAAGATCTCTGTAATACTTTATATTTGGTTTAAATTAAACATATCCTTTAAGGGCTTGCTTTCATTCAATTAGTACTAAATTACAGAAGGTTATGATGAAAAACTACACTGTGTAAAAAGAATAATTTTAAAAGATAATACAGAGCTAAGATGCCACCACATGTATCTGCAGAGTTTCGGCTTTTAGCGTTCAAAAAACTAATAAAGATGCTTTTTGTTCTTGTTTTTAATCATCAATCTCAATAGTTTTACCAAATCCACACAAGCTGCAAACAAAATATCCAAAGGCCATCCATTCATAATAAACCCAGCTTCAATAAAAGCCTAGCAGAACAAAAATCCAAACTTTAAATTCATGTCCAGTAGTTTTCATGTCGCTGAATGACCTACAATGACCTTCATTAAGTCCAGTGAGTCTCAGCTGCGGTATAACCAATCCCACTCCTTCTATGTGGTTCTGCCTCTGACCACAACCACAGAAGGTCAGAGGTCACACCTGCAGCAGCACCTTTGCAAAACAGACTTGCACACTCAAAACTGTGTTGTTCCCCTAACAGAGCGAGTGAAGCCAATCTGCAGGAGAGACTCTCACCTACCGAATGTGACGAAGACGAGGAAGAAGAAGAAGGGGGGAGACACTGCGAAGTCCCAAACAGTAATGATTAAACAGGGTATATAGGGTGTGATATGCTTGCTCGGCAGGAAAGTCAGTCCTCTTTATGGTAACAGAGCCACTTCAGACCAATGGGCCAGCAGGCTCCAGAAATACAACCGCAACTCTTGGAGGAACCTCGTAAATTTCAGGTTCCCTCCCTCTGAGACAAGTGAAGAGAAGCGCCGATTGTTACACAACAGTTGGCCAGTGTGGCTGACATTATTATTGCACCCTGATTCAGTTTCCAATCGCAGCAGGCAAGCAGTGAGAACAGTGTGTGAAGCTTTTACTCGCAGCCACTGGAGTGATTTCAGGCCAGTTATGATTCAGTTTCAGCACTAAGTTGTCTTAACTTTTGCCCGTTCATTATACAAATAATAGCAGGAAATGTACAATATGAGTTGTTTGGCATAACACTAAAGAAGAGTTTTACGGCGTGAGGTTAGCTTTCATGCCCTGATTAAATAAATATTGATACAAAAAGTTTGAAGGAAAATTGTTACTCACCGTTTGTAGAACTTTGTGTGCCCCAGCTTTGTTTGTGCTCGTCACCAACCGTGATGGAGAACAAGTGTGATTTGTGATGGAAGTATTTGGTAGGAAGCCATGTTTTATGACTGGAAATACAGCCAGATGATGTGCAGGAAGTAAAGTGGAAAGAAAAACCCCCGTGCTGACATCTGGTGGTTCAACGTGCAACACTCTAAAAATCTAAGTTAAGTTAAGTTTGTCAGTTTCCACTGATTTAGAATCAGGCTCCAATGCTATTTAATACTTAAACAGTCTATATATATCAAATCTCAAATGAATTAGAGATTAGTAGCAATGGAAATACTAATAGTAGTAATAGTAATAAAGAAAGTAAATCCCACTTTTTCCTCTTCCAAACATTTGAAAAAAAAACTGCAGCACAACATTGCCTTATTCCAAAAAAATGAAAATTTAATCACTGGAGTTTTTCCAATTCCATTAAAAAGGTCGGATCTAACAGTGGACAAGAGCTACAGTAGTACTTGGGGGAGTGAAAATTGAAGGTAGGACTACAAAGTCTTTAAGAAGTCTCGAACATCTTCTTCCTGTCAGCTTTGTCCTCAACATTCTTACGCCAGTCGCCAACTCCCTCCCCAGCCTGAAAGACGGACAGGTCCAACACAGTGACAACACCGTCCAACATCAAGTTAAAGTCCAGAAAGCCATTTTGTGACAGTGCCTCACCTCCTCTTTGACCTCCTTCTTGACCTGCTTCAGGTTGGCCCTCAGGTCCATGGTCACCTTGTGTTTTCCTCCCAGCAGAGCCTGCAGCATGGAGTCAGCGGACATACGCACTTTCTTCAGGGCGGGTTTCTTCACTCCGGCCAGCTCCACCACCTTCAGCCTCAGCTCTTCAATCTATTAAACAGAAGCCCAAAGACTGAACAAAGCTTCTTTGTCATCTTCCTGTGAGCTGACTCAGTCAGTGCCACATGCATGCAGGAGCCTGTTGTGTTTAGTAGCTGTTTTAGGGCCGGTGTATCACTAGATCATCCCTATGCACCTCATTTGGTTTAGTTCATTGGTTTAGATTGACAGTTACAGACTTCACTTTTTGTTAAAATTCATCACGGTTAAAATGCACCTCAGCACATACAAATTAAAGGCTGAATCTTTAGTTCTACATCGCTGCTTCAGTCAGCCGTATGTATGTATGACAGATGTATGTTTAGCTTCCCCCTTGCTGCTCTTTACTAATATAAATGTGTATGTACTGTAATTGCTGCACAGTATAGATCTAATTTTAGGTATGATGCAAATTAGACAACAGGCATGAAAGGTAAAAACGGTAAAACATTTACTGAAATTACAAAATGTACAAATGTACAAATACATTACAGATTCAAATTACACACTATACACTACAACACCAACTATTGCATCCAATTTGAAACAGAGTTCAAGCGTTTCACTGAGGACTTCTAAACTTTAAAACGTTAATTCACAAATGAATTTCCTATTTGTTAGCTTTCATTAACCGGAGGTAGTTCCCACTCCGACTGGTCCTTTGAGAAACTAGTGCTTGCAAAAGGTTCCTAGGTACCTACTGAATGTGCACAAACCGACATTGGAGGATTACATGCGTTATTTCGGCTGCAGTCTGAGCAGAAGTGTCATTCGTGACACTCGGCGCCAAGGGGTTAACTTGGGCAGAAATTGCTTTGCACAAAGGAAAAAATTCAAGGCCACCTTCTTGATTATTAAACAATTACAGTAATATTTTGTTCCTGTAACTGTATGCACCTATAAGTTTTCATGAGCAAAAAAGAAAAACTGATTTAAATGTATTTTTTAATGGTCTTGACAGTTTTTACTTAACAGGGGAGAGAATCCTAGCATAAAGGATCACCTGATGCTTTAGATTTTCTGAAATATTGAAAAGTTTGTCGATACAGTACCATTGGATGCAAGGCTTTGCTACAACTTACTGCTCATGGAGAAAAACAAAATGATTTGTTCAATCAAACCGTTTAGTTATTTGTTGCATTGCACTTCTGGAAACAGGTTATTTCTTATAATATGTACATTATTCCATATCATTTTTTGCTTCTAAACCATGAAATTATCCAAGATGGCCCTCACATGGATCTTGCTCCTAGCTTATTGAATTCTACTTGTCAGACTGTGTTCAGCAGTAGAATGTGAATATTGGAAACAAATGTAAACGCTGTTTACATTACAACACCTAAGACTTGGAAAACATACCTCTTTGTCTGACTTTGCCACTTTGGCTTCTGTATCGTATCTTTCTTCATCAATGCCGTCGATAAGCTGAGACAGCTTTTTGCAGAATTCCTGCGAGTATAAAAAGGAGACACATTGTTCTAAGGAATTGAGCTCATGACCTCGGAGCTGTAAGGGACACAGAAAGAAATGTCGGATTCATGAGTTTTTACCATCAGAGCTGCCTGGTCTCCGCTCAGATCGGGTGGGGAACATTTCTCTGCCATGTAAGCCTCCTTGGCGGCTACGATTTCAGCAGTTTCCTGCTCCAACCAGTTAGCAGCTATCTGCAGAATCAGACTCTGCAAGACAATGGCACAGAGACTCTAAGTTATTACTGTCTGAAAAGTTTTATTTTCATAAAGCTCCAGTAACTTGCCTTTGGGGCCACTCCAGACACAGATTTATCATAGTAAATATGCTTTTCCACAAGCAGCAGACACAGAGCAGCACCACATTTACTTTCAAAGGGATGATAACGAAATGGAGTTAGTTGAGTCTTACCTTGAGGTGATGCCTGCGGCTCGATGTCATCTTCTTTCCCCTTTAATCAATAGGAATATGATGTCAACAATAACAGTGAAGGATTCCCACAGAAATTCTTCAGAAAGCGTTGGATGTTAATGAATGAATATGATCACAGTGTCAAACTCTAATGAGTGTCTGCTTTTATGAATTTAAACAGAATAAACTTTTACTCACTCAGACATGTTGGCTTCTTCTTGGTTTCAGACTCTGGTAATAATCAGAAAAGTCAAGAATACAAGAAGGAGAAAAGTATGAGACAGTTATGGGTGCATAACAAGGCAGTGCAACTGTTTGGGGCCCCAGAGGGCTGACAAATTTTAAATGTAACCAGTGGCAGAGAGCTAAACCCTTTCCCTTTTGCCTGACTTTATATTTTGTTTTGCCTTATTGCTGCCCTGTTACACTTACATGTTTTCAACTGTATCCTGTCCTTCATACGTGTAACTAGTAGACAAGGCAGTTATTAGTTGTCTCTGTGTGGTCAGGGACTGAAATGCCCCAACAGGAGGCTCTTTTGCAGTTCCACTGTTTTTGCGATCTCCAGGAGATTTATGTGTCATGTGAAACTTCAGGGTGCAGGTTCCATGAATCCCGAGCCCAGAGGGTCACCGCTAATCCTGGCCCAGAGTCAAAAGTCAGTGGGATTTATGATGAGCCCTTTAAGAGTGGTAACATGGAAAGTAGGTTGTTGTTCTGATGGAAGAGGAGCACTACATGCAACTGAAACCTTTCAGACATGAACTGGCTGCTGAACGCCCTCTGGCTGAAGCTGCTGCTGGAATTTACATTTGCCATGTGTCTGCTGATCTAGAGCTGTTGTCTTGTCAGCAGTCAAACTGTCTCATTAAACCCTCACAAAGAATATGTTCAATCTTTTCTTGTCTTTTCTCTATCAGTCCAAGGTGGATGAACAGTTTTAAGATGCTTGATGGTGTTTGCATCCTTGATGGCATTGCAGATTTTTTTCTTTGACCACACAGGCTCACAGCTCTCATCTGTCAGCAAAAACACTGGCTCATGTCTTAATGAAGTATAATCAGAGGAACAAGCAGTTAAACCAGATGGATTTATACAAAAAAATAAAAATAAAAAATCAACAAGCGTTTGAGTGTTTAACTTCTGTTAAAAACGGGGGAAATTAAAATATATCCAGGAGCTTATTCTTAAAGTCATACTGTAATTATAATACTGTCATTTTTGTGAATTTAAAGATGATCATTGCACAACACAGTGCTAGGGATGATAAAGATAAATTATACTCTTCACACCTAGCCCTTTAGATAAGGTCAGGAATTGGTCATTTCTACATATTTTCCTTGGGCCTATACATCTGCAGAATAAATCTGTTGATTACATTTTGTAAACTTAAATAAGCTGTTTCAACAGTATCAGACTGACTTCCTTCAGCAAAAGGTGAAGAAGAAGTGTAAAGTGTTTTACCACTGAGCATCAACTTCTTTTAAGCCACTAAATCCACAAAGTAAAAGAGTTTCTCACCTACAAAGTGACGAGGAGGAGGGCTGCAGAGACTGACAGAGGGGCTGGGAGTCACAGACTAAGAGGAAAAATCTGTGGGGTATATATATGGGCTTGGACTACCATATAGTGTAATTAATACACTGCATGGGGTTTGGAGGTAGCTCTTTAAGGCCATGAGGAACCGCCTGAGACCAGATAGCCAAAGTACTCCTGAAATACATTCATCCTTTGACCACTCACCTCGTAAATCCTCCATTATTGACATATGGGCATCTGGTCTGAGTAGGTCAGCAGTCCGCTTAGGGACAGGTCACAGGTCAGGCTGTCAGTGACCATTCAGGATGTGAAGAGATCTGTAAAAGAAATAACAATAATAATATAAACTTTAATAATATATATATACTTGTAATTTGTAATTTAATTAATCATATTGATCCCACATGGGGTAATTATCTTTCACAATTTGGGGAGTTAGGTGCTTTCTCAAGGCACCTCTACATGGACACAGGGGGACCCACAGCTCCCCTCAAATCAAGAATAATGTAAGACTTCCATTAGACTTAATTAGAATCAAGATCTTGGACATCAAAGCTGGAAGCATCATTGTATATACTCCTTTATTTTTACCACATTTTAAATTCAGATAAATCTTAGTGATCATTGAGCAGATCAATGCGATCTAAAACAGTGGACAATGTTGTCTTGACGAGGAAAAGATGTGTATGGCCTTCACAATGAGAACATCCTTCCATTAAATATTTAAAACAGCGTCTTTGCACCACCAAATCCAAATCCACCCTAGTGTAGGCAGACTAGATTCTTATCAGAATACAACTTTCCACCACAAACAAATTGTGGGCGGTCAGGTCTGGCTTCCAGACTAAATCTTCACTTCACTGTCCTCATCTATTTACATTCTAATGTAAACAGAGTACCTTTTTTCTTGTTTTCTACCTTTTTTGTTTGCTTAAAAGGCTGGAATGGATAAATGAGTGTGCAGGACCCAGGCTGTTTATCATCTAAACAATACAATCCGGTGCAACTGGTTGAACTGTAGTGATTATTTAGATGATTCATACAGGCCATTTCTAGGAATGCTGTATTTAATGTGTATTACATGGAATGCAAGTGGCCATTTCATGCATCTTGGGAGGACTGGATATGCTGTATCTAATCTAAAACAACAAAGTTGAATAGTACCAAACTCTCATCTGGATTCAATCCACATATGACACACCTAAAATGACAAGTGTAAAATAGGGCCCTAGAATTGAGAAAGATTCCAGTTAGGACCTGTTCCCGGAAAACATGATGACAGCATGATGACTTGGTTGATGTGAGGCAGTCAACTTGCCATCATAGCAACATGACACATCATGTGTGATAATTCTTAACGTTATCACTTCAACAAACCCCTTAACAAGAGTCACTTGTTTTGCCTGCCAGGATTTCCAAGACAAACATATGCTCACAGAAACATTAGCAGCTAGTTTGTCTCTCTATAACAGGCAGATCTATGCAGAAAGTTGCTCAAAAATCTAATCAGACCACTACTCCGTTGCATCTGTGCTGCAGTTATCTCAATTTAAGCTGGGAGACATTCAAGATGTACCTTATTTTTTGACTTGTGTTAGTCCAAACAGTTTGGATTCATGTTGGATTCACAGCATCTGGGGAAAAAAACATAGAGAGAAATTAAATTAAACTGGATTAAAACCACAACTAGAACATATATACATATTCATATAACCGATGTGACTCACCTTCTGTGTGACTGTATGGGCGCATTTTAAAATATATGCTTTTGAATGAATTAGGGCTTGGGATGTGTCCAACGTGAACATAATATAGCGTGAGCTGTTTGCAGAGGACTGCAGCCTGAGGAGTGCAAACATTGCACAAGCACCAGGACGTGATGCAGGAAGTCCTCTGCTGACACCATGTGGCCAACGTGAAACTATTCTCTGAGTCAACTCTGCATTCTCTTCCACGTTCATTTAAACTCTGGAAGGCAGCTACACTTTATTTAAGTCCCCCTGTCTAACATTTCTATAGGAACATTTAAATGTTTTCGCTGAAGCTGCTGTAGTTACAGACAATGGCTAGTATACCTTATACATTAGAATACATTAGTTTTTTGATCCAGATATTGCAGGATGGATGACATTTCTGCTACCCAGAATCAAGTCAGAAAAAGTGCAGCCATTGTCATTTGTCAGAGTTTGCACAGTAGTACTGACATTGGAAATATAGCGCCAAAGGCCAGACAGGCGGCCCTCAGATGGAACTCGTACACACAAAGTTACATCAGCTGTATGAACTTTCACAAAATATCCACTTTGGAGGATGTGAATACCAAAAAAAGAGGAGGGAGTTCATATGTGCTCTTTCTGTGAACAAACTGAAATGCCATCTGGAACTGTAAGATCACAGCCATTCTGTGGGGAATAATAGTAGCTAGCCAGCTGTCTAACATCCTTCTTGTCTGGCTAGACACCTGCTGTAGGTTTGTGGTCTGTGTGCTCACATCTAGGCCAAACCTGGGCCACTACTGTGCAAACTCTGGCTGCAACCAATATCAGCAGCATCCATTTCTTACGCATATGGATCGGCTTCACTTTTTAGATTGGGGGAATGCGTTGATTTGTTGTCCAAATTTAAATGCAAGCTGATTTTTCCAAATCTTTGTAATCTTTGCAAGTATCACCTCATAGATTTGGTAATCTGTGAGATGGTGCTTACGAAAGGACAGTTTTGACATGACGATGATATAGCACTAAATGCTTTTCCATTGTTTGAGTGAAATGAGAGCTACATCCATCCAGTTTCCTGTTGTTTTATGATGGAACTGCTGACTTTTGAGCACAGCACCATAAAGTAGACTAACAGTGCCGTTGTTGCTACAAGAAGATGCAGTGTTGTTTAGATTATTTAAACATTTCATTGAATATGTGTAATATGAAGGTTTTCTTTTCACATTCCACATAAATAACTTAATGATGTGATCTTAACAGCAAAAATCCTAAGCGACGGATGGATGGAAACATGGATATTGTGTCTTGTCCCTCACTGACATGCACAGCACTACACAAAGAGCACAACAGCCTTGTTAAAGCTTGAGCACACCTTCAAACAGAACTCATAGTTCAGTAACATTAATCAGGTGCGTCCAGATGCTTCGTTTTGGAACTTTGGAAATTAACCTTTCACTAAACTCTTTCTTTCTTTAAAATATGACAAACAAGCATGAATTCTGTTTCAGGACATTTTTCTTCTTTTTACGTTTGAGACAAAACAAAAAACTGTCATCAAGGTATGTCATGTGCTTTGTCTGCAGTGTTGTGCATCACTGAGTCAAAGACAAAATATCTCATGAGAGCAGATGTAGGAAACAAAAAACATTTATTACAAAAAGGCTCGGAGCAGAAAGAAGTCAAAAGTGACCGTCTGCACAGAAGGAAATGAAGGGGTCTGTAACCCATCTAAACCATTCACTACACAAATATACAATAACAGAGCAGGCCGAAACTTACAGATTTAATGAAACAAAAGGTATTTCAATTGACTGAAAAATTCCAGAAATTCCATAAAAAGTGCTAAAAGCCCAGAACAAGTATACGAGAGCAGAGTTGAGTTCTTTAGGAGGTCTCGAACATCTTCTTCCTGTCAGCCTTGTCCTCAATGTTCTTACGCCAGTCACCGACGGCCTCTGCAGGCTGCAGGACACAAACACAGTCCCCATTTAATGACAGCCAACAGTGTTTCCTGTACTGAAACTCTCTGTACCTGACCGATCCTCCTCCTCCTGGTGAGACTCACCTCCTCTTTCACCTCCTTCTTGACCTGCTTCAGGTTGGCCCTCAGGTCCATGTTGACTGTATGTTTGGAGCCCAGCAGAGCTTTGAGCATGGCGTCAGCGGACATACGCACTTTCTTCAGAGCGGGCTTCTTCACTCCAGCCAGGTCCACCACCTTCAGCTTCAGATCTTCAATCTGGGAGCGACCAAGCAGTTTAAAGGGAAATTGAGCCGAGAGCAGAGCAGTGGTTTAGTTTCAGTCTACAGTGTGATGCAGCTATAACGAAGATTGTCAGATAGTGAAGATGATGGATCAATGATGACAAATATCCAGGGGGGTAAACTATCTGTTTGCTCATTGATCATGGTCCGTACACCATATTTTATGGTTTTGGCTTTCAATTGCAAGTATTTTACCATGTGATGTTTTTGGCCTTGTTTTGTTTATCAGTTAACTTATTAAACTTCTTTTGCTTTTACTGCTCAGCAGTTTCTGCTAAGTGGTAGATTTAGGCAGTCCATTATGTTGAGATCCATACATAGTAACTGTTGCATGAATCTTGTGTTTAAAGACGGCTGTGTTTGTTGGCTTACTGCACCTTGCTAATGTAATTACACAAAATACATCTAAATATATCTTTTGATTCGTATGGTTTACTCAGTGGTTTTTGGGATGAACTTCAACTAGATGTCAGTATCACAGCATGTTCTGTCCAAGACAACACTTAACCTCAAACCCATTTCCCAACAACGACTGTACTTCTTGAGAAGGCTGAGGGAATTTGGCATGTCAACCAAAATCCTCAGCAACTTTTACAGAAGTACAGTTGAGATTGAGAGTGTCATCACCACATCGATCACAGTGGTTTTTGGGAACTGCACTGTTAAAAGTTACAGCCCCATTAACTTATGTGAACGTATTTCTTCTCTTTAACTTCAATAGTCATGAAAAGTTTTCATACTGAACTCAATTTAATACGTTTTCAAAACGTAAACTTAAAACGGCAATTGATGTGAATGTAGTTAAAATGATCTTGGAAATGTGAATTGAAATAGTGAAGAATTGTGAGTTCATGAAATACAAGATGAAATTAGTTTTCTTCAATGGCTAATGTGACCTACTAAGTTGTTCTAACGATCAAACATCAAGTTGAAGCAATAAACGATCATGTTGGCTCTAAGTTTGACCGACTTAAAATGTTTTACAGTGTGCTCAGGGCAGGAAGACTCTTCAGTGTGTGATTAAAAACTGCTCGGTTCATTTCTGACGCAGCCTTCCCGTCACTGCAGGACATTTACACAATCAGGGTTATCGGGAGAGCCCACGATGTCTCCAAGGACAGCACACACCCACAACACAGCTTCTTCACACTCCTGCTGTGTGTGAAATCAAGAACAACCAGACTGGCTAACAGTTCCTACCCTCAGGCCCGTCAGACTCATGAACAGTTCATTGAACACCGCCTCACTTCCCCATCACTCCCTCTGACTTTCTCCTCCTGCTCCTTATTTTCTTTCTTTCTTTCATTGCATAATCTAAACTGCGGTTTTTGTTCTGTGCATATGCCAACAAACATGTTAAATCAGTTGGGTGAAAACACATGTAAACTAAATGTTTTTAGTAATTTATGATATTACATACAGCACTGCTTTAGATGTTTCGAAGTAAATCTTGTGCACCATGTGCTGTTTCTGATATAAACAGGTTTAACTAAGTAAGGAGGTCCTGTAATAATACTCATGAGGAGAGCAGCTCAGCGGATGCATGGCAGGACGATGTGTACCTCTATATCAGCCTTGCCAACTTTGGCCGCCAGGTCGTACCTCTCTTCATCCACTGTGTCGATGAGGGCATGCAGCTTTTTGCAGGTTTCCTAAATAAACAGATACGTGTGATGCTTACTTAGTGGAATTAACCCTTCACTGGTGGGTATAACACTTCATACACCGCAGCTAACGAACAATTAAAAAAAGCAGGCAATCATCCCAAAACAGGAGATGATTGTTTAAAATAATTCCAGTTGATCAAGACATTCTGAATCTCATCTCAGTGGAAGCAGTAGTGAATCTCACCATGAGAGCGGCTTGGTCCCCGCTCAGGCTCGGGGGGGAGCATTTCTCAGCCATGTAGGCCTGCTTAGCTGCAACTGCCTCCTTTTTCTCCTGTTCAATCATGGTCGCCGCGATCTGCAGCATCAAACTCTGCAAGACAAATGACAATTATAACAATAAAAATAATAAATCTTATCTGTGGGCGCCTTTCAAAGCACTGAACCTCACATAGAAGAGCAATAAATAAAACATCACAAGAATACAATTACAATGTAACGAAAAAAAAAATAAATGAGATAAGAGGGAAAGTGGGTTAAATGGAGTTAGCTCTTTTAAAAAGATGTGTTTTGAGTCTGAGGATCTGAGAGTACGTGAGGGTGTGTATAATCTTTTTTGATACAGACAGTGCTTCTGACCAGACTTCACTAAATAGGTAGAAAAGCGCTATATAAAAGCAAGGCTATTTACCATTTACTATTTACTTTCATATTAAGGTTTGGTATGGTGAGCAGCACTAGCCACACTATAAATGGTGAGTAGACTGCTTTACTTCCAGTGGTGCTGAACTGGTCAACGGTAACATCTGGTGCTAACCGGTGGTGTCGTTACTTGTGTTAAACATCAACAACCAGTTGTTCAATGCAGAGAGACAATGTGACCAGTTACCTAGTATTGATCTACTCATTCAATGGGTCACCTTAGACATCATAGCAACTTTGTAGTGCTTTGTGTCACTACTAAAATACCTTAAAGTAAGGTATTTTCAGGAAAAAAGTTCAAGAAGCTAGAAAGCTGCCAACTCTGTTAAGGTAGCTTGGATGTTCGATATCAGTTTTCAGGAGTTACTAAACTTACTTTATTTAATTTAGAGTATTCATTGGTATCTGAATGTGGCTTACTTAAGCATTGGTAGGTAGGTGGCTGTGTTTTTCTTATACTAATGTGGAGTTAACATAAGACAAGGTTACATATTTATTTCTTATTTGTTTTTCTTATTTGAAGTTCATATTACTTCAAATACTTCAAATACATCACTTCGATCTCAAAGTGCAGGCCTACTTGTAGTTCCTAGAACTTCAGAAAGTAGAATGGGAGGTAGAGCTTTCAGCTTTTAGGCTCCTCTCCTGTGGAACCAGCTCCCAGACTGGATTTGGGAGGCAGACACCTTCTCTGTATTTAAAGTCAGGCTTTAGACTTTCCCTTTTGATCAAGCTTATAATTAGGACTGGACTGAACCATCCTTTAGTTAACTGGAACAGGCCTAGGCTGCTGGGGGACGATGCACCGAATACATGTCCTCTACTCTCTACTCTAATTTCTTCTCTATTACTAGTCATAGCATGTTAACTGCTGTGCATTTGTATTTGGTTTAATATTACAATGTCTTAACAAGAACGTCCTCCACAGTTAGGCAGTGGTTAGAGTGGAAATGGTGATGAATATGTGTAATATTTTAGTTAATAGGAAGGAAAAACTGTGAATTTGCATTAGGCTTATGTAGTAGATGAGCATTAAATGTCCATACACTTTTCAAAAAGTCTGAATTAATTAATTCCAGTCTAAAACAAATCTGACGCTGAAACGCTGTTTATATTATAGCAAAGAGTGCCGTTTATTTGTGTGCATCAGATCACTCTCATAAGGAATTTCCACTGTAAATGCATACCAATACACAGCATAAATGGATTACCAAGCAAGTCTATAATTTGTGGCATCTCAGAGTCAGTTAATCTAAATTAAGATTTCTGTTACTCTTTCTAGTAAAGGTGGGAATCTGAAATACTCAAATATACAAATGACTCTGTCTAGTTCCCTTACAATTTGGGCCAAATCACATTGTAACTTACACCTAAATATGAACATTATTTTGGAAACTATGCAGAAACTTGTGGGCACTTGTGAAATAAAGTGTTACCAAAAATAATATTAGTACTCAGTTGTATTAAAGCTAACGTGTCCTGCTGTACTGAATTCATGTGGGGTGTTGGTAATGCATGAGTCATAGAAGTGCAATAGCAGTTCTGGTAGACATATCCATCATATCCAAAGCACCAATGATTCAGCCTCCAACCACAGCTTTAGTCAGAGCAGTAACCATATCCAGTCACCACTTGAGCTTTCCCAGCCAGGCATGGCAGCTGCAGCTGTTCTCATAACTAGCAGTTGTAGAGTGTTGGAGGCCTTATAAATTAGGTAATGGGAACTCAAATGCATGACAAAGTGGGGTACCATCTCTCCTTTACATACTATCTGCAGAGAGTTTCCCTTATCTGGCAGTGTGTTATAACCGGTCTGGACCAACACACAACTGTTCATGTTGGTTAGAGTAAGTTAGAGTACACAACATACACAGAAGCACGTTAAACTGCTTCTGTCCTCTGCATTGTTCAACTACATGGTACAACACAGCTGATAACTGTCCACGGAGGAAGAGAGAAACAGATACCCAATTCAATTTCACTAAAATAAAGGTTTTGCTCTCTTTGTGAATTTAATTGTGAGTGTATCTAGGCATAAATGGACAGTTTGTCCGTTAACAAAGACATGTGCTGTGATTTGAGCTGTGATTTGAGTTTGTCCTAGGAAGAAAAAGACACGTCAATCTGTTTCCAGCACCCCGGTAGAGTGTGTGTGCTGGCTCACATTCATGAGGCATGATGGCTATGAGATCTATGACAAGTCAAAATGTCAGCTGTCCTAAAGCAAACTTCATTTCTGATATCTATACTGATGTCTGTATCATCCAGTACAAAGAAAAGGTCATACCTTCAGATGATGCCTGCGGCTCGAAGTCATCTTTTTCCTGTGAGGAGCACAAACAACAATGTTAGCGTCTCGACATCAGAAGTGGAAAGAAACTTCAGGACAGTTTTCAACACTCTTTACTCCTCACAGTGGATACTTTTACTTTTAATACTTGAGTATATTTCATGGGAGATGCTTCTTAACTGAAACATGCTTTGTTCAAACTGAAGACAAAATATGACTCCCACTGGAGTCATACATCCAAGAGTAAAATAAGTACTTACTCAGACATGTTGGCGGTTTCTTTTCTTCACAACCTGTTTGAAAGAAGAAACAGAAGAAAAACTCATCATCAGTTAATCAGATGAGCGGCCCTCCTGTGTATGAATATGACCAGTTCAAATGCATCATGAGCAGCTGAGTGGTGACAGAGCTAAGTTTGGAGTTTGGGTCAAATGTCCTCACTGACGCCTGTGATAAGCTCCTTTACAGGTGTTCAAAACTAAATATCCTCTGGGAGTTAACACTTCAATTCCTTTCGCAGAGAGGAATCTCTCCAGCAGAATGTGCTGTTGCAGCACGTTAGCTGCCAACACTAGTCCGTCCGCTCCCCTCACACACTCCAAAAACAAACTCCTCTCAATGGGGCGGCTCGCATCGGAATCAGATTTCAAGAGTCAATCATACCAAAAACAAATCCCCTTCCCAGCTGACAAAGAGTAGAACCAGCCAGACTAAAACTGACTGGATACAGCTGACGGTTTTCTTACCATTTTTGACATTTTCCCTTAAGATATTGTCTTTTCTTTGATATCTAAAATTCCAGAAGCTCAAGATAAATCCAGTCCATCTAATCTAAATCAATCCTACCAAGCCTTGGTAGTCACAATACACTATAAACACGGATCTGTCATGGTCAATTTATATTGTAATGCTTTGGGCTATGTGTTCTTTTCTGTACCAAAACTCCAGAAACATCCAAGTGTGAAGCTGAAACTCCAAATATTATAACAGTCAAATGCTGCAACATGACAGTACACTGTATTTCATCTGTCAAGTAAGTTATAGCGTTCAATTTGTTATTCATCTCGAGAGAAGTGATATCTTTCAAAACCAAGTTTACTGAAAATCAAAACTTCTTAAATGTCTTCAAACTAAACTGGAAACAAGTAAAAAATATATTGCCATGTAGACATTTCTTTCTTATTTTGTGACAAGAACAACTGACAATAAAAATTACTAAACTGAACTACTACCTAACTACATCACCAGTTAAAAAAAAGGTTGAAAAACAGTTCCAATAGTTCAGAAAAATAGACTAAAAAAGACTAAACACAATCCAATGCTGCAATCATGTAATCAAAAAGCTGCAGAGAATACTAATTTCCAAACATTAAATCAAATGCCACAAACACAAATCTTCAGAGAAGGTCAAAGGCCAGTAAGAGCACATCCAGCCTTGGCTTATAAAAATCTTCAAACACAAAATATTCAGATAATATCAGTGATAATACTGTGCAAGAAATAGGCCATCTCGTCCATCCATTCACAGTTCCTTTCACTTATTAACAAACCCCAGAGGTCAGGACTTTCATCACCTTAACACTTTACCAACAGGTTTCCCCAAAAAGGTTCTAACAGACGACACACAGCAGCCGCCTTGTATCCATTTACCAGCTCCGTTGAGGCATGCAGAGAGAAGGAGGAGGAGGAGGAGGAGGAGGAAGAGGAAGAAAGGGAAACTGGTCTCACCTACGACGAGACAGAAAGTCGAGGAGGACGTCAGTAGCAGCCAGTGGCAGTGAGAAGAACTCATCCTTGGGGTGTATATATACGAGGGCTCGGATATGGATATGGAGCCCCTGTTTATGGAAATGCAGGATCCTCAGTCCAATCGGCCGGCAAGCTCTTGAAATATAATCATCCCCTGCCAACTTCACCCCATGAATCAGGCCTTGTCGAGGAGGAGCCTGATTTCATTTTAGGACTCTGCTCGCTGCCCATGGGTCTCTATAAAAAGGAGGAAAAGGATGGGGATGAATTACATTCACTATCAAATCATTAGAGTCCGAATGTTTCACCGGATTAACATGGGGCTAATGAAAGTAGAGGGAGAGAAGAGTCATTTCTGCTTTTTGGGAGGGGTGTAGCTCACTACTTTCATGAAGATGCTCAGGAGTTAAAATGATGATTGAATTCATACAGTTCAAGAGTTGTTCTTTTCAAGGGTGGATTCACAAGTTAAAGGGGGAAGGTCGCTGTTGTTGCATCATTTAAAATGTTAGATTTGATGTGACTTTTCTTTAAAAAAGAAGAATCTAGGTCTGGATCAAAACCTGATTTGGTTAAACTTTTTAAACTTGGCCTGGAAGAGCCACAAACCCTTCAAAATCGAAGCAATTTTTGAAAAAGAAAAAAGTTTAAAGCCACAAATTGAATGTGAACTTTTGGCCTTTGTCAGACTGATGGCAACCACAAAAGTCAAATTCCATTCATCTACAGGATACAGGATACTTCAGCATGCCAACTTCGAAAGCACAAATGTCTCATCACTAATTAGACCAAGATTTCTCGCGAAGGACGCGCCCTTTGAAGCTGGTGTAAACTCAGATCCCAGCATCTCCCTGCTGTGGCCTCCACTTGCAGAGTTCAGCTGTGGAGGACGAGCTCAGATGATTTTCCCAAAGGACATAACCAGCAGAGGCTGCTTCTCCAGAGCTGCCTCACACCTCTGAATACAGGACGAGGTTCAACCTTGGCTTGCACGCTAATGGAGGGAAAATTACATCACAAGTACCTCATGTACCTCTTTAAACCATGCAATCTTATCCTCAGTAGACCAAATAAGACCACAACATTCTACAAGTCTGCAGCTTACCGCTTACGTTTTAGCTCACTTTGAGGTTTCTTGAAAGAACAAAAACCTTTAAAGACTTACACAAGACTCATCTGATCAGGACGCAAGGTTCTGGAAAAGTCATGTCCATCCGGAATTTTCACAAATGTCGAAATCAAACGTGCATAAAAGCTTCAGCGTCCAGACTTCAGAAACAGACTCAAAACAACCAGCTTGAGTTTGATATCACTTTTAATTATTGGTCCAAATAAAGCTCTTCACAAGCTTGCATTTTGGCCATCTATAAATATCATGTAATTGCAAGCTGACCTGGCTAATGTTTCATCTTGGATTGCTGACCCGAGACGTGGATCTGCCCTCAGAAAGGCTTCCAGACCTTTCTGTGGCTGCAGAGGGCCCTCTCATATTAACACTTGTGCTATAAAAAATATGTGGGCATGCTGTCAGGTAGGCAGGAAGGCCGATTTTCCGAGGCGGATAGGGTTACCTGTTGCTCAAGATTCCCTGTTCTATAATTTACCTGAACACTTGAGGAATATGAAACAGCACAGGAAACATTTTAGGGTTCAGTTTGTCCAAAAAAACATCATTCTTTGTTTTTAATAGTCACTTATGTTATTTAAGCTTTTGTTCTGAACAAGGCAACACAAATATATATATTAGTGTTGCCTTGTTCTCCAAAACACTGATCTGCCACCTCCATAGTTAGACTTGGTCAAGTATAGGCAACGTTAAACAACATGTCCATTTTGGCTAATAGACTTTTCATTTAGATCAAGATCAGGTCAGAGTTTTACTTTGTTGTATGGTCAGTCAGCTAGGATGACGCTCCTACCATCCTCAGCTTTACTTTGTGTTTAGTGTTAAGTGTACCTGGTAAACATGAGCTTTGTCACTGTGAACATGTTAGCATGCTGTTAGCATTAGCCTAGAAGCACCACTGTGTCTTTGTTCAGGCTCACAAAGCTGCTATCACAGCTAGACATTGTCTCTCATCTGATAATTTCACATAAGCACATGGATTTTTTTTGTTTGCTTTGTCCGCGTTCATGGTTTCATAGAAGCTTTTAAGCACCTTTAATCATGGACCTTTAATGAATGAACTGAAAGTCAGAAACAGTTTGAATTTGATGATTGTGTCACTCTAACAAGCTTTACCAGCTCTATACACAGGTGGACTAGTGATTGTCAACCAGTAGCCGGTGTATGCAGATCCCTTGCGGACACAAACTGTGTGCAAAAGTGGTGATGATTGACTGATTAATGTGAGGAAAATGTGTCCTGACATCTGTTAGGCTCTGTACTGATTATGTATGCTCTTAAAATATGTGATAACAGGAAAACAGGGCTTCCCAACACCAAAATACCTTACAGAGCAATGTCATCAACAGCTGCTGACTCCAAAAAACCCACAATAATTTTAGTTCATTCTGAGTCACTAAGTTCACTTTTTCTAACCACATCCATTTCTGCCATAGTTTAGTCTCAGGTCAGATCCCTGTGGAGTAATTGATCTCCTACCCTCTTCACCAGTGATCACCTCAGACACACTGACCAAGGGACAGCAGAGAAATAAGCATTTAGTCGGTCAGACTATGGGGCTGTAGGCTGAGGGGAAAAGTGGTGACAGGTCTGAGTAACGTGCAGACAGCCGAGATGACGACGTGTTTGAGTCACGCTGGGAATGTATTGGAGCAGGGCGTCATGTTCATGGTTCACTCAGCGATAGGGGCAGGTGTTTTCTACGAAGTCGCCCAACCAACAACACGAGCCCCAGGAATCTTCTGTACCTCAGGTCTGAGTCTGGAATGTGAGTGAAGCGTGTGGCCTTTCCTCATCATGTATGGCATGAATAACTGTATGTTTATGTTTACATGGGGTCTGACTCATACTCCTGATGCTAGCAGTAGGTTGCTTAGATCCATCCACCATCTGGAGAGTCTATGTCACAAGAATGGCTTGTGGTGGAATTTACTGATTTACTACTTGTTGATGACAGTTTTCCAACATAAAAATATCACACACACATATATATATGCACTACGTATATGTCTAGTGATTTTCTAAGCTTATCGCTTAGACTTATATCCACCATCAACGGTTAAAAGTCCACCATGCCTCAACAATTAACATCCTGAAAAGCTCACACGAGTGATTTTCATGTTTCAAGAGCTATATTACACCATCAGCCTCTCTGAACCTTCTCCAGATTGCGTATCAACACAACCGCTCCACTGATGCTGCCACATCCCTGCACTCAGTCTGACCTCCTCATGAAGAACACGGACTTTCATGTAAAGTTGCTGCGTGGCAACCCCACTGTTTGTACACTCTGATCTTGATGACTCATGACTGTACCGACAGAAACAGTACAAATCACATAATCACAATAAGTTTGCAAATGACACCACAGCCGTAGGTCTATCTGTACGTGGACAAATCAAAGGGGATAATCATTAACTGTAAATTCCTGAAATGTCCACCTCCCACTGTAGAGAGAGTCAGGATCACCAGGTTTCTTGGTCTGCATATTACAGATGACCTTACTTGACCTCTCAGTACCCCCTCACTGGCAAAGAAAGCACAGCAGCATCTCAACTTCCAACAGCAATTTCATCTTCCTAAAATAGGATCCGTTGCTTTGGTAGCTGTAATGCTTCGGACCGTAATGCTAGAAATTCCTGTTCTTACGTCCCTCTAAACACTCCATAGTATATGGTCCAACAAAAAAAGACAAAACAATGTCATCCTTCAGGCTGTCTGTCTCTTCATGTCTCATTGCACAGCTTAACTGACAATAACTACACAATAATTGGCACCACATCTTCTTTTATCCTTGTCTGTACAATACAATACTTATTTATTATTTATGTTTTAATCTTTAATCTTCAAACCAACTGGTTAACACTTCAGGTATATTTAGTGCACTGCTGCTGCTTCAAAAATATCCCTTAAAACTTTTGACTTTTTGTATTATATGTGATGTAGTGTTCATAGTGGAGCAATTGCATTTTTCTGGACTTGACTAGACTATCTTTCCTTCTATTACTTCTTGTCAATTTTCATGAAGTCTGCAACTCAAATTCACCAATGAGCTAGTGTATTTTAAACTGAAAAGCATCTTGAGGGTGAATAAAATGCAATACTTGTCATGGAAACAATTCCAATAAAACTATGTCACTGATCTGCACCCAAGATGCCCTGGTTTGTATTTCTCACATTTGACCACAATCAAAATGGAGATCCGAAAAGAGCAATGTAGCACTTTAACACCAAGGCCTGTTGGAATGCTTTGATTAATTTAGACGCGTTGAGCCATGTGACATTGAGAGCAGCTGATTTGACTAATTAACAACCTTCCTTCAAGAGACAGAACTAATTGGTGAAATCAGCTGCTGACGTGCAGGTTGGATTCTTTTCTGCCACAAATGCAACAGCTAGCTAAGTAAAGAAACTAATCGTACATACTGAGAAATACACATATAAGAAAAGGAACATTTTGCACAGCCGATGAAAGAACTTTTTACGCAAATAAAGCCACTGATATATTTGCTTTTAGAGTACTGTATGGTTTTAGTCTGAAAGCCAGTCAGTAACTCATGTGGGAACTGATTATGATCTGGCAAAGATCTGCCGGGCTGTATGCTATAATGGATAGATGAGTAACAGTCATACACAGCATCTGTGTGGAGTGCCATGGAGTTGAATTTAGGCTTTTATCAACATTGAGTATGCTTGCGTTCTTGTGAAACGTCTCAAGTACTGATTTAATGTAGTCTAAATCCCTGGAAGGATTTTGCCTGACTGCTCTATCAAGGATGCACTGGGAGGGAAGTTGTGTGGGCTTGGTACATCCAGGCATCCCATAATGCATTTCACAGGCATCATTGAGTACGCTGCTGTTCCAGTTACAGAGCTGAACTTGTCAAGTCTGCACTGCCAAGTCAGAAGTCAGAAGCCTGCATACTTTGCTTTTACTAAAATGTCTCTGATTGGTTGTAGACCTATCCAGTTGTGTATGGGGGTATTTCTTTCGCATCGGCTGACCCATGCACCATAATGAAATCCAAATGGCGTGCTACCAGACTTATATTCTGAGAACAGAATTGTGTGTGGCTACGTCAGGCTTGTACATGTACTCATAGCTACTTTGTGTGTCCTTCATTTCTCAGAGCATTGGTTGTACACAGCCGTAGAAATTAAAATAACATGTATTTGAGATGCAGCTCAGGACATGGGCACAGAACGGTGTGGTGGGAAGTTTTGGGGAGAAAGCTAAAGACAATATTGTTGTCTTCTGTGATCTGACTGCAACAGTGGCTGCTTTTACTTGGACATCAAGTTAAAGATGTTGTCCACGTAAATGTAGCGTTCGATATCATCTTCTAGCCATGATGGGTTCCATTTATCTCGCGCAAAAAGGGGAATTCACGCTCAAGATATTTAGTTTTCAGATCAGGATGATTAGGCCTTTGTCTGGATGTTATGGTCTATGGGTCATGCTAACTTAGAAGAAAGTTGGACAAAGTCATTTTACCTGAATTGGCACCAGAACCAGTGTTAGTACCACTTAATCTTAGACATTTGGGTCCCTGCAAACGTGATTTTGTTTATTACTTATATTTATATTTCAAAGAGAGGTGGATTAACTATTTAGAGGCCACTCTGTTTTTTTTTTCCCTGTTTCGTACGAGGCTGACATTTTGCACAAGTGGACAGCAGTACATCTGGGACATACAGTAACATCAATCACTGTAATGTTATTCACAGTCTGATGTACTCTTTCCTGTATGAAACACTACTGAATTATTCAGTAAACGCTCCTTGACAATCTTACATCTTTCATGACTAACCCGCTTAACATTATGACTCTTATTTTAGGAGACACAAACTCTAAACTGTCTCTTACCTGTAAGTCCCGAAGACTGTTCTCATTCATGTCCAGGCATCTGAGTAGAGTGGAGAAGCCTGTAAGGAGAAAGTCTGTAGACTGTATCTTAGAGAGAGGATGAGAGGTGTGTTTGTGAGAAATACTTTTCCACAAGTTAACTTAGGTTATAGCATTGCGACTGTACATGTAAACTCCATCCAGATGGCTCTCCTTCTCCTCCTCCTCCTCCTCCTCCTCTGTTCTGAAATTTCTAATTCTGGCTGGTGTGAGTCTCAGTGAACAGGCAGCTGTTATCTGAGGATATGATACTGCTGTCAGCAGAGGTCAAATATAACCTGCGGTAACTCTGAGGAATGACATGCCAAATACACAAGACATTGTTGAGGCTGTCAAGTTCTGGTGTAAAATGTTTGACGTCCAATCAGCAATATTCAGCTGCCCAGTAAACCCATTATTATTCCCATGTTTGGGAGTATTTTGGGACTAAAGTGTTGTAACAATGTATGGAAGCCGAGCCTCTTGACCAAATGCTTTACAATCTAATTGTTGTTTTGTGGGCTCTGGCCAGAACAAAACTGAACTGTTTGTTCAGCAGAAATACATCAAGTCACTTCCTTTCACATGTAGAAAACAGAATCTCCAGGTAAATACTGAAGCCTCTAAATGAACATACTCTTTCAATGTTAACAATCTCGACAAACCTCAACAGCAAGGATTCTGCTGAACAACTTGCTCACACATGACCATTAAATAGAACTGTGCAGTGCAGTCATTGCATGATTACTCTTTGTTCAATCTGCACATAAAAAATAGTGCAAAAAATAATCAAATCCTGCAAAGAACATCAAGACAGTAGGGGCAACATTGAAGTAACAATGTGGTTTGAGCGTCAGCTTCATTTTCAGGTTCAGATGGAGTGTGCAGTTTTAATGGCTTTGCTGTAACCGGTCAGCTGAGAGTCAAACAGCTGATCAGTAAACCAGTGATTGCCAGGCATGAATTAAGCATGTCAAGCTAATAAGTTGATGAAAGCCCAAACCACTCCGTAAATTAGGAATGACCCCAGGTTACAGTTGTATTAATAGCATCATATAGTCTTTCGCTGCTACTGAAACATAATAATGTTGCTTATGATTTTAATTATTATTTAAAGCCAAGATTTAAAGTACAAACAGATGATTCATCTTTTACTGCCAGGAACTATTTTCTCATTTAAGTCTATCAACATTTACTCTTACTAACTAGACAGTTTTCACTTTAGTGATGAAGTTCATTTGACATTTTTTAATGCATATATGTTACAGTATGTTTCATCTACTGAACTGAACATAGAACTTTCACTTCGTTTCCTACTGCCACAAGTGACTGAGGAGTGATCAGGGCTTTTAATGCGATACTTTTATATTTTCTACCCACTGCTCCAAGTGTACTCACTGTGTGAACAAATGGAAGGGTCAAACGCAGACAAAGAATATCCCCATGAGGGATCAGTAAAGGAATAATTCTATTCTATTCTATTCTATTCTATTCTATTCTATTCTATTCTATTCTATTCTATTCCTCATTATGGAACTGGGAACAACTGCACCGCTCAGAACAAAGGTGCAGCTGAAACTTGAAACCTGCACGCTCCAGAACATCCCCATAAATAACTTTTAAACTCTGTTGAGAGGTTTTATTGCTGCTTTACTGGGTGCTACCCAACAATAAGGGTTTCAAATTTACTATCAATTGTGACAAAGGGGATAGCAACAGGAAAATGAATGGTCATACCTTTAGAGCAAATCACACTGCGGTAGCATCAGATCTGCAAGAAAAAGAAAAAAACATCTGGTGATTTACGGGGCAAAGCATGAATTTACCATCCAAAAATAATGATAATTTATTCAAATAACTTACCTTTTTTGCTGGTTGGGAAAAGAATGGGACTTTTCTAACACATATTAACCTGAAAAAGGCTTGAGCTAATTCAACAAACACGTTAGGATTCATGTTTAGAGGTCAACTAAGAAATTATGTAACTCATTACTACAAACATCAGTGTGTGTGAAGGTTCTCAGTCATCCAGGTCACGCTATGTCCAAAAAGCGTTTAAAAAAAGGCAACTGGACTTTCGCATAAAGACTGGAACTTTTCTTTGTCCAGATGTTAGCTAGATAGTTTATGTATTAGTGACCAAAAAGTTCACCAATCCAAAATCAATGCTGGTTTATTTTGTTACTTTATGATTTTATAAAGGCATCATTAGAAAGTCATATAGCACTACGTTGGCATAAGGTTGCCATAAAGGATGTAGCATGAATTGGAGAGCAGGTCAGACTTAGATTGTGCAAATTGAGAAAAAAATTAAATACAAAGTACAATATTCTTTCACCATTTATCTGCAGTGTGAGTGCCTCTAAAATATACAATTCCGTTACTTTTAGCGTAATGCTAAGCCACCAAAACAGCCTGTCTCTGTCTTCAGACATCACCCAACAAACAACTCCTAAAAGGTAAAAAAGTAGCCCATTAAGTGAACATTCAGTGAAGTACGACTATGAACAAGATGAACATGAAGCCTTTGTATTTAATGTGACAGCAAAATGACAAGAAACGTACATCACATTTTTGATATAGATGAGTGAACATGATGGTGTTTATAACAGGCTGTAGGCTGAATTATACCTCTGCAATAAAGGGAGTCACATTTTCCATACTGGCCACTGCACTTGCAACACAACTTGGATGCATGGGATAAAAAAAAAGTGTCAGTTTCAGTTTAGTCAACAACCACAACATCACTGCAAGTTTGCCAACTGTCTCACTGATTTTACTGAACAATGACAACACATTAAAGTTTTGAGGAAGGTACACTGTCGTAACCCCTGTATAATCATGCAGAAGCATATATCAGCCTTTACAGACGGAAAATGAGATTGATTCATCACTCAAGTACTAACTGATTCCAGTACCTATGGGTCAAATACATCACAGTACAGTTTCAGTACAGGCAAAAGCACAAGGCAGCTTCGATTCAGCCGAAGAGTTTTTTTCCAAAGTCAAAATATCCCCAAAAAAGAAAAAAAAAAAAAAGCAGAAAGAAAGAACAAGAAAGTACAACCCTGTGCCATTGACCCCTGTGCACATTGCCATTCTCCATCACCATTAGGAGAGGAGAGATTTGTGTAACAAATGCTCTGAATAACAGCACCTGTGATCCAATTAAACTTACAGCCTCCATCACTTACTATACCACAGCAGAAGCAGAAAACACTACAGTCTTTCTCCAGATGCACATCTCCAGTTCATCCAAGGCACACAGTATGATCTAGATCCAACAGGTTTACATTGTCTGACATTATACCCTCCACAGATATTATCTTATCGTCCAAATAGAAGTGAAAAGTAAACTGGATATGTTGCATTTTTGTGTAAAACTCTTCAGTTAAAAAGACATTAGACCTGAATTCCATCCTGAAAGTCGCTATCAGTGACTGATCCCGTTTAACTATCAAACATCTTCTTCCTATCAGACTTGTCCTCAATGTTCTTACGCCAGTCTCCCACATCACGCAGCTGCTTGTCCTGCAAACACAAACAATAACTCTGTTAGTTCAGAGTTCATCTGTGAAATGGTACAATTAAGAATTTTTTTTTTTGTTGTTGTTTGTTTTTTTTTCTGTCTGGCTTCTGGTAACTAAAAATGGATTTGTGACTGAAGACCAGATTAACCAGGCAGCTGCTCACCTCCTCTTTCACCTCCTTCTTGACCTGCTTCAGGTTGGCCCTCAGGTCCATGTTGACTGTGTGTTTGGAGCCCAGCAGAGCTTTGAGCATGGCGTCAGCAGACATGCGCACTTTCTTCAGCCGGGGTCTCTTGAACTTTCCCCTCATATCCACAATCTTAATGTTGAGGTCCCTGACCTTTAAAAAGAGAAGGGACAGGAGGAACAATAATTGACTTAAACATTCAAATTAGACATCACGAGAAGCAGTGAAGTTGGCATTTGAGAACAAAGTCACAAGTTCACTCTAAAACAAGGATGTTAAACCACTGAAGTACTAAAAAAATGAATGAACTTTATTTCTGTAGAGATTTTGGAAAATATTGGCTGGAACAGCTAACTGCATTAGGGGCCTCCATCCACAGACGCTTGCTGTCTGATTCAATTAACCCTGCTTATTAAGTCACACAGGCCAGTTTGATAACATGTGGCAGACTCTTATTTAAGTGTCTGTTTTTTTAAATGCTGCTGGGTGTGCTTTTTTCCCTAATTTATGCAACCTTTCATTTACCAGGATCTTTTCAACAGAGGTGGATAGAGAAGTCATCAAAATTACCACAAGTAACACTACTGTGTTTTCCCCTACTTCTTTTATTTGATGCAGATATGATTCTTAACTCAGGAAAATATGTCTAGCTCAAGTGTGATCAAAAACAGAAATATGAATATTACAGTAATGATATAGCCTGGAAGCAACATGAACTTTGCCCACCAACTATTTTTTTGTGGGGAAAAGTTGGTCTGGAGTCAACTCATTTACATTTGAATAACACAAAGTCAAGTGTACCCATCCTAAAATACTGCAGCCACCACTGGTGGCTCCAGATTAGAGCAGCAACAGTGAAATCTTCTGCATGCAGGGGCACTGAAGTCTCCTGGTACCAGGACTACCCTCCAGTCTGATTGTTAACCTCCTGATCCTGAAACCAGCTCTCCAAACCGCAAGTTCTCCCATAACCCTCTCTCCCTCTCCTTATCCTTCACGTTCTTCTTTCTCAAACACACTTAATTCTTTGATACATATCATTACATATCACCGTTGAATTTTGGGTTTGGATTTTGTTTGGACTTGGAATATATTTATTTGATTTTGCATGGATTTTTTTATTTTTATTTTTTATTTTTGGGGGGGGGGGTTGATTTAGGGACTGGTTGTGCTTGAGGAACGCTTAATTTGATTTTGCATGAACTTTGGGCTGGGAACGTTGGATTTATGGACTGGGGAATTTTGAGGAACATTGAAATTGTTTTGTTTGTACTGTGGGGCATTGAGACATATCTCATTATAACTAAAAGTGTTTTTCATATTCATTATTTTGCTAACTGTTGCTATAGTCTCATCAACAGGCTGTAAGAATAAGGGAGTAGTTATTATGCTTTCAGAGAAAATCAAGGGGAGTACTAGTAGAAGCCTAATATACTGTATGTATACATTAATACAGTAATATACTTTTTGGTATTAACAAAGCTGACACGCTTGAAGGCTAAAAGTGGGAAAAGAAAACAATGAGGCCAGAAGGCGGCTATTATTCTGCTATGTGTCAAGAGGTTGCAGTAGGACTGTAAAAAGCTAACAGTCCTGGGATCAACACATCACACTCTTAATAAAATACACATCAATACAATGAATGTATCCAATAGATTGAATACAATGCGTCAATAGATTAAGATATTTTACCAGGACTAATTGCAAGACCGGCATTGTTGACGTGCAATTAACGCAAATTAATCTCACATTTTTTAAAATGTGTTTTATGGGATATATATTTATTTAAGTGCTAATTACTCTTAGTAACAGCTGCTCAGAAAGACTTTGATCCAGTCGGAACTCGATTCATGTCGCCGGTAAATGCAGATGGTGTGCGTGTGGATATAAAAGGAATTTGCCTTGAATCCATAATTAATGCATGAACTTTCACAGCCATAAATACATGTCATGTTTTTTAGTTATATTTGTGTAAATATCAATTCGAGTGAGAGTAAAAAGCTGCATTAAGACAGCTTCAACAAGTTAAACTTATTTCAAAAAGCTACTATTTTGTGTCACTATTGGGTCTCACCTCATTCAGCACCAGGTTCAGTTTAAACTCTATGCTGTATCTCTCCTCTTCACTGATCTCAACCTGCTCCTGAAGTTTCTGGCAGAGTTCCTTAAGACAATACAGAAATATTAAGTTTTTTCATGAGCAAACATGCATGATGTCATTTGTCTTATCTGACAAAAACAGAAAAAATATATAGTGAGAGCGCGACACACTGCAGCTTGACAAAACACGCCAGTGGTATCAAAGTAGCGGTATTAAACACTTGCATGTGCACTCAATACAAAACGTAAAATATTTGTTTGAAACAATTAGTCACTGCGAGCTGTTTCTTCTCACCAGGAGCTCGTCCTTGGAGCGGGGCACTTCCAGGGGAGGACACTTATTTTCCAGGAACTTCTCCCTCTCCTCAGCCTTCACAGATGCTTCAGCCTCCAGCAAATTATTTGCCACCACCAGCATACAGCTCTGAAGATTTACATCGCCACATAATGTCAGGTGAGAGGTAGAAGGTGAAAGTTCTGTAATCCGTGCTTCTTTGCATAAAGGGTACAAACATTGTTACCTTTAGAGTATGCTTACGTCTCGCAGACAGTCTTTTCCTGCAGACATAACACATACATCAAATGGATGAAATGAAAGTAGATTTGCACCATTATATTTTAAGCAGTATCATATTATGCAAGATCTGTAGCATGTTAGCATGCTATGCTAAATGTTAGCGCGCTAACTTGCTGACAGAATATTTTTAGATTTTAGACATCAAAATATAATATTGATTTAATATGACTATTACATGTTAAGTCTTAAAACAGATAAAACCAAACATTTCAGTTACTTGTTCCTCTGTACACTGGCCTGACTTTACACTACACTGTAAAGTCTGTTAACATATCTGAAAGACATCTTGGCAAACACAATAATACACAGTTTCAACTGTTTACTCACTCGGTGGCCATATTAGCAGCTGGATCCTGATGTTATCTGACTGAAACACAAAACAAAGACTAAATTAAAACTCTGTTTTTGTCGTCGGATTTCTGATAAAGAGGTTTCGTCATTTGTCATACAGCCAAGTGATACAGCAAATGCAGATGTCACCAACTCCATCTGACCCTCTAACCATTTATTTATTACCCAGGTGGATGTCGCTTTCTAAAGGGACCATTTAAAGGCTTCATAAGCTGCACTGCATGGCTTCTACATTGTAATGATTACTCAGTGATTTATGGACTAATGGACATTTTCATTTTATTATTTTGTTAATACCTGTACCAAAAACCCTTTGCTTGTTAACACTGACAACTGCAGACTCATTATTGTATCGCCGTTTATTTACTTGACTTTCTGTTGATCTGTTTGCAAAACTTAAAATCTTATTAAGGTTGTCGAGTCCAGTGACAACTGTTTGAAGCAAGACCGTCTTGCAATAGTGTGTCCTGTTGCCATGGTTATGGGTTTCTATTCAGTTACAAACACTGGTAAGTAAAGGAGGAGTCACACTATCTGCTTTATGTCATGCTAGTCAGTCACCTAGTGAGTTGTAAATGTGAATTAGCAGATTATGAATGAGTTTTTTCTCCTATGTTGATCCATCATCAGGATGTTTTTTTCTCTGCATTTAATCTATGCATTTGTTCACGACGCAGCGTGTACATTCAGAGCAGTGGTTGTCACACGTGTGCCTCAAGGCACCTTAGTCATGGACGCAGGGGGGTGCAAACCTGCGACCTTATGTCCCAGTGCTGCTTCTCTAACCATGCCAACCACAAAGTAGAATCTAAGGTCTATTTATCTGCTCGCCTTTGTGCACTTCTTTGTGCACTTAAAAAATGCTTGGGCATAGATAATATTTTGGTACAAAACTGCATGAATAAAACAAACATGTTTTCCTTTTGCATATAATAGCATGACTCTTCCTGCTACAGATCCCTCGGACAAACTTTATATTTCCTGTCCGCCCAGTGGCAGAGATCTAAGAATAACACAGTTGTGCAATCTCTCTCCGGAAGATAACAAGGTTTTTGGATGTTGAGTGTTCTTTTTATTAAGTGGACAAAGAATAAATCAACTCACATTTTAATTGTGATGTGGGACACATGGCCTCAATTTGAAAACACTTATTAAAGTTCATACTGATAGTCATCGATAGTAAAAATATCTTGAAATTATACTTCAAGTTTCTGATGCTGTCCACAGAGCTGTCCATCACACGTGCCTCAAGCTTACTCACATCCCATGTTACCGATTCCCAGAAGTAGTTCACATTTGAAAAAACCTATAAGAGAAAATGATAAACTCTAGATTTTTACCTCTACATCAAACATGTTTGAAGTCACACCGGCTCCTTCTTATTCTCCACTGCTGTAATGACTAATCCGTCTCACATTTCATGTTTGGATCACATTTATTCTATCTTAAGACATCATGTTAATTCTGGGAAATTTCATGGAACGGAACTTTGTAACTCAGACCGTGTTAATACCTTAAAGGACCTCACCACTATTTATAGCAGCATGGCTCAAGGGATACAGGTTTAACACTGTGGAGAGAAATATCTCACCAACAATTGTCCAGACTGGCACGAACGCTGGTTCAGAGATTTACAGTTCATTCAAACAGGGTGAGTCATAGTGACTCTGTTGAACCTCTGACTGTACTTTTAGCACCACCCACAGGTGAAAATCAGGCCTGACCAACTTATCACATCCATTTAACACTGGTCACTGAAATACTTTCAGCTATGCTAGCATATTAACAGACTATATCTTAGTACATTACCATGCTAAATGATATATTACCATGTATGCTGAAAGGTAGCATCGTATCTGCTAATGCTGCATATAAAATGTTAGCATGAGATGTTGCTTTACATGCTAACACATCCAAAACATCGGATCATGACAGCATACTTCTAAAACTCATAGCTTTACTTGTTAACAAGTCAAAATTGACATGGTAATTATACTCTAGGCCATCGTAGCATGGAAACACGTTAATGTGCTACTTTAGCTAGCAGATTAGCTGCTACTTCAGATGCTAAATGTTGCATGCTAATTGTCAACACCTCTGAATATAATGAGCATTATAGCCTTCAACAGGCATCTACAACTGCATGTTTTTCTGTTTAGGTTTTGGGGTTTCTTGTTGCTCATGCTGGTCAGCTAACCTCTAGCCTAGCACCTACATTATGAATGTTTCAACAGTTATGATCCTGTGGAATTTGCACCACACATCCATGTTCCTGTCAGGGTACGCTTTAATAACTTTGGTGAGCCTCTCATTCTTTATCTAGTGCCACCATCAGATCTAAATTATGAATTGTCAGTAGCTACTTGTACATGGATCATGAATACCCATGAAACTGAGGACATTTCCATTAGCCTAAGCTATACTGGTGTTTATCTTGCAGACAAACCAAACCAAGCCAAACCAAGTCAAAATTCAAATTCAAATTTTATTAGAGGATAACCCCTTGAGATGTATCATCTCGTCTTCCAGGGGGTCCTAAACAACTGCATGGATTGATATCACTATCGTAGGTAAACCAGCCGGCCCGGAGATACTTTCAGAGGTCCTCAGAGGCTAGATAGTTCTTGCCTGAGCTGCTTTTAATGTTTAGGAGCTATGGTGGAGCAAGCAGTGGATTAAGACTCTATTCCTGACCACAGCTGTTCCTTACATTTCATCATAGAGAAAAAAGTGACAGCAAGCTCATCTTAAAGAAAAGACATTTGACAACCTCTGCAGGCAACATAAAACCTATAGCTGTCCCTGGAACAAATGCCCGCTACCAATAATGGGCAGGCGAGGGGCAGTATCTCCAGGGCTGACAGTGTATTTTAGGACTCAAAACTCAGAGGACACAACAGCATGTTGCTCTGGAGATGGAAAAATATCAGTAGGGTTAAATGTGGGCCCAGATTTTTGTCTCAAGTCAATGTGTATGTGTGTTATGGGTGGGATTGTCTCTAGAGGGAGGATGGAAGGGTTTGCAGTAACCAAACACCACAGAACATCCCTTGGACAGCCAAGACATTAGAGCATATCATAAAAATAACTTGCAGTTGGGCTGACCTCAGAATAACACACAGTTCACCTGCTTCACACTGAGAAAAAAACAAAACAACGAGAACATACAACAGACATTACAGCCCAGTACAAAAAGTGTTTGTCCTGCAGTTCGAGATCATAACCTTATGGAAACTTAAATAGAGACAAACATCAATGTTGGAGGGAACTTGTTCTAAAAAAGACTTGATGTTTTACTGTTGCTTAAATATTCAAACGCTTCTAGTAATGCATCTATAAAAAGAGAGCGTGGATTGAACTGATGACTGAGCCTGAAAACTTAACAGAGTCATCCATCTTCGAAAAGATGGAAATAGATGAAAAAGAGCAAGATCCTGAAACTGAATCCGGCTTTAGTATTGTTTTAAACAACACTAGCTTAAAACACAAAGTGTTTTTGAACAGTAAACTGTCAGTATTCCTGCAGCAAAACATAGATAGATATTAGGAGATAAAAAAAACAACAACTAATAAATAAGGGAAATAAAATATCTAAAAGAAAATGTATTAATGTATTGGTAAGTAAAGGAGGAGTCACACTATCTGCGTGTTAGTCACATGCTAGTCAGTCACCTAGTTGGTTGTAAATGTGAGTTAGCAGATAATGAATGGGTTTGGGCCAACAACAACAAACAGAAGAGTAAAATGTATGAATATTAATCTTAAACTATGCCTAGATTAAGATTAATAATGTATTAATTAATAATGTATTAATCTTAATCAGTAAGATTCCAGAACCAAAGAAAAGGCCAAAGCAAAATATGTAGTAAAAGCTCCTCGTCTGTAGAAACAAATGAATATAAAGGTATGCTGTGGAGAAAACAGGCTAATTTTGGTGTGTGCGTGTGTGTGTGTGTGTGTGTGTGTACTGAACTGTAGTGGCCTAGGTTGGTATCTGCAGCAGATTACACCATGTTTTCTTCTGAGTCCCTAGTTCCTTGGTGCTGACAGGAGGATAAACACTGACGGATTGATTTTCAAGTTCATGCCTTGTAGTGGTGTTGCTTTTCAGCATGCCACATCACTAGACTGTTAATCATTGCTTTGCCATTGCAGGAATGTTGAGACAAAGCAAACTACCCCCTTTAAAATCTAGAAAAATCTCTTTTTTAAATAGTAAGAGTCATGACAACTAAAGAAACACTATAAAAACCAAATACTTTGCATGCCTACTGCAAAATTGCATGATTTGACACTTAGAATAAAGTAAAGTCACGTAATACCAATCAAACATCAAGTACAATGTGTGTAAATTGATCAAAGTCTCCATCGTTAAGGCTTAAATCTGGTTACGATTCTCAAAAGATGTCAAACTTCCATGAACCTTTGGGATTTAACAGTATAAGTACAAACTTATCAAACTAACTGATGGAGTCTAACCATCACATGAGCAAACAGAACACTCAGCAAATGCTCTGAAACCAAATCTACAACCATCCACTGAAACATTTTTATCTGATCACACGTCAGCTCCCAACAACTGTAGCAATACAATAGAAGCATTTACAGCTGCTCTCATGCTGTTGACCAAAACATGACATGCGTCCACACTTCTCACCACACACTAAAACAAAGAAGGCAAGAAAGAGTTCTTACTTTAACCTGGAAGGGTTGTTAGATTCACAGAGACACAGACTGAGTCCCGGGCAGACAGAGTGTTAAGAAGGTATATATTGCAATCTCTGAGAGCCCTCTAAATCCTCCACTTTCTCTTTATGGAAGTGGATTACTAGTCAAACCAATGAGCTGGCAAGGTCATGAAATACAGTACAGTGTCATCTCCCCCTTCCTCGGCTCGCCTCATTATAAATAACCCGCCCTTTAAGATTGTTATCTGTATTATCTTGTGCCATCGAGATCCTGACAGAGAGAATGCAAGGAAGTGATTAAACCATAGCAGCATTTTACAACCCGCAGTTAAAATGTACATATGCACTGACAGAAATCATTTAGAGGTTTGATATATAGCAGGAGCACGCTCACTGTCAACCTTTTCTTTCTTATAGAGACGACATTGAACTCACAGTGTGTTATGGCAGTATAGAGGCTCCAGAAGACTCTTCTAAATGAAATGTACGGTCCCACCTGGAAGAGGAAACATACATTAAGATTTCTTCTTTATGTAAACTCACAAGGATATGTAACTCTCCCTATAAACCATTTAAGGGCAGAACTAACATTTAATACATGTTCAAAACACTCTATATCGTAGCTGTGGCCAGATATAAGGATATTACAATTGTTATATCTGCCTACATCTTCCAGCTTCTATGAAAATATATATTGTTTTAATAAAAATGTGCAAGCCAAACAAGATGAGATTATGGAAAATTATTAGTTTAAAAAGACACTCACCTTGGAAATGTTCCGGAGTGAGCTGGAGGAATTCAACTCGCAAAGAACGACATTTGTGACCTATGAGCATCAACTCCCTTTAACAAACAAAATCTGAGCCAGCACTGAGTATCAACCACAGAGACATGGAAAATGAGGCTGAAACATTTCAGATTCTAAACCACTTCTAGGTCTGTAACAAAACAGAAACAGATAAGTGACACTGATCATGTTAGATCAGAATGATCTTTTTTTCAGATCCCGATTTTTTAAAGAACTCAAGACTGTATCAATCAAAAGACCTGCCAGAGAAGGATGTCTATTAAAGGGTCAAAGGTCAAGCAGCATCGCTACACCACTTCACAGAAGGCGTAAACGCACAGAAGGTTTTATGTAAAAGAGTCAAACCCACAGTGACACATTGTGGTGCGAATAGTGAATGGTTGGAATGAGACCTGCAGCGAACCGACTACACCTTGACAAATAAGTAGCTCTTCGTTCTTTACTGACATCCTCCACCCTCTTGTTTGCATCTTTGTAGAAAGGGGAATCAAACACACTCCAAAAGCACCTCAAAGCTTTGAACCACTACATGAAGACCAAAGAAGGACAAAGCGTGCTGACTGTCCTCCACAGCCACCTGACCTCACTGAACCTATATGGAAGATTTGCAGACTGAGGAAGACAAAAGTTCCTGGCTCTTTGGAACACTGTCAGATCATGCTGGGATGACATGGGCTATAAAACATTTGGAGCCTGTGCAGCTTGACAACTGCTGTCAATAAACAATAGGGGGCACACAAACACAAGCTATCTTTCAGTACATTTGTCGTTAACTATTAAGATGACGTATTCATTTGTAATGAGAATCTTCACATCAATTTTAAAACTAATTTTCACAATGTTTTTTGTTTTTTCTATCCCACTTTGTCTTTACCAACAGTTTCCAATGGGCTGAACTCTCGTTTAGAGTTCACGTAACTGGACTGATATCAAATTACTGTAGGAATCACATGTCTCTCTGTGTCACCATAAAATTAAGAGAATGTGTTGAAGATGAAACCTTATGATGGAAGCTTTAAGTGTCAGTTAGTCTGACCACATCAGAGGCTTTGCACATCATGAAACAGCGACAAGCAAGAAACAGATCTCAAGTCTGTAGCTGTCAACAGGATTATGTCTGCTGCCTTTTAACACAAGCTAAGGAGAAAGCACAGCCACTTCCACCACTATACCGTTATAATACTGAAATACAATAATTTGAAAAAAACATATTTAACAAGAAGCAATACATACACTATATTACCAAAAGTATTCGCTCACCCATTCAAATGATCAGAATCAGGTGTTCTAATCACTTGGCCTGGCCCCAGGTGTATAAATTCAAGCACTCAGGCATGCAGACTGTGAAACAAGACATTTGTGAAAGAATGGGCCGCTCTCAGGAGCTCAGTGAATTCCAGCGTGGAACTGTCATAGGATGCCACTTGTGCAACAAATCCAGTCGTGAAATTTCCTCGCTCCTAAATATTCCACAGTCAACTGTCAGCTCTATTATAACAAAATGGAAGCGTTTGGGAAAAACAGCAACTCAGCCACGAAGTGGTAGGCCACGTAAAGTGACGGAGAGGGGTCAGCGGATGCTGAAGCGCATAGTGCAAAGAGGTCGCCGACTTTCTGCACAGTCAATTGCTACAGAGCTACAAACTTCATGTGACCTTCAGATTAGCCCAAGTACAGTACGCAGAGAGCTTCATGGAATGGGTTTCCATGGCCGAGCAGCTGCAGCCAAGCCACACATCACCAAGTGCAATGCAAGGCGTCGGATGCAATGGTGTAAAGCACGCCGCCACTGGCCTCTAGAGCAGTGGAGACGCGTTCTCTGGAGTGATGAATCACGCTTTTCCATCTGGCAATCTGATGGACGAGTCTGGGTTTGGAGGTTGCCAGGAGAACGGTACATTTCAGATTGCATTGTGCCAACTGTGAAATTTGGTGGAGGAGGAATTATGGTATGGGGTTGTTTTTCAGGAGCTGGGCTTGGCCCCTTAGTTCCAGTGAAAGGAACATTGAATGCTTCAGGATACCAAAACATTTTGGACAATTCCATGCTCCCAACCTTGTGGGAACAGTTTGGAGCGGGCCCCTTCCTCTTCCAACATGACTGTGCACCAGTGCACAAAGCAAGGTCCATAAAGACGTGGATGACAGAGTCTGGTGTGGATGAACTTGACTGGCCTGCACAGAGTCCTGACCTGAACCCGATAGAACACCTTTGGGATGAATTAGAGCGGAGACTGAGAGCCAGGCCTTCTCGACCAACATCAGTGTGTGACCTCACCAATGCGCTTTTGGAAGAATGGTCAAAAATTCCTATAAACACTCTCCTCAACCTTGTGGACAGTCTTCCCAGAAGAGTTGAAGCTGTAATAGCTGCAAAAGGTGGACCGACATCATATTGAATTCTATGAGTTAGGAATGGGATGGCACTTCAGTTCATAGAATGAGTAAAGGCAGGTGAGCGAATACTTTTGGTAATATAGTGTATATTTTTGATTCAATCCTTACATTGCTCTGCCGAATTCCTAATTGGTAGGAAAAAATAGTCCTGATATTAAAAAGTCATTGTCCACTTATATTACTACTGGCTGGAGTTTTGAGTAATCACTAAATCACTAGATGATCCTGTTTCCTAACGTTTGCGTCACAGACAGGATAAACTAAAGCTGAAATTATGAGAAGTCACTCAGAAATGTTAGGCTGAAAACTTCACACAATGATGCTTAAAACTTACTTGTGAGATTCCAGTTAATTAACTCCTAACATTAGCAGAAAACCATTGGAAAATAATGAAAATTAAAATTATTTTACCGTTAAAAAATATTGTCGATCTATTTTTTTAAATCACAAAAATTAGATTGCAACGTAACAAATAGTGACAATAACTAATCAGAGCTCTTACAATAATGAAATATAATCAGTAAAATGTATAAATGTATCCAAACTTCACCCGCCCATAGTTTTGTGGCTAAACGTTGGTCTGGTGTCTTTCTGTTGTTAATTGATTATGCTCCTGCTAAGATCTGCCAGGCCAGTCAACGGCCAATTTAGAATCACCAATGAACCTAACCAGAATGTCTTTGGACAGTGGGAAGAAGCTGGAATCTGTCGTGAGTCCAGTAAGTATTGATTTAACACTACGGTTGAACTACAATACTAGACTACTGTTTTCTGACAATCTTTTAAAACCCATAATTCCAGACAAAAGACCTTGTTCAGCAGGTGTTGCTTGTTTATTCAGTTGAAGTTTCTACAGCTTTCATGGTGGCTAAAAACTGAACCTGTGCTGTCCAAGCGGGAGATGAAACCATTCCAAACTAGTCCATGACAAAATGAACCAACTACGGCAGGCACTGATTCTTAAGCCTCAGTCTCAAACATCTTCTTCCTCCCGTCCATGCCGGCTTTGTCTTCAATGTTTTTGCGCCAGTCCCCAACATCACGAAGTTCCTGAAACACCAAGATGTCCAAAAACAGAGCTGGGTCAGGTGGTGTCATGAAACTATGGCAGTGAATAAGAGCTTAGGAGTTGCAATGTGTCATATAAAAGATAGCTGGCCTAGCAAGCTAAAGCTGCATTGATGGAAGACCTTTTGATCAGTTGGTATTGAAGATGTTGGTATCAGGTTGTATGACCTTGTTAATACTGGTCTCATAGAAAATTAATAAACATATTATCTTTTATGTCTTAAGGTGTAGACGCAGAGATAGCATGAGTAAGTATTTCCTAGCAAAATCTATAGTAATGCCTTGGTTATGTTTTAGAATTCTACTTATCAGGTAGCCCTGTGTATAAATATTGGTCAGTCAGTAGCATCCCAGCACTGTAGGAGGAGCATGGTGTAAGATGGAGCTCTGAGATGTTTTCTCTTTGTAATCCAGGCCCTGGAGGTGCCTTGAGGTGGATTTTGAATAAAAGTTAAAAATAAAGAAAATCTATAACAACCACTTCTTAAATGGAGAAAAGTGGTCCCAACAAGAAAACAAAGGTAATGCAACTGATGACCATCATCTCATGTCCACATTTAGTACTTCATCCACAGATCTCCCTGCTAAAGCATAAAGATGAGCAGCTGCCTCTGCAACTACTTCTGTCAGGGCAGATACAAGCAGATTTGTGATACGTGCATGAGAGGTTCTAGCCACGTCCTCACCTCCTCTTTCACCTCCTTCTTGACCTGCTTCAGGTTGGCCCTCAGGTCCAGGTTGACTGTGTGTTTGGAGCCCAGCAGAGCTTTGAGCATGGCATCTGCAGACATACGTACTTTCTTCAGGACGGGCTTCTTAAACTTTCCCATCAGGTCCTGGACTTTAATTTTCAGGTCGTCAATCTGGAAAAGAGGAGTGCGGAGGCCACCACGTGAGTTCACTGCAGATGGCTTCAGCAAATGGCTTCAGCACCCTTTACCCCTAACCCTAACACAGCCTTGATCTCATGACGATGAACCATCTCAAGGTTCTGCTGCGGTCAAACTATACCTCCTTGTTGGATTTGATGACTTTCATTTCCAAGTCGTATCGCTCCTCGTCGATCGCGTCGATCTTGTGGTGAATCTCCCTGCACAGCTCCTGAACACAAAAAGGAGCACTTGTGGTAAAACTATTTGTATGTGTATGCAACAGTGTATTACTGTATATTTCAGACAGGCTTTATGAATCATACTGAACTGTGACTTCACTGTGCTTTGCATGAGATACAGTCTGTGCATCAGCACATTTCATTTGGAATAAAATAATCATCAAACTTTAATTTGTGCAGGTTTTAACCCGTTGCTTGCTAATTTGGAAGGGTTAAACATTAATGCGAAACTTAAAATAAATAAATATTTATTGGGCATCTGTGTGGCGATAGACTTTAATGCAGTATTTATTATTTTATTTCAGAGTCAATATCCTGAAACTCGGGACGCAAAAAATACATATATGCACATGCTAATCCTTGGTTTATGAAGTACCTGCAGTTCCTGCATGCTCCTGGGCAAAGACAGAGGAGGACAGTTCTCTTCCATGTACCTAGACCTCTCCTCCTCTCGCTCCCTCTCCTCTTCCTCTATTAAACCTTTGGCGATGGACAGCATCAGACTCTGCCAAATAACAGCCACATGCCAAAAATCAATTCATCCATCCTCTGATTAATGATTTGTTTCATAAAACACATTGAAAATAAACTTTTACCTTAAGCTGATGCTTGCGACTCGAAGACATCTTTTTCCTAAAGGGTTTGAGATAACATCAGTTTGTCAAGAGAGAATTTCTTGAGAATAATGCACATGATTTTTTTTTCTTGTTTTCTACAATAGTTCTTAAAGTGTTCAGTGACTCAGATTTACTTACTCTGACATCTTGACTGTTATTTGGCTTCAAAACCCTGCAGAAATACATGAGCTATTTAATGAAGGTACAAAAACAAGGGGACATATAACAGGTTATTAAATAGGAAATTATCTCCGAAACACAGAAAAGCTGTCAACACAAACAGGGAACAGCGGGTGAGTTTGGGGTCAAGCTGAAGAACAACCCGAGAACGCCTCTGTCTGGTCTTATGGAAATAACAACCACTTAGAAGAAACACGACACTGACTCAGGCATCAATGGTCCCCTCAAGGAAAAGCCTCTAGTCTAAATTAGGACAAGAATCCAGGGTCCAGTTGTTGACCCTGGGATCCCCTGTCATAGAGGGTCTGTCTTCAGGAAGATTATCAGGAAACATCTGATACGTCCTCTGTTGGTGCAAACATCTCAGACATGACCAAGATATTATCCAACTTCTCTGAAAATAGAGGCGAGCCGAGCAGAACAATCCAGATTAAAAATCAGTGCATCCGAGCAGAAAGCACCCAGCCAGAACCAGTATTAACCACCAACTGACTTTTGTTGAATGAGTCTCAAAAAGAAACACAATATTATTGGATGATTTTGTTACCGTAGACGACACATTTTTCAGATTAACATAACTCAATTTTGCAGGAGAAATCCAGAACACCAAGAAAACAGCTGGGATTGTGATTTATGGTATTCACAATGAAACATGTGTGTGCATTATCTTTACATGAATTTTGAACTACTATTTGTAACGGATATTGTTGTTTTAACTATACTGAGTTTTAAATTATTCAAGTTAATTATAATAAGTGGAATCATCCACATGAAGTTTGCTGCCAAGACATAAACGACAGTATCATCAGCATAAGGAAATCTAAGCCACATCTTGAATGAATGGGGCTTTTATGCGTTATTTAAAGTGCTCCGTATCTTTTCTATAAGTTAGATTACCAAATTTAAACTTTATGACTGAACATTCCCTTTAGTTAAACCAGTCAGCATGAGGATCTAAATATTTAATACCTTAAATGAAACAAGAGTAGACACAAAAGGAACACCCAAGATCCCAAATCTCAACGTTGATGTCAGCCTGTTAGTACTCAGACACCAAAAACTCTGGATTGCCAAAATGAATAAGTAAATCTGTCTCTTTCCTGGTCCAAATACAGAATAAATCACAGACTACATGTTACGTCACATATATTGCACTGTTATACAGTTCATATTTACGCATATTGTAACTGAGGCTTGATTTTAGACGTGCAGCTAGTCAGAGCACATCTGTCCCGTTTCTCATGCATCAAATCTGTGACGGTAAACACCGGGAATATCACTTTCCAACACTAGAGTCCATTTACACCAACACACCTCATCACACTGTACTTCACACCTGCAGCACTGACAGCTTCACCACTAAAACCAACTGCAATCAACATGGTTGCCTTCAGTGTCCTACGGCGGGAGTTTCTAATGAGCATGTTTCTTTTACCAGATCAACACCTTTGGTAACTGTGCAGTAACATGACAAAACAGTTAGCACACAAGGAAAGAAAGAGAATTCTCACCGTTTACTCAGGAGATGGAACCAGAAGGGAGCGACAGACTTGAGTAGCAGCAGTTTCAGGCATTATGTTGGTATATATTGCATTCCCCAAAGGCAAAGGGAACCCCATATTTCTCTTTATGGTAGTCAGTTTTCTAACTGACCAATGATCTCAGCAGCATCTGAAACATTATATCTGACATCCCCTCGACCACCCTGTCAGACAATTAACCCCTTGTGTGATTGTTTTCACTGATGGCATGGTTCCCACCACACCCCAAAAAGGAAGTTGCTCCTCATCCTGTAATATAAGTATGTATATAATATATAAGATGTGACTAGAGAAACACAAGATTATTCTAACACTGGTAAACTCTCTGGGTGGAGCAGGGTTGGAGTGCAAGGGGGTTATTCAGTTTACTAAGGAGAGACTAGGGAGTAGCAGCGATGAAAGTTGAGGAGACAGCAGGTGGGAGGGCAGAGTGGAGTGTCAAGACAGTCATTCAAAACGCGCTAAATGGATGCGGTTAAGAACCTGTTAACAGGAGCTGGCCAGTAAACTTTCTGAAGTGAGACCACTTAGGACTTATTATATATAGCAGAAGCAGAAGTAGTATGCTCTGGTATTTGTTAATTCTGGAAAATGAGCCAATATAACTTATCTGTGAGTTGTAAATGTAAGTCAACCTCTTGGATTCCAAGTTATTTTACACATGGCCAAATTAGAGTCCATCTATTCAGAAGTGTTTCCAGTCACTATAATGAAACGCTGCCTGTTTACTTTTTTAAAAATCAGGGATTTATCACAGTCTGATCTTCACAACACGTTTCTGGAAGTGTATGATGGCACGGACAAACAGCTTTTTGACGAGCTCAGAAAAAGAGTTGTTGTTGATCATCAGGCTGGAAAACAGTTACAAAACCATCTCTCAAGAGTTTGGAATCCACAAATCCACAGTCAGACAGATTGAGAACAAATGGAGGAGATTTAAAATGACTGTTAGCCCTCCGACTCGAGTGGTCGACAAACGACAAACAAGATCACTCCAGAAGCAAGATGCATAATACTCTGAGAGGTCACAAAAGAACCCTGGGTAATGTGGCTCTGACCAGGCTCAAACTATTCACTGTTGAATATGGTAGGCCAACACCATGATAACTGTTAAGTCCACTGGTTACTTTAATATTTCAACAGTACAAATTAAATTCGACTTAGTAAACATGACATGAGAAATACATTGCTTCACATTTCTGAACATCGTATTCATTGAGAACATTCTGGGCCACTGAGGAATCACCTGAGAGAACGAGTTAGAAAACGTATTCAGTCTGATATGGTGTCAACGAGGAGCATAAGCAACGAGGAATAAATCAAATCTGCCAATTCTTCCGTGTACTACAGTGCCTAATATGTGCATTTAAACATCTGCCGAGCCATGTATCATCTTCTTCAGTCTCAGCACCACCTGAAAGAACAGAACATTGGTACTGTACACTACTGACTAGCAAATATATCACAGCAAGGACCACTTGACACAAATGTTATGTTCATACCTTTTTTGCAGAAAATAAGAACATCCAAAAAAATATTTAGCATTTTACAACATACCAAGAGGTTAGAGTCATACAAAGTGTGCAAATGTCACCATACGGTCACAAGACAACTCCAAATGAAGGCACCATACTCTTTAGATTCCACTCCTACCACGCCACTCACATGACCACAGAACTGTGCCAGGGTTGATGTCACAACTGTGCTGTACAACTGATTCTCACTGAGGATGCCCAGGAACTTGACAACTATCAAAATTAAAATAAAAAAGGAAATAACGCAAGATGTTATTCACAGGTTGCCCTTTCAATTGATTAAATATGTGTTTAATTATTGTGACTGAAAGCTGGACCAGGCCCAAAAACCTATACTCGCACACTGTGGTGCAGATCGGAAACCAGGTGTAGTTGTAACATAAGCAGATGAAGCTAAACTTACAAGCAGGACAATAACAGCATTTCACAAGCTGAAAGAAATAAAAACATTTCAAACCATTGCCATCCAAACAAGTATTCCCCTTAAAACAATTCTAATAATTGAGAATAGCTTCTAGACATGAGGAATGATCCTCTTTATAAACAGAATCATGCAGCACTCATCTCATTGGAATTATTAGGTTCCGTTAACAGCATGGCTCTCACGTTGTCTCGTCTTAGTCTGCTTTGTAAACAAAGATAATTCATACGTAGACAGTTGATTCATTGATAATCAATGAGAGAAAAAAATAAGTATTCTCTGTTGTAAGGACTGGCTGCCTGCCTGCCCTCGAAACACTGGGGATATTTTTCATAAACAATACCTCAATTAATAATAACTGTTGTTTGCTCCCAACCCCCTAAACTGTTGGTCTGGAGTAGCTCCGTTTGGAACTAATTACGCTTCAACAAAGATCTGCCTGGCTGATCAAATAATTAGGGTGGGATATATGTGGTGACGGACAGAAGAGTAACAGCAAGGTAGGCACCTACATGCATGCATATTTTTTTCTCCGTATCAGTTGAAGCACGTGTCATAATGAAATCCAAATGGAGAGATACCAGACACATGTATGTCAGGCTGTTTCTTGAACAGTTGCACAAAACAAATCTGTAGTCAGAAAATCATGTAGAGAGTGTGAAATGTCACGAATGATAGTTTAAAAAAAAAAAAAGAAAGAAAGAAAGAATATTTGATATTGGGCAACCTGTGAGTAGTGCAAAATCATCTCTTGCTGCGTGAACCCTGAATAGCAGTGGCACTAATACACTAATACTGATAAGAGATGCACAACTTCACAGCACACACTGAAGTTCAAATTCACAGAGCCACAGTCTGAGCACTACCCAGGACACGTAACTAAACAAGCTGTGGCTTAATATGGGGGTACAGTCTTCCTCACAGAGGACAGCTTGGGCCATTCATCTCCCATCAAGTATGACCTCGGAAAATACGCACACAAAGAAAGAATGCATGAAAAGGTCACAAGACAGAGAAGCAGGTTAGATTTAAAACATGTGTCCATGTGCAAAGTTCCTTCTTGCAATAGAAGCAGATTAATTCAGTCAGTGGTGATCGATCCCTCGGTGACAAATAGCATGTAAGACCTCAGATCTTAGTACGTGCAGCGGAGTTGCAACTTGGTCTAAAAGTAGTTTAAAACAAAGTCCTTATTGCACAGAGATTATGACTACTGCATCCAGGCAAACATTCTACCAGCAAAATATTTTCAGAAAGAAAGAACAGACCTCCAAACAAATGACGACCATAGACTTCACCTATTGTCAGATCAGTGGCAGTTTAGACATTCAAATGCATCTTGACTGACAGTTCGTGTTAGGACTTCACATTACGTTTGGATTATAGTTTTTGGGGAGGGGGAAATTGCTGTTAAAACAGCAATCAGGCTCAGCAGCAGCCAGAGAGGAGGGTTTAGGCTAATTATTAGCAATGCTATGGAGCAATCGTGAACACATGTAACATAATGTATGACGATGCAGAAATGTAGTGCAAGCAGGCCATGTTTAACGCATTTGGTAAAAAATATCAACGTAAAAACACATCGAGTAAACCCGGGTAATATAAGTATTAAGTTATGAGGGTTGGGTGACAGCATGGATTCAGTGATAGTTAGGCTGTTTATGCTTCTGTGATGAATCCATACAAAGCCTACGCCGTTGTGTAGCATCATTCTGCTGCCATTGGGATTTCTGTGCCACTATGTTCAATTTCTTTGTGTACTTCAAGCAACGGTGTCTGCAGTCATGACTTTGAGGCACAGGAGGGAGTTTTGCATGTGCGTCCGGCAACTGACAGACGTGGACAAGCCAGTGCATTTGGCACCAATCACCAATGACGATTGCATGTCACCTCGCGAGTACCAAAATTTCTGGGGAGGTGCACGTCAGGCTAAGATGTAGACTACGATGTAAGATACGGACCTATGGCATAGATATGACACGTTAACAGAAAACCGAGCTTCACCGGGAAAATAAAACCACACTCTCAAATATTCTACCTGTGGAAAGACTTCAACATCTGAAACACATTTCCAGGTGTCATATTTCATTTCTAAATTGCCAGTGCTAACTTCAAGTAGATTATCAACCCACATTAAGTATTGGCCTGGTGTAAAATCTAAACTGCCACTGGCCTTACAACTCTTTTGGACACGTTACCAAACCCTATGTGCTCTACACACACAGCTCTCCAAGATGCATTTTTGTTCCGGATGTGAACGAGGCCGCAGATTAATCGAATGAATCATTTTCCCATCCTGTACTTGTATGACATCAATAATCTCCTGAGATCACTCGTAAAGAAATTCCCCTGATATTGAACACCGACACGACAGCATGGCACAGAACTGAAGCAGGACTATATCAACTATACAGCCAACACTATTACATTACATCAAGAAGCTGTATACATAACCGTGAAGTCTATTGCGTTTCCTGTTTGGGAAGGATGGAGGAGGAATCACGGAGGAGGAGTCACAGCCAGGTCACATTTACAGGTCTGAAGAGAAAATACATCAAATGTATAACTTTCACAACCATTGGACTTAAGTGGGAACAACAATATCCAGCTGATCAGTCTACAGGAGAAGAATCCAAGCATGTGTGAAACAGAGTCAGGTCCATGCCACTTTGCGTGAGATGGCCTGTTTGAAGCACTCTGGGTCAATGTTGCCACCAGGCCTCAATGCTCTCTCCAAGCTCACAAGCACGTTTTGGTGGCACTCTCTGATGTTGACTGGGTACTTGGCCCTCAGGAGCTCATATGCAGCAATCAGCCTCATGTTCTGCTTCACCATGAGATACTGGATAATACACGTCGGTGCCAGAGAGAATCCGTCCCGACAGTGGACTAGAACTCGCTTCCTCTTCTCAGTAGAGGCATTGATGCACTCGTTGATGTCCTCAAAGCATCGCTGCTTTAAAGCCGGGCCATCGCCCAGAGCGTCTGGCACATCTCCGATGTCCACCTTAAGGCGGGACCAGCTGTGCCGGGCACCACGGGAGCAGGTGCAGGGTATGAGGCTGAGGGTGGGTCCCGGTTCTCCTGGCACGTTGCTCATGTCGATGATACTGTCAATGTTGTTGCGGCACAGCGTGCGCCCATTGTATGCTGCATTCAGGTTGCCAACATAGATGTAATCCGTCACCTTGGAGATAACAGGTTCAGAGTACTGGAAGTGTTCAGGGCCACTGGGTTTGGACTCTGGTGTATCAGGGCCCCTGGCTCCAGCTGGACCTGTGGCAGCTCTTCTACTGTAGTTACGCAGCTTCTTGGAGCCCGAGCGGGACGGTGGGTTTGAGTCGGACTCAGAACTGCTGTTCCAGGGTGGAGAGAAGAGGGAGAAGCGACTGGAGGATTTGCTCTTGTTTAGGATCTCCACTGGGCTGGACAGACCGGAGCTGGACGCCGTGGTAGAAGCCGAGGCCCAGAACAGAGATGCTCGCTCCAGAGAACCAGTGCTACTTGCGGCTCCTGCACTGTGAGCCTGCTCCATCTGTAATAAATAGTAAACATATTTGTTATGCATCCAACAAATTGCACAACAGCTTTTTTCAGAACGATCTAGGTCTAATCATTTCATGATGTCAAGCGGTTACATTTGTTGTTGTTGTTGATATTTGAGTGAAACTTTTTGCCTTAGTTTTAGAAGCCCAACGAATAAGTATTATTTATAAAGAGGATGGGTAATTAGTATTTACTTTGAGTAAGAAGAGTAAATTATCAGGGCATAAGCACATACAAATGTTAATATTGTATAGAAATACAGAAAAATCCATCCCTATAACTTTGCTACAACTTTCCACCTTAACAAAAAGGTGCACACAGTAAAGCTGAAGGACCTTGTCAGCAATGAAGACTCTGAATGACAGGAACTGTAATCTTTTCTGGAACATGGATGCATTTGCTAGGCAGTTGCTTGTTTTGTTCACTACTAAACAAGTAACTACTGACTCTGTGTTTGTGGATATACCTGAGCTTTGAGGTTGTTCTTCCACTCCTGTGTCTCCAGAGCCTTGAAGCGCCCACTGCTGTCGGAGGACACCGACACACAGAGGGGCCGGTGGGCTCTGGGAGGGAGCTGGGGGGTGAGGGCCACAGGGACGGGCCTCACATCGGTGTGCTCACTTCTACTCATCATTAGATTTGGACAGGAACCTGAGACACATAGGGGGACATCTTTAATTTTTTTTTTTTTTTACATACTGCATTCCAGCCTAGTTTCTTTGGGGGAAAACAATTTATTCTTAATACATTTGCATTGATTTTAGTTGCTGAACAAAACGTGATACCGTGGCATTTAGGGATGTCTCGACTGGTATCGGGAGAATGGTATCGCGGCCGATCCAGGCATATTTAGAATGATCGGATTGGTAGCATGGTAAGCATTTATGAATCTCCATGGGAGGAAATTTTATTTCTTTAAGAGTGGATCGGGACTCGGATTGGCTGATACAGAATATTAAAAGATCGGTATCAGATTGGGGTAAAAAAAAAAACTTGATTGGGACATCCCTTGTGGCCCCCATCAGTGATCTGTCTTCTCAAATTCTTCTTTGCATTCACAAACAGCTTAATATACGTGCATTGCACTAGTCAGTCATCTAAAACCCACATTATCAAGAGCTCTTACTAATTTAAGTTGTGAAAGTTAATAAAGTAGTTTTATGGATTTCACATTCCACTCATTTGATGATTGCCTAAAACTACTTTATTAACTGGACGGCTTTCAGAAAACAATGGTGAACTTTGTGACTTGAATAACGTGAAATGTGCAAGCTGGGACTAATTCGACAGGTTGAGATTCCCCTTATTATGGCTGTTTCAAATGTTTGAAAGGTCTGAGTTTATAAAGGCCATCGTTCAAATCCATCAGATTCAGCTGCATTATCACTGAGGAGACAAAGTAGTTAGAGGTGGACTTCACCTACCAGCACATTCTGAACGGGTGATGGACTGAATTTGGAGTGTGTTCTGGGTTTTCAACAGGCTGTGAAGAGTTCTCACTATACCTGTAGGTGAGAGGTCACCTTGCAATTAATTTAACAACCCATACATGCGGCCCACAGGGGACAGAACAGAATTTGAACACGAAAAGATTGAAAAAGCATCAGTCTTACCGATCCTTCCATTCTGCTTGCAAAGCACCTTTTGGTCCAGAAGTTTGTGTGCACTCACGTCTTTGTTCCACTCGTCCTCGGATTCCATATTCCGCCTCCTGCTGAAAGAGGCACACAGCTCAGGCGGCCAGTCATCTTTTGCAAGCCGAGCAACTCTTTAGCTCCATTGGACAGACACCACTTCAGCTGCTGGAGTGATACCGCTAATAGCATCCCCAGCTAACTTAGCCGCTAACAGAAGGCTAACCTAGTTAGCCAACCTAGTTAGCCAACCAGCTAGCTAGCTCACTGAGTCATGTTTCAGCTGGTGGAGGTTCTAACCGTTGGTTATTTCCAGAGTAGATGAGAGGATGCAAAAAACTAAGGCATACACACCCGACGGCCAAACTAACATGTCGGCTGAAGCAGATGACTACTGTCATCAGTAAAAATGCTGAACGTTAGCTGGAACGTTAGCGAGCTATCCGCAGACGGCTATACGTAAGAAGCCGCTGTTTGATGCTCGTGTAGCTCTGCATCTTATTACACAAAAAGACAACATCTACGGCAACACATTGCATTCCTCGGCGGTGCACAGCACGACTCAACGTCGGTGTCAAACGCCACAAATGTCATGATTTAGACGGAGCTCCAGAGACTAGCTAGCTGGCTGGCTACCAACCAGCTTCCCCAACCCAGCAGCAGCATCACCACTGTGAGCGCGAGCCCGACCCCCTGCCGCGCGGACTCAAATCACACGCAAACTCGAAACCGTTGGTAACTTTATATCCCGAACTGAGTCTTACAGGGAATATGACACTATTTTTTGATTATTTTTTTATTTTTAAATTAACGGCTAAACAAGTCAAATTATGAGTGATTTAAATTAAGTGTGCTATGTCTGTAAAGCTCTCCGACTGACAGGTAATTTTTACGCGAGATACATTCCCTGTAGGGCTAGATTGAGGGGATAAAGTCCCAATATTCTAAAGGCGTTCGATTACGAATCAATGTTCTCCCAGAGGGGTGGGACAAGATCATTTCCTATGGTCAGTTCCAATTTATACAATCTGAGCTAAGCCCGTTATAGTCAACAAGCGCTGACAAACAGACCATCCAATTCAGGATATAGTCTCAAGCCTTATATACAGCCATTAAAACCAGATTAAAACTTAATGGTTAATTTCTGAATTGGAGATAATTCATTTTCTCTTGAAAATGCTCTGACAAAATGTGATCTAGTTACCTACTGATACTGATGATGATGCCACTACACTTATAATAATAAAATATCCAATTAGGCCTGTTGTAGGAAATCGTAAAATTGATTACAAGCCACAACAGGAGCTACGCAGAAGCACTTTTAATAGTGTCGTTTTTTAATTCAATCTAAGAAATGACTTGCATAATTTAAAGACTATCTCTCTCTCTCACACACACACACACCCACACACATATATATATATATATGTATATATATATATATATAATGTGACTCTCAAAAAAAATTTAATTACAAAAAAAAAAAAATCCCTACATCTGTCATGTCAAACCTGACACCTTCCTTAAATAATGCATTTGAATGATTTCATAACCATCAATTTGGAAAAAAATGTTTTCCAGCTAAACCACTGTTAATTAAAACAAAACAAAAGAAAATGCTTCATTTGTTTCCTTTGAGAATTTAGCCTGGTTAAATTAAAACGAAAATGCCTTAAAAACACACATTAATGTGGGGAAGGTTCTAAATATTTCACACAATCCAAAAAAAAAAAAAAAAAAAAGTAAATGATGACTAAACTGCATTTACAGCTCTGGAGCTGTAAACTAACCACAGTTTAATGAATGTACTCACCGTGTGTGAGTAAGTGTGAAGTTTGCTGTGGTTGTTTCTCAGTGTGCCAGCAGATTGTCTGAAGCAGCAGCAACAGCTCTGTCTGAAAACATATGTCTTTGAGCTGATCTGCAGTCTGCCCCCCACCCCTTCTTCTTCTTCTTCTTTTCTTTCTTCTTGTGTTTAATTGGATGGCCAGGCCTCTCTCCAGGTATCCTGGTAACCCACCGATCTGCTGATGTCACTGCTCTCCATAATGAAGTGTGAGTGTATCTAGCTGCCTTTGTCAATAAGCAGGCAGGAAAATTCACAGGAGATAAGCCTGACAATGAAGGCCATGTCTGACATGATGTGATTTAAGATGATCAGGAAACACCTGTCTCTCTGGCTCTTATTATCATGGCTTACATTACTGCCTGTATACACTCATATATTCAACCCTGTATTACCTTTAAGGCTTTTTATGTGAATACATATCAGTGATAATGTAAATACTGTATGAAAAAAGGAATACATTTTATATTTTTAACATATTATATTTCAGAGTCAATAAGGGGTGTAAGGACAATTTTAAATAACACAGCATTAGGTACATCTTGATTTGCACCTATAAATATAACAATGATTCAGTGAATACTGCATCTGAGGTGAAATTAACAGAATCATTCATGTATTACAGTTTAAGTGAGGTTAATATACTCTTTTCCCACAAGGACTTTGTTTAGGAAATAAAACCAATCAAAACATATGAAAAAAAATCCTTAATTTATGGTAATTCATTTACTGTTTTTCAACCTGAGATTAAAATCAATTTTGGGTAAATTTGGTGAAATTCCCAAATTTATGCATTAGAAGCTTTATGAAAATTAGAAAATTTAGGATCCATTATTTTATCCATTAGCTGCCCCCAACCAGAACTGGAAAAAATTAGAAATAAGTATAAAATGTTATTTTACAAGCCCTCCCGCAACCCTTCACAGGACAAGCAGTTACAGAAGATGAAGAAGGTGATGGTTATTTTACAAGGCCAAAGTCCAACCTGCTGCAGGCCGCAAGCTCCTGGGAGATGAAGGAAGGTAGCTGCAGTTCCCGGAGGTGGTGCATACAACCCTCAACCAAAGACCGGAAGATAAAGCAGGTTGAGCTAACGCTGCCATGGGAGGAAGGCTGCGGAGAGGCCTGTGAGAGAAAAGCCTTGAAGTACCAGTCCTTGGTCCAGGAGTGCAAAGACAAAGGCTGGCAAGCGTGGCTGTTCCCAGATGAGATTGGTTGCAGGGGCTTCCCAGCCAAGTCAGCATGGCGTTTGCTGTCAGCCATGGGCCGGGACGAACAGAGCAAGAAACAAGCAGCTCGCAGGTTGGGGGAGGAGGCGGAGAGAGCCTCGTGTTGGATCTGGAGGAAGCGAGACGAGGAAAGCTGAGGCCAGGAGCAGACGGGCAGTGAGTTGGCCGCCACTGCCGGCCCACCAGCTGGACAGCGTTGTGGTTGAGGGCTGAAACGCAAGAAAGTTGTGTAGCACCTGATGATGTCTGCTCCTGGCCAACAGCTACAGTTAGGGTAACTGAGGATAGCACCCACAAGTGTATATAACAAGTTTATTTGTACATTATTTGTACGTAACGTGAGCCCTATTCTCTTCATGCAGAAACCCATTTAAGTTATGCCCCCATGAAATTTGGTGAAAATATTTCTCAGACAATTCTTCCTGCTGCTGATATTTCTTTTAACATGACTGTTTTAAGACAAGGCAGCTGTTGGCTTACACTGAAGATAAAACAGTTATTAATGGACAAGGGATCAGACTACAGATCCTAGTTTGTGAATCTTGTCTCCATCTGTTAGCTCTGTGTGATGTCAAGATGAGCGAGGCAAATTTTTTTTTTTTGCAAGGTGACAGAAAGTGGAGCAAGGATCTTGTGTGATGTAAAGTGTTATGTGAATGTGTGGAGCTGCCCTTGGGTGGGTGGAATATTTGCATTTCAAAGAGACTCTTCAGGCTCCTCAGCTCAATCACTGTTGTCTCTTGAACCTTCACTGACCTGCTGCCTCTGTAAATCACCCTCTGAGCCGACTGTAACTCCTCTAGCAGGCCAGTGGAGCTGTATCACTCATTAGACACAGCATAACAGAGGCGCCACAGGGCAGGGTCTGAGCAAAACTCAGTTTGTTAACTCAGAGACATGCCAGACTCAGTTTGTTTCTTCTCCATATATTATAGAATTTGACTGTTTGTAACATTTAGTGGCATTTCACTGATGAAACAGTAACAGTATTTGCTGCAAGGTTGGTTTTGTCTTGTATTCACAACTTTAACACTTCACTTGGCAACGCTAACAAGGTAGGCTAGTCTATTTTGAGATTATCCTACCCTAAAACACAATCCCATTCATTGTGGGGGTAGCTAATTAGGATCCATAGTTTTCTTTGTCCATCCATTATCATTGTGCATGGCTCTGGCTCAGTAGGTAGAGTAAGTTGTCCACGAACCAGAGGGTTTGACACTGAACCCAGAGCTGCTCCAACTGCTCGGCACTGGTGTGTAAATGAGGGTAGATATGTCACTGGACCTGTTCAGACCTTGCATTAAGACCCGATCTGGCCGATCCGATCACATGAAAGATAGGTGTGAACACCCGCAGTACGCACTGAAGTTGTATGTTCTAAACCAAAAAAAAGAGTGCGTTATAACCTAACTACATTAGTAGGCCCTACACTGCGTATACAGATGTGTAAGCCATGAATTTACAACTGTATAATAACGTGCTGTAATAATAAAAAACATTTGAAATCAGGACGCACTGAGATCACATTAGAGAGATCCGATCTCTGATCACATTTGGAGGTGGTCTGGGTCGCATGTATCTGCATGTGTCCGCAGTCCTTTGGTAGTGTGAACACAATGCGTCCTGAGTCGCATTAAAGGCCGCCAATACTCAACAGGGGTGCTCTTGCGTCAGTGGAGTTTTGAGTCATTCATTCAAAAAAAGAAGCACGCCGTTGTTATAAATGAGAGATAGGATCTAGAGATGCATCTGGAGACGCATGTTAATGCTAGGTCTGAACACACGTAGCTAAAGCTAGCCACTTGCGAAGATCAGATCACTACCAAAAGGTAGAAAAGCACTATATGAGTACAAGACTATTTACCATCTTATCACAGTGGAGACTGTTTCGCTTGCGTCGGGTGAGACATGGGGTATTACAAAGCACACCTATGCGCACCTATGACCAATTTAGAACCTCAACCAACCAATCAACCAATTAACCTAACATGTAATGTGGCAGGAAGCCAGACCACCCGAAGACACTGAGAGAATATGCAAACACCCAAAGGCTCCAGGTAGCCAGCAGGTTCAAACCTAAAAACATCCTGATGTGAGGCTACAGTGCTGCTAACCACTGAAGCACTGTGACGACAGTTTTCATTGTCAGTGTTTTCTGGTGGTTGTGATTGGAAAGGAGAAAGTGGTGTCGTTATAGAACAACAAACAGTAGCCTAGTAGTTGGTGGGATGGATGGCTCAGGTAATCTTCAAGTTAAAAGGTGATTCCAGCCTATTTCGAGCAGGCATTCCCATAATTGTGGATATTGTGTCTCTATAGGTCATGCTAACTCCCTTATGGCTACAGTACTCTCCACCTCCCTTGTAGAGATCTGGGGAAACAGGGTGCCACATTAAATGGCGTACATATTCGCAAGTGTAAGCTAGCTGCAGCATTAAAAAAAACAACACTTTCTTGTTTGGTAAATTTGCACAATGCTGAGAGCAATTTTCAAATTGTGGCACACAGGAGAAAGGAAAGAGAAATGTGTGTTCCACAATCACATATGATCATGATGTTTAGAGGTGAGGCCTGACTTCCAGTTCATCAAAGAATTTAGAGAGGAGGGGAATGATCATTTCAAATATGAGGCACAAACCAAAACTGGACAAAAGTGTAGTCTACAAAACATTACAGTACTGTAGCCTTAAGATTTACCTTTACAGAAACTGAGGGATCTACAACAAAAAAAAAAAAAGAAGAAAAAAAGGTAAGCAAGTACGGTACAGTATCTCAGTACTCCAAGTAAATTACAATATTTTTCCGGACACCATGTTTCCGCATCAGATGCTGACAGAGTGAAATTCAAACCTCTGTCCTCTTCTGGTTTATGATTGCGGAGCTCAGGCGCTGTTTAATGAAGATGATCTCTGGAGGCCTGAAACAGCAGGAAGAGGCACCTGCTGAGCTCAGCTTGATTGACCCGTTCTGCTTTTAAGCCTCCATTCATCAGGGGAAAGTCGGAGCTCTTTGTCATTGGTGTTGCCGTAGTCACACAGACGTACTCTGCCAGTTGGCAGTATCACATGACCAATGACACAAATAAGTTTCACACACATTTTTTTTTCTGGGACACACGTATTTTCCAAGGTGTTGCAGTGAACTTCTTAGTGGATTTTGCAATAGCTACATTTTTTTTGCTATATATTTAAGTCATTTCTCACCAGAACCTGTAATTAATGCAAGCTTCTGCTTACTAGGCTGTAGGACATATATATTATGTTACACTTTCACACTGAACAAAAAAAACTTGCATCCACTTTGAGAGGTTTGCCCTCATTTAAGTAAACGGTATGTTAATTTTGGAATGAAAGGTGTTGATGTCAAAGAGGACATGTATTATAAACAGTAGACACTGTTTTATTGCCGTTGGAAATACATTTCAATTTGGCCATGCAATAATGTGATATTTAATAACCTTTATATCAAACTTTAACATATATTCAGTTTGAGGAATAAGATGTGCTTATACAGGAAGGAAAGTGCTTTTACATTCTAATCCATTTTTGTTTACATATGAAAATATAATAGGGCTGGGCCCATTCGAAAGTTTTCATTTTGAATGCCATCGCTGAGCGTTTTCTATCAGTTTGCTGGGAACGGGGAGCTTCTTTTTCAGGGTCAGGGCGGAGTTGACCTGCTGAGCCGACAGCAGGCTGTGCCACTGAGCGACCGGTCTCCGCGGGTTGGACAACATGTCCGCCCAGTGCCTCAGCTGGTTCCCCATGGCGTCGCAGCCCAGGAAGATCTTCCCTATGGGGTCGTTCCTGGTTATGGCATCGTGGTCCCAGACCGAGATCACCAGGTTCACCCTCTGAGGACAACACCATTTGTTGGATTAATTTAGATTAAAAACATGTTTACAGTACTTATCTTCTATTGTAAGAAGCAGCTCAAACAAGTGTGTGCAGTCCTACCACTGTCATTTGATCCTACCATGATAAACCGTGGTAGACTCTCTATAACTTTAAAGTATCTTTGAATTTTATCAGATTTTCTCACTTCAGATCATTCAGATTTTATTAGTCCAGGGATTTGTGATCTTTCTTTTTTTTTCCCCGTTCTTCAAACTGTTCTCCAGCCTTCAGCTGTGACCCTACATGCAAGCCAATGTGTATTTTTTACACTTTAAGTCTGTTTTGCTGTGGTTATATCTGCATCTACAGTAACTGTGTTGCGTTTTTTAAATGAGGGTGACCGACAGCCAGAGCCCATCTACATCTGAACCTGTCAATAACCCCCTCACACAGCCTCCCATTTTAATTCTCATGTGTTACAGTAATGTACTTTGTAAATGCATGTTTTTATACTTATTTATGCACACCTTTTTAATACACAATCTATACAGTTTCTCCTCTGTTTTTATATTTTGTATATTCTGCCAGTGTAAAACAGCAGGGAGCAGCTGCACAGCTAACATGGTGCTCATACTATACATTTAAGCATATTAAGTATATTAGAGCTTGAGATGCTCTGTTAACTGTTAAACAATTTAAAACTCTTTGAGGTTTGACTTTGAGACTCTCGAATGAAACTAAATTCGAGTCCAATTCTTCCTTCACCGTGGGTGATCATTGTTGAATTGAAATGGCAACAGAAACGGATAGTAACTGAGCCAAACCAATATTTCTGAGATAGTTTAGAACAGCATCTACATTAAGTTCTTACATTATAAGATGTTGTCAGTACTTTTGCTCATAATTAATTAAGAACAAGGCAAAGGATTTATTTCAATAAAATAATATCAAAATACAAAAATAACTACTGTGTACTTTTTCTGTCAGTTTATTTTAGGAAATTTATTTTTATTTATAATTTATCAAATATTAATGTTTAATTTATTTTTTAAATTTTTTTGTCTGGCAAAGCTCACCTGGATTTGATCAAAAGTCACGTCAAAGGTGAAAGATTCGTTATAATAAGGGTTCAGCGTCTTCTTTTTAACGGACGTCTTCCTTTTCTTCCACTTCCTCTTGTCCAGAGCCAACTGCACCTTCACATAGGGGTCTACAAACACAGATGGAAAACAATTACTCTGAGCTCATGTAATCTGTAAATTTGTTTCTATAATCCTTTCATCCATTTCACATGCAGGTTCAGTTCTTGCATCATTTTTTTGGCGGAAAGTAAACAAAATTTGCTCAAAAAGAAGAAAGACTTTATTTTTGTAAGGAGTAAAGTTTGTAACATCAATGAAAACATAAAGCAAATTTGCATGAGTTTGAAATTCAGGGATCTGAAACTTAGCCCTGCTAATTAGCCTCTATTAAAGGCTAAAATTTTTCCAAAACAGATTTTTTTTCCTTTTACGTCAATCTAAAAGCCAATAATTCACAGTTTTACATCTTAGATAGTAGCTTCTACAGTGTCGAAAGCACACTTCCTTTAATCTTCACTATTTCTGTAGTTACTGCTGCTACCATACAGCCAAAATGATCACTATGCTGTTAAATGTGTTCTGAAATAACAGAAATTTTGTAGTCCTAAGGTAACTCTTGGGATATCTTTTTAGGAGTAACTTCCATATGAGATTCACTCTCAGTCTGACCTGAGCTTCCTCCAATGTCCATGCATTTCAGGTTTTTGGCCTCCAGGATCACCACTGTCAGTTTGCTGGCGGTGGGGACATAGCGCAGGGAGAAGCATATCTCACCCAGGTTTTCTTCCTAAGGAGACACCGAAAAGTTCTTCATCAGTTCCATCTATATTCTCATTTACTGTCAATTTAGTAAGTCCTCAGAAGGAGTGCCAACCTCCAGGGCTGAAAAATAAAGCCAACACAGAAAATAACAATAGCTGCAGTTCCTTGAATGGCCACTTGAGGCTGTCTCACACCTAGAATCATGGTATGCAGAAAAGCATGTGAACAGGTAATAGGAAAAGATAACCTCAAACTTGGCGGGCTCAGTCAGGTCTTGCCACTCCTCGATGACATGGTTCCAGTCGACATCGCGGAGTTGCACCCTGAGCTCACCGATGATTTCGTGTTTGGAGAATCGGTCGAAGTCGAAAACCTTCATCATCACTGTCGACTTGAGGAGGGTGGACTTGGATAGCTGGGAACATATTAGTTTAGAATCAGAAGGGTTGTTAGAGCTAAGAGGAGGTCAAGAAAGCACCTTTCTCAAACCATAGTTGGACCTAATTTACATATGAGATGTACTGCGTATTAGGTCTAATGGGAAAGAGTTAAATAATTCAGACTGGGAGCAACAAATTTACAGCCACAGTCTCCTTTCATGAGATTTCATAGGATTTAACCCACTACTCTATACCTGGAAGGTGAATTGCTCGTTGAAGATAGGGTTGAGTGTCTTCCTGAACACTTTGGTCTCAAATGTTTTGGACTTGTCGGGGAGGATGTAGACTTTGACATATGGGTCTGAACTTCCTCCTAAGTCCATGGCCTTCAGGCTGTCGGCTTGTTTGATCCCCACTGTCAGCTGTAAAGACAGACAGAAGACAGACAGGTATTGAATAAGATTGCTATGAGTTAAAGGAGAACAGGTTTCTGGGTTATAGAGGTGCCAGGTTATGACCAGGAATAACAATGAACAGAAATGTTTGCACTGTGAATAACTGGTCACAGGTTTAATCACCGTAGACATAGCAGCATTATAATCGAGAGAGTAGAGCAGTTTTCCTCTCTGCTTTTTGGTCGAACCGTAGTCAACATCACCCACATCTGGCTGAACCTGTGAGAGGAGTATAGAAAGCATCTTAGACAACTCATGTGAACAAAGACACCAAATATTTCTAGGTGGCTACAAGCATCTGTCACCCTAGATTTTCTACTGACCAGGATTTATCCTCGTATCCCTATTAGCACACTTTGCTGATGTACAGGGCTCTAATTCATTTAATTAATTAATTACTACATCAGAGTTCTGAGTTACAGCACTTTGAGACTATGGTACAGTGTAGGACAAGACAATGGTCATGTTTAAGCTAACAATGTAACCTTTATCGCTGCTGAAGTAAGTAGTGGAACAGAAACACGTGCACACACGCACTTTTTTCTGGGTGCTAGCCAGTTTTGTCGAAGCGTGCTGTTTTTCCAGGTGTTACAGAACTTATAGAATGTCTATGATCTGGAGAAAGTTTTCACATGGCACATAAAATGCAACTCGCCTGTACATTTTTGTCTGACTCAGGCTGTCAGCTATTGTGTGAGCTACTGCTCTATGACAGACTGACTGTAAATTCAAGTGAGGGCTGCAGCTGTCCCCTTTACAGAGGATGGAATGTAACAAACAACAAGTCCTTTTAAATTTCAGTAACTGTAAAACTTAATTTAACTAGTTTTTTTTTGTCAGTCAACCAGCAGCACTGAGTATTGATTAGTACGTTTAATACCAATAGTGTTGATACTAAAGTCCCTGGTGTGGTCCACCTACTATTAAACAACTCAGATTTGCATCCCAAGGCCTCTGCCACTCACCAGAGCTGTGGTTGTTTTTCCGTCCACCCCCTTCAGATTGATCTGCTCCTTCTTCTGTTGCCTTTTCTTCTTCCCTTTGCAGCAACACTTGATGCATATACACAAAATGCAGAGCAAAATCAGCAGACCGCCGGCCGCAAAGATGGTGTAGATTGCCCATCGAGGCACTGCAGGAGGTGAGGCGGACAGACAGTTAGTTAGGTATGATATTTATTGGGTCACGCACACACAGAACGACTTGCATGCATATTTTCCCGAGAGAACACGGGCGATCTGATCTGTAGTGATGGTCTCCTTTTGAATTAATAGGTGGGTAAAACAGAAGGGTGTGCTAGGCTCATGTGTGGTAACAGACTGTATTTAGTGATGTCTCTTATTGTCTTTATGGCACAGGAAGAGATGTTTTAGTTGTTAGTGTGATCAGGAGGGAATAATTACAACAGGTTGTGGGGATGGAGGATTGTTTAGGTGAAGACGATGCGTGGTAACTTACAGGGGATCTGGTCCAGCAGGCCATCGATGAAGCCGACAGCTGGATTGACAGTGGTGTTAGTGTAGGCGTAGGTGGTGAGGCTGATGGTGGTGGGTTTATTAGTGGTTGTGAAGTTGACAGCTAGGTTCACATTGGTGTTATTGTGGATGTAGTCGATGAGGCTGATGGGGGTGGAGTTATCAGTGGTTGTGAAGTTTGTTATGTTAGTTCCCATGAAGCCAGATGATGGTGGTGCTGCAGCAACTGGCTCAGAAGAATTTGGAGACGGATGGATGATAGCCATGATGAGGAAAATGAAGAATTCTGGGAGAAAGAGGTGTAAAAAGAGATTCAGTTAACTGTCCAGGGGTAGTGGGATGTTTTACTTCCTGTCACAACGTATGTTCGATGAGACCAAAAAGTGCATAAACGTTAAGCTGTTTTTTTGGCTGTATATTATTTGTCTTTTTGTGTGTTTTACTGCCGGCGAAACTCTCCTCAGTTTAGCTAGCTAATATTAACATCATGCCGTTTTCCTGCCAATATGGCGGTGTCAACAAAATATATATATTTTTTTAACCACTTTTGGTGGTTAATTTGTTTTCCTTGCCTTGTTATAAAATACTAAAGGTACTGAACTAATAACTGGCAACCATCTGTGGTAAATAGTAAATGGTCTTGTATTTATATAGTGTCTTTCCTATTGGTAGTCAAGGCTACCCACTCATTCACTCAAATGTACACACTCTCACCTGAGACAAAAAACCACAAACCATTTGTTGGAGGCAGTGAGACCATGTCTACTTAGCCTGCTGTTAATTTACCCAATGAATGTGCCACCTTAGTTATAATTGCAAGAACTGACCAATTGAGGGACTTGGCCGCCAGTGAAAGTGTTTCTGTGTGGCAGCATCATGACGGTTTATCTATAGCCAAAAGCTCCGGTCGCTGGCATGCTGTTATGGGTCACATAACACAGTGGGAGGAAGCTGGAGTACCCAGAAGAGAACCCACGCAGACACAGGGAGAACATGCAAACTCCCCACAGAAAGGCCCCAGTCAGCTGATGGATCCAAACACGGAACCTTCTTGCTGTGAGGCATCAGTGCTGACCACCACACCACTGTGCCGTCCCTTGGAAGTTTCCAGTGACGTATAAAATCAAACACTGAGACTCATTAAACTTGGCTGTCATGGCTGAGTGGAATTCCACCCAGAGGCCTCCACCATGAACAAATAGCAGTAGCACATTCAGTAGTCAGATATGCTCTGATAACAGCATGCCTCAGAAAGTTTCTGTTCTGCTCTTCTGAAGAATCCTTTCTTTAACGAGCCTGGAAACAATACACACTCCTGTACACACACCCAAATGACTGAACCTTTACGATTAGCTACATCGCTCCTAACCTAACCCCATTTCTGAATCTAAGCTTCACTGCGAAAACCAAGTCTGAACCCTTCCTTCCAGAAAATGTCCTCAGTTTTTCAAATATGTCCGTTTTGGTTTTGCTTGATGTGAAAGCCATGACAGGTGTTTTAGTATGGCAAAAATAAAGTTTGCATATTTTAGTTTGGACAGGCAGGGAAACATATTTAAGGAAGTTCTCCAAAGTACTCCATTTATGTTCACATGTTTTGTTCAGAAGCCAACAGATGCTGACAAATGACAACGTAAGACAATGAAGATGATCATAGGTAGTTAAACATAGTTAAACCATCAACAACCTCATACACCTGAAATCATTCATTCCCTTTTAATGCAGCAATGCAAGCAGAATGTTGTCATTGTTTTTACAACATGTATTTGATTACTGAGGCATCTAGCGAGAGACGGACGTCGTTTTCATATTTTTTAATTAGATAGAACTAATACTATAAAATACCTTTGAAACAAGGCTCCACAAAGAGGATTAAACCACGGTATTATGTCAGCAAAAATATACGTAGGCGCAATAACCGTAACGGATGGGAGGATTTTAGAAACCGTTTCCCTACCAGGAATGCATTACAAAGTTAGATCAACTTGGAAAGTTAGATAACTTGGAAATAGTGAGGAATTGTGAGTTCATTTGACAAGATAAAATGAGTTTTCTTCAGTGGATAATGAAACCTAATGAGTTGTGTTAACTCATAGTCAAAACAATACATAATCACTTAACTTAGCTTTTTGAGCTGAAACAGCTTTTCTCCAGGTTGAAGTCAATCACATTTTTAAGGCAGCAGGTGAACTTTAAGTTTCACTGACTTGAAAATGTACTAGAGTGTATGTGTATGTTTGGTATTTTTACAGTAACATCCTTCTTCCTGATGCTGCTATCACTAGGGACTGCTACGTCTATCACTCTTTTGTTGTTTGTCCACCACCACTACCATGTCCGATTTGTTAGCCAGTACGTATATCGATAGAGATAGCAGAGGTAGATCCAGGAACACTGTACAACAGGACTTTTCAAGAGCCTTTATCAAAAACTCAGTAGGGCTGTGGAAAACAACACCAATTGTGCAATTCACCACTGAGTGCGGCATAAATGAGGGAGATGCTGGCAGTGGGGACAAAGTGCAGTGGATGAAGAATAACTTTATTTGCCGCACTGTTCTATGAGCACAGTTCTGCTGATGGTGTGACATTAAAACACTTTTCAAGATCTGGAGAAGTGGGTGCTTTGTCATTATTTACTCTGAAGTCTTTTTGAGACACAGCCACCGCAGCCCTACAGTTCATGTGGGATTGTATTTCTGCTCTGTGATGCTAAGTGAAGTGAATTCTGAGGCTACAGGTTGTTTGACATGTCTGCATTCCACCTGTACATGTAAACCCTGTCTCCACTGACTACTGCATTCAACACCTGCTATAATGAATATGAATAGCATTTCCATTTATGTACTTTCTGCTAACATTCTGAAACTATTTTTGGCAACATAGTTTTTTTTTTAACATTTAACAGTAGAATCAATCATACTGTACTTTCCATCATCTATATATTGCACAGAATAGCTGCTCTATGAGCACATGCATTGCTTAAGCCGCTGGCTGTCTCCACAACTCCATTATCCATTGGTATTAGAAATGAGTTGATTTAGTTTAGTTGACAGTTGATTTAGTTTTAAAGTACTTTGCCTCTGTTGTTACTCTGCATGTAATTGCTGTATGGCTCTGTGCCTTTGTATTCAACATCAACACCCTTAGAAAACAGTAAGAACTAGATCATGTTAGCAGTGTGGCTAAGGTCGGGCCATTGCTTCATAGGCCATTGCTTCATAGGACTCGACAGGTGAGGCCATGTTGTACAACTGTGCTCGACAAAAAACAACAGCAAAACACTTCTGTACGTAATACAGAAGTTTTTTGCTGTTGTTTTTTTTTTTTTTTTTGGCTCTTTACAACCATGGCGGTCAATAGATACCACATGTATATGGGGCAAAAGGTGGGTAGCAGGACACTTATAAAGTTGGGGTGTACACGATAGATTACAATAAGAATGGTACAAAGATTTATAATTTGCCATTATGTGGCATCACCTTAATGCAGCGTCTAACACAGATGAGATGTTCTCTCATATATTTATTAAATAACCCTCACAGCTGAAAGCTTAAAGTGGCATTAGCTTGTCTGAGCAAACTTTGAGAGGTTGCTACAAGCAGTTCTGTGGCTGGTGAGCTCGTCATTAACTTGTTGTAAAGCCCAGTCACACTAGCTTTGCTCCATCTTGTCTCTGCTGTTCTGTTTTCTTTGCATTCCCTTTGCACACCATTTCATGCAATACTTTGGACAAAAGTAAGACAAAGATGGTCGCAGAGATTAATTCTGTAAGTAAGATATTTTACTCACTTCTGATGACTTTTAAAGAAACGTCGACATCCCTACTTGCTCCAACCAGACAGCTGGCTGAGACTGTTCTGTAGCTCTGAGAATAAAAGAGATTCGGTTTGGAGAACAGAGAGGAAGGAAGTGACGTCTTAACATAGCAACTTGAGCGGACCTTTCCAAAAAGCAACCCCTCAAACTGTTTGATCAAAGAGAGGAAAGGCCTCCTCCCTCTATCTGCATCCAGCTTATTTTCACTATAATCAGAGGAAAACACATCATCAACAGTCCATCAGAAACAGGCTTGGGCAGGATGCAGGCCTCTGTCTAATCAAACTGTGAAAGTGGTCGTGACAAAACGTACACTTCCTATTCTGTCTGCCTAAAGCAGAAAGAAGTTGTGTTAAAATCTCTACTGAAACATCCCAATATTAAACATTTGACAAAAGCACTCAGATCTGAGTTCAAACTACTCCCAGAACTTGGGAGTACAACTAACAACTAACATCATGTCATCAGGAAGGAGGCTCCAGGCCCAACTAGCAGAAACAAGAATGGAAACAAACAATGGAATCCAAAGCACTGTGTACAACACTGGTCATCACCAATAGGACGTTATGAGCTACTTGCTTTTGCCATGTTGTAGCCTCAGTCTCTTAGCTCCTGTTGGTTACATATGACCGGACACACTGGAAATTGTCCCATCAAACACAACAAAAGTAACAAACTTCTTTTTACAGCGTGTCTTCATTGTCATCCATGTTTGCTGTCACGTGCGCTTTACAACCTAATATTAAAATTTCGGTCGGAATCCTTTTACATAACTTGTAAAACTTGTCTGAGCTTCACTGTGTTGAATATATAATATTGCAATGCAGTTACTGTGTGTAGTACAGTATGTTGACATATACTGTGAATACATAGTAGGCTACTGTGCTAAGTTTTAGACAGGAGTGGAAAAAGGGTAAACAAAGAAAGCTTTAAACAATGGAAGAGTTTATTTATCAATTAACAAAATACAGTGAATGAACAGAAGAGAAATCTAAATCAAATCAATATTGGGTGTGACCACCCTTCAAAGCAGCATCAATTCTTCTAGGTACACTAGCCCAGCACAGTTTTTGAAGGAACTCAGCTGGTAGGTTGTCTTGGAGAACTAACCACAGCTCTTCTGTGGATGTAGGCGTCCTCAATTCCATCATTTCTAGCACTTCTTGTTCTTCTTTACGCTGAAGATAGTTGTTAGTGACATTTTCTGTTTGTTTGAGGTCATTGTCCTGCTGCAGAATAAATTCGGTGCCAATCATATGCCTTCCACAATGTAATGTGTCTGCCTGTATTTCCAAGCATTGAGGACACCATTAGTCCTGACCAAAACTCCAACTCCATTTGCAGAAATGTATCCCCAAACTCGGAAGGAACCTCCACCATGCTTCACTGTTGCCTGCAGACACTCATTATTGTACCGCTCTCCAGCCCTTCGGCGAACAAACTTCCTAGAGACAAATGTTTCTAATTTTGTCTCATCAGTCCAGAGCACCTGCTGCCATTATTCTGCACCCCAGTTCTTATGTTTTGTGCATAGTTGAGTCGCTTGATGAGTTTCATTGGCCGATCACTGTGTCTGTGATCCTAAAAAATCCCTGACTTTGCACAAGTGTACCTTTGAGAATTGATACTGGTTTAAAGGCAATGGCTAGAGACACCATATATTGATTGTATGTTTTCCCTGTGTCTGCATGGGTTCTTCCCTGGGTACTCCAGCTTCCTCCCACCACATAACATTATGACCACCTTCCTAATATTGTGTAAGTCTCCCTAGTGCCTCCAAAACAGTTCAGACCCTCAGATCTGTTCTTCATAAAGTCACATGAAAGATAGAAAGCAACATCGTCATGTAGATGAACATCCTCGATGAACTGAACCACTAAAGCACATGTAGCTGAAATTCCACTGCTGCACCTTCATGATGAAGACCAAGTGGTTGAAGCAGTGAACTGTGCGGTGTGACCACCACACAGCTGTTCACACATTTTACACACACATTGGTGGGTTTGACAAGTTTGAATGCACTCTGAACACCTACAGCGACACTGCAGTTTATCATATCCCATGAAGCCTGGGCGCTAAATCCATCTATCAAAGTCAGCGACCAGTCACACACACTGGAGAACTGTGCACTTCCTGGTTAAGGTAAATGCTGAGAGCACAAAGGTAATGGCTTATGTGAAGGTGCTTAGAGGAGGGGAGAAAAGGATAATTGCAAGAAAGAGGGAACAAAAAAAGGGAGCTGAAGTAACAGTGAGAAACATCACACAACTAAGACGGAGGGATGGAAGAAAAAGGAGTAGAGAGAAGAAGAGTAGTGGAAGAGAGAAATGAACAGTGCAACAAAAGAAGCATGAAAACTGAACAAGGGATGGATGAATGTCGGAGAGGGGCACAGAAAAAAAATAAAGAACTAAGGGAAGAAAGAAAAAAAGGGATAGTTTGGAAGAAAATGGAGAGATGAAAAAGAGGGAGATACAATAAGGTGAGACAGACAAAAAAAGTTAGAAAGAGAAAGTAAAGGAAGACAGTGCTCATCGTGTTCTTTGGGATTGAACCACAAACCAAACAAGAGGTCACATGATCTCGGTGCAAACAAACACGGACACTTCTCAACTGGATTGTGACGCTCTCAAACAGAGTGGGTTTTCCCTGACATACACGCCGCCACATACTCTGGATAGGAAAGAGAAAAGTAGCAGCAGCTGTACCTTAGTGTACGAAGAGTTTCTGTCCACACGTCTTCTCTTCTACGGTTTAAATCTCATGTCTTCTTCTTTTGTTCAGTCGGCTGCTGAAGTTTGGCTCCGCGCGCCGCTTCAGCTTCAGTCTGTCATCTTCCACTTCTTGGAGTGTGTCTACCTCGACCTGCAGCAGCCACCACACCTGCTGTACACACACACACAGCTACCTACACAGTCAGTGTTCAAACAGAGGTGGAGTGACTAAAATACCACTTATTTAAATATAGTGCACGTCATCTTGTTTTTTCTCAGGTTACAGGTTGCTGGAGGATTGAGTCTGTCTGCTAACGCTGCATCATGGAATAAACACAAAACATACAGGAATAATTAGAATATAGATATTTTAAAATGTTATTTTTAATGTTTTTAAGCATGTGATCAATTCAATTCAGTCCAAAGCAATTTATTTGTCCCCAAGGGTCAATTTAGGGGCATAAATAACTGAAAATAGACAATCACAATCAATAGATACACACAGACATAAAAACAAACAGTATGACACAGAATAATTTATAAAATTATTCTAAATTTATAAAGTGCTTTGATGTAGCAACATTTGTGTTTTGCACAATTTTGCCTTTGGCCTGTTTAATGGCCATGGATCCACAGATTTGTCCACGTCCAAAACAACTATGGGGTTAAGATGATGTTAGGCCTAGTTAGTGTTTTTTAGCAAAATGTCTTGAGTGATTTCCAGCCAACAACATGTAACCGTTACTAATGTTCTGCACACACTTCTACTTGCTATTGTCATTACTGAATGGAAATCTGCTGAACTGTAAAATCTAATAAGTTGACTTAACAAAATATGCAAACTCACTGACTAAAAACCAAAACAAAAAGTAAACTTAACATGTTTTATAAGAGGTAAGATGTTAAGTTCTACTTAATTACTACTACTACTTGAATATATAGTACAGCTAACGTTAATTTATTAAGTTTGTATAACTTAATTTCGTTTCCTCTACTTGACACACTCCCTACAATATGTTAATGGTAGGTATCCCCAGACAATAGAAAACCAGCATTTGCTCACTCAGTCATTTAACATGTAAATTTATTTATTAAAAACGCTCTTAGTAGTCACTCTGTTCTCTTAATAAATTTGTCATTTTTTTCTCAAAGCTTGAATGAAAAAAAAAAAGATACATTTTCTAAGGAGACTGAGCTTCAGTTGGTCCAGTTGTTAGATCCCAAATCTCTAAAAACTTAAAATGTACAGTATGAAATCTAGACATTGACTTCATCCTTTCAGAATGAGCTGTAATAACTTTGGTGTTCTATAAGTTTCTATCACTGTAAACTGTCTGTCTCTTGGGAGAACCTTTCAGGCCTCTTGCCCGAAATCCCATTTATCCCAACAAATTCATTCATTTACTCATTCATTCATCTTCTATACCCGCTTATTCCCGTGAAGGGTCACATCAGTTCTAAAGTAGACCAGGCCTGAGCATTGAAAGTCATTTGAGATACAAACAACATGCCCTGCAACTCTAGGACCAATTATGTCCATCTCACAGTTAGTTTAGTTAACATCTGGTATTTTATCATATTTTTACCGTTATAATAGTGCTATTTTAATTGCTGATCAGTTTATCTATTCCTCCATTGTTTGCAGCTGGTTGTATAGTTTACAGAGGCATTCTGTTCAGGGTGTCTTGATGGTGGGTGCAGTTTAAAACCAATATATATTGAGGATATTATCACAAAATACAAAACTCTTACTGTTATCCTGTTGTGCGTTTGCCAGAATCAGATTCAACCATGTTTCCTGACATGTAACGAATGTGTTCCATGTTTTTCTAATAATGTCAGATACTGAATGCCTGCCTCCGTCTTGATGAGGTTGCGCCATGGAGTCTGACTGAATTGCTGCTCTATTTAGTGGGATAAATAATACTCCACAACACCCATGGAATGTATACCACTTCATCAGTTTATATATTACAGTTGTACCACGGTCTGAACTGACATATTACTTCATTATTTACTGTACATTTGAGTGTCTGTTACATAGGGAGTAGTGAATCATTGACATTCATGTTGGTTTGCAGCACTGAGGCCTCAACTTCAGCTTATAGTAAAATCATTACTGAAAAATGTCATTTCATGAAAAGTTACACTGTGAAGTCTTACTTAACTGTATTTATTTTGTTTCAGAGGGTGACAAAAGCAACAACAGGGCAGAACCAGTCAGTGAAGTAATCAGAGCAGGAAATGGTTCCCTAGCAACTATAAACAGCTCCCCTCCAAAACTGAATTTATATTGACCTAAAAGGGTGAATCAATACCAAAGTTACCCAGAAGCCAGCTGCTAGACTTCTCCCTGAGGGCAAACACTCATGCCTGTTTGCACATCTGGTTTTGAACAATTCAACAATGTGACAGCTGGACTTGAAGAGAAGTCAGAACTTACTTTACTTACTTGTCAGTATCAGCTTGGACTGATGCAGGGACAGAAGTCCAACATTCTGACTTTAAAACTAGCATATGTGAAAACATGAGCATCTCCAGATTCCTGCCCAGATTACCCCTCATATTAGTTGTGTTGAATTCTTCCACACTGTAAAAAACAGAAAGACAAAAGCATCCCCTTCTTCTCCCGCCAAAATAATATTTATAACTCTATGTGCTGGAAATAAGTGCATAATATGGTCTCCTGGGATATTTTAACTATGCGTGGAAAACAAAAAGACTGGCTGCAGTCAGTGTTTATTTACCGCCCAATCCCCCTTTTATTATTGGATTGAGAACATTTAAATAACATTAGAACTAAATGCGGTACAGTTTGGATGTACACCGAGGATCCCGGCAGACTGAAGTTGATGAAGGTTTTGATGCAGACACACGGCTTCCTTTTCTCTCCACTGTGTCTGTTGAAGGTGCGACAGCGGCTGGCGGATCAGAAGTTGATGGCTTTGCCGAAGGAGGCGGCCAGGTTGGCTTCTCTGAAAGCTTCTGACACCGTCTGCAGGAGGAGGGAAAGAGAAGGACCATCAGGAAATGGACCAAGAGTCAGTTTCAGTTATGGATCCAACTGCTCCAGGATTACGGCCAGTTTTTATGTTTAATCCATTTTTGTGCAACCAGGAAGTTGCTGGCTGACTTTTGCGCTTGATAAGCTTGCAGCAAACACACAGGGTGCTATTTGCTATTTCCACTGTAAAACAACTCGTAATGATGAGAAATCTATCTCATACTCAGAATCAGTGTTTATCAGCTTCTCAGAATCACTCCTGTCATCAGTTAGGAGCTAAAGTGGCATACTAAAAGTAAACAGATAAGCTAAAAATCCAGACTAAATTTACAGCACACAGTGTAACTCATTGCCAGTACTGGGAATAATGAGGAGCCATTAGGGACATTATTCAGAATTAGCCTCTTACATACACATAGAAACAAAAAAATCATTTATATACTATAGTGTGCCATTCTTTTTAGATTCATGTACTTATCAAATGCAACACACCATGAAGTCAGTCCCTTCATTTTATGATTCTCAGATAAGGATATACACATATGTATATCTTAATGTATTTGATTTTCTACCTCATTATACTTTTTTATTTTTACTTAGTGTACTTTGTATTCAAGGTGTGCCGACTTGTGATTTCCTCCTTCCTCTTCCCGTCTCTGTGCACTGATGCTATATCTATTCTATCTATTTATCTGTGCAAACATAGCTGGATGAATACATATGCAATGGTGTGTGACACAATGATGATGAACTGTGTTTTGTGACGCAGCAGTACATACGGGATGGGCATGGCAGACCCGGGCAATGTCCTCGCAGGAGGCTCCGTACTCCATGGCCAGAGCAGCTTCATTGATCATCTCTCCTGCTCCCTGCAGGTAGTCACACAAACAACAGCTTTAAGTTAACAGGTCTTAGCTTTTAGCTCTTTTGAAGAACACAGTCTGGTTGTGCGTCAGTCACACACTATGATTCATTGTGAAATGTGTCAAATCTATTAAAAGGAATACTATGAAAGAACATTCAAGTTTACATGCAAACATACTCTGTCTCTTCGTGCTATATTAACATCTTAATCCAACATTAACATGTCATCCAAAACATTTTAACAATATCATTAAGCTAGCTTTCAATGACTTAATTGTTACATCCTTGTAACAGTGCAGAGCTGAGGCTGACATGTGACATAAAGGCTTCCATATAGAAAACAAAATCCTCTGGCGCCACCTTCAGGACAAACTGCACTTTTTTACATGAACTTGACATAACCGTTTAAAAAATGTTGTTTTCCCAATAATACCAAATCCTTTCTACATGGCAGACAGACCCTTTGGTATGCCGGAGCTGGAAAAGCACTTTAAAAGTCAGTTTCAGAGTTAATGAAACAGGACCATCATTCATTTTAGAGTTAAGGTGCACTGATGGGTCAAAATGTCTGGGAGTAAGTAACAATGGCATCAGCTTCTGGGCTGTAATAGTTAATAATTAGAAAAAGTGATATACTGAACAAATGCTGCATTTTTCACTGTGCAGTAAAAGAACTGTCACTAAACATTACTACACTGTGTCCAGGATTCCTCCCACACTCCAAAGACTTCCTTTGAGAGTGAATGTTGTTGTGACAGACTGGTGACCTGTTCAGGTGTACCCCTCCTCTCACCCCATGATAGCTGGTATAGGCTGACAGTTTTCCAAAAGAATAGCAAATGCCTGCCCCCTACTGTGCTAAGAGCACAACCAACCCATGGGGAAAATGCAGCTGATGTACAGCTAGCGCGACTACTAGTCATTTTTAACTGATAAGTTTCAAGGGGTTTGTGCCTCATGTGCCAATGCAGTGCCGTGAAGACACTCGTTACTAGCACAAAAAGGCTAAATCAATGATACTTTGGCTTTACTTTTGAACAGTAGTACACAGTGGGACCCGTTGTACATCTTTATATGCATGCTAGGACACTGAAAAAAATACCAAAATAAGAGTAAATAGTTAAAAGACTTGTTTAGGGGCCAGAGACTTATGTTAAGAAGAACTGTGGATGACAGTGGACAGTCATGTGTGGTCGGTCTGTTTCTTACTGTTCCGAGGATGTGAGCTCCCAGCATCCTGTCTGTCTCTTTGTGGCTGAGGATCTTCACCAAGCCGTCAGTGTCAGCGTTGGTTTTGGCCCGACTGTTTGCTGCGAAGGGGAACTTGCCAACTTTATACGGGACACCCTGAAAAGAACAGGGAGGAGATTCAGACTGTAAAATACTGCTGGACATTCAGCACTAAAAACAACACAATATATAGGCTATGTTGCCAAGAACTAACTTTACTTTCATCTGAAATCATCTGACCATTCCAGGCTACTATTTGTAAGTTAGTTTGTCACTTCCACATTACGAATCATCATTTGATTACTTGACGAAGATTTCCTGGCCTTAGTGATTTCAAATAAGTAAAATAAGTAAAAATCTGAGAGTGTCGCTTGTGGTAAGTAATGCCAGTGTTTTCTTCTACTCTAGCCGAGAGAACAAGGCCATCTGTGACCGATTAACTTACGGACTATCTCCCCTCACTCCACCTGATCATATTCTATCAGACATGCTTAGCCTACAAACTCAGAGAGAGACAGGTTTTCTGGTATTATGTTGGAAGAAGGTGCTGCTAGTCAATACCGACCGCTCATGCAAGTGGTTAACGTTGTTGTTGATTCTGTAATTTGGACGCTGACCTATTTGCTGTTTTGAAGGACTCAAAAGACTTAGCTTCAAAGGCTTGTCCTTAGGAGGTGCAAAGACAGCCTGGACCAGAGCCATTACCAAAACAGAATACTTGGAAACTTAAAAAAACACATGGGTAAGCTTAACAGTCCTCGTATGATTTAGCTTTCCAATTAATTCATTTAGAATATTTCCAGGCTCCAACCAGTGCAGCTGTGGCAGCTGAAGAGAGGGCCTAGCTGTAGCTAACGGAGACAGACATGGAGGAGGAAAATGACAGATAACGTGCCATTTGTTACAAGTTTTGTTACAAGTTTTGTGTTCACAGATATCAGTTGTTGCAGGTGTGTGAACTACAACTGGATATCCCTTCTGATTTCCTGGATCGATTTGATTCTGATTCACAAGGTGAAGTTATGAAAGAGATTTTTGCTAAACAAATGATGTCACTGGTTCCATGGATTCGTGGTATTTCCACAATATTTTATCTCTAGTTAGCACATCTTGCATAAGGCTCTGCTTTTGTAGAGCTCTTCTCTGTCATCATACCTTTTAAATCCAATCAGCTTTCAGGCCTGAAGGTGCTCACAAGGTTATAGCTTCTGTCATGTTTTGGATCTCCCTCACATGTGGACTAACTGCATTCCACGGCCTTGCAAGATTTGTCTTGCGAAAACGCAGAAAGATTTTGACCAAGATGATGCAGGAAATTTTAAAATAAATAAATAATTTTAATACACACCACGGATGTTATGAATATATCAGAGCTTTCAAATCAAGCTCAATATCAAACTGAAACCTAACCCTTGTGTGCAGTGTTGCCTGGAACCAAAGCCTTTTGGTGACACCTCCTGACTCTCACCTCCTCTTTAAGTTGTTCCTCTGTCTTGCCCACCCAGGCCACCTCAGGGTGTGTGTAGATGACAGAGGGAACACAGTTGTAGTCGATGTGCACCGCGCCACCGGCCATGCCCTCCACACAGATGATGCCCTCGTCCTCTGCCTTGTGGGCCAACATCGGCCCGGCGACCACATCACCAATTGCGTAAATACTGGAGGGTGAGGGAGAACGGGGAGAAAATATCACCGACATGTCTTGTTTAAACAGTGAATACTAATAGAAGCATCAAATAAAGGCAAGTTTTAAATTTATCAATAATTTTGTTCTGGATCAAGAATGTGATTAAGATGAAAATACTTATGTATATTATTTTGAATCCATTTTTGGTCATATATGCTACATCTGCAGTCAGATGTGATCCATGTTGGCCATACAGTATCTTCTCAAACTGTGTGACATTGGGCCCTAATGATGAGCATTACTGTGGGTTCTGTACAAAACCCTTTTCAGAGTAACGTGAGGAGGCCTCAGCTCTGGGATACCTGGGAACTTTGGTCTGGAAACGGTTGTTGACGGGGATGCGACCTCTGTTGTCCAGCTCGATGCCAACAGAATCTAGACCAAGGTTCTGTGTGAAAGGTCGTCTGCCGATGCAGACCAGCAGCACATCACACGTCAGAGTCTCGTTCTTCCCTCCGGCTGCCGCCTCCACCCTGAAACACACATCAAACCTGATACAACACTCTACCCATTTCCTCAGTTTCTATTGCAGTATTCACCCAGACTAATGATCCAGAGATGCTCTCAAAATATGTTAAAAGATGACACATTACAGACTGCACTAATGTAGGAAATATAATATTCACTTCCTGTCTCGTAAGCAAGCGCTGGTGAAAGTTTTGAACATTGTGTGGACAGATGAATGTAGATTGCTTTAATATGACTAAACAATCAGTGTCTGTGCTCATGTTAATTTCCCACTGGAGTGAAATGACGCTAGTCTCCCATATGGGCGGGGCAGCGGAAAAACTAAAGCGACACTGATGAAAATGGCTCTTAAGTGCGCAATTTTGTTTCTGAACTGTCTCTAGTTTTACTCACGCCACATCGATCTTGCCGTCAGGCCTCCTGGTGGCTCCCATAACTTTGGTGCCGAGCTTGAACTTGAGGCCCTGCTTCTGCAGGATGCGCTGGAAGTTCTTGGAGATCTCCATGTCGATGCCCATACCACCCACGTGGCCCAGGAACTCCACCGCCGTGACCTTAGAGCCCAGGCGCTGCCACACTGAGCCCTGCAGGACAAACACAAGTCTGACAATTTGCAATGTGACTTCCCAACCAGAAACCAGAGGCTGGAAACCTTGCTGCACTGACCAGCTCCACTCCGATGACTCCAGCTCCGATCACAATCAGCTCCTCTGGCACTTTCTTCAGGGACAGAGCTCCTGTCGACGACACAACGGTGTCCTCGTCAATCTAATGAAATAAAACACGCACAAGTGTTAGCCATAGTTTGGTTTAAATGGGATAAGTAAGAGGTTTGTTTTGATTGGGAAAATACACAGATCAGCCATGACAATTTATGCTTCGCTAAAAAAAAGGTCGTCCTGACTTCACAAGACTTTGTCCAGCACAACCCACAGATGCTCGACTGGACTGAGATCTGGGGGATTTGGAGGTGTGTTCCTCTAATCGTTCCATCATACTGCTGAAGGCGGACACTACCATCAGAATACCAGTCCCTGAAAGGGTAAACATGGTCTGCAATAATGCTTAGGTAGGTGTTTACGTGCCGAAGTGACATCCACATGGATGGAAAGACCCAAGATCCTGCTTGCTTTCTTCCCGTAGTGTATTCTGATGACACGTGTTTCCCAAGTAACACACACACAACCAGCCATCCACTTGATTGAAAACAAAACATGACTCAGACCCCGTCACTTTTTCCATTGTTCTGTAGCCCAGTGCTGATGTCCACGTGTTCACAGTAGCCACATTCTGCAGCGGACAGGGACCTGCATGATCACCCTGACTGGTCTGTGGTTACACAGCCCTATACTGCGTATTCTGACACCTCCCTATGACAACCAGCATTATTTTTTTCAGCAATTTGAGCTGAACAATAGCTCATCTGTTGGACTGGACCACATGGGCCAGCCTTCACAGATGTTCCTTCCTTGGACCACTTCTGATAGGTACTGACCACTGCAGACCGGGCACAACCCAAAAAAATATCCCACCCATTGACAATCGATATCGCGAGTGAATCAGTGATAATTACATCGACTGTAAATGGTCAAAACGTTAATCAGAGAGAGTATGTCAAAATTAACAGTAGATATATAGATGAATAAATCTTAAACTGCACATCACAGTCTTGTGAGTTTTCTTACAGCAACACCATCCACCGTTTAAATATGTTTCTATTTTGGTAAGTAAATACCATCCCAGATATTACTTAAAATGTTTTTTTGTTTTTTTTTTTAATGTTGAAAATGTTTTCAAAGGTTCTAGTTTCAGAATTAGTCACATGTCATGAATGTCATACCTGGATACCGGGGAAGGGCGTGACCTCGGAGCCGGTGGCGATGAGGATGTTCTTAGAGTTGATGACTTGCTCGCTGCCGTCGGCTATTGTTGCAGTCACCTGGTTCTTACCAGTGACCCTCCCATAACCACTGACATGCGTCACCTGCAGAGAGTGATGTCACACTGTGAATGCAATTACCTGACGTTGGGATTGTCAATAAGCTCTGCATTAAACATCAGAGAGAAGCCTGACTTTGTTCTGTTTGAAAAGATGTGCGATTCCTCCGGTCAGAGCTTTGACTGCCCCGCTCTTCTGTGCCATCATCTTCTCCAGGTTCAAGGAGAGCCCGGAAACTGAGAGAGAAACACAGCATTTACATCCTGGTGAGAATTCTAGTGTGAAATATAAATGTCCAACTTTATCGTTGCCGAGTTTTGAATGTAAAACTAAGTATAATTATGATACAAAGCCCAGATGTGGTGGAAATGGGTGCTGCCATCTTTAGCCCAACTGTGCGTGATTTCTTTTTCCTTTCTTTTTTTTTTTAATTATGATAGACAGATAACCACTGACGGTCAGTTGGTCAAAACATGACATCTGAATGTCTTTGAACTTGCGGAACTGCATGTTTTGATCAAACAACAATGGAAAGTGACTGGACTATTGAAATCCCTCTGCAGCTCTCAGTGTGAAAGTCAATCAAGTTCTTGGGCCAACTCAGAGTTGCACAAAATGTTCAGTGAATCCTCTTACTTTCGATGCCTCTGCTTTCAAAGTCCTTCCCGTGGGCCATGTGGTACAGGTAGGAGTTGTTCAGCAAAGCCTGCAAACACAAAGCATCCATGAACTCAGCTGGAGAAAGTTTTTATACATTTACATAATTTATAGTTCTATGAATCTTATGTTGACACATCTTATGAAAAATATTTAAACTATTTTTTTTTTTTTAAATAGTTTTTACCGGCTGTATGTGAAATTTGTATTTTGATGAATTCATATAAGCCTATATTTGAACAAATACAATACTGAAAGAAATTGAAGAGGTCAGGCAGTTACACCCTGTGTCAGCTAACAATATGCAAAATTAGCTGTTAGCAGTTTCTATTTGTAATCTACTAAGGGTTATCTAGACCTCTATCCTGGGATTACTGCAACAGTGCAGAAAACTTGCATCAAATATATTCTCATCCATGTTATTTAGTGTCTTTCATTTGCTTTCTGTTTCATGCTGTCCTCCTGAATTTCCATCCGTACTACAGACAATCTCCTGTGATTTTACATAGCTTTTGAAATTCAGGAACAATGAGTAAACCTATAATGAGCCAACATCTTTAGTTTTAATTTTGCCTGAGAAGATCTGAATCTTACCAAGCTGAGAATATGATAGTAGAAACTTAATCAGCAATCACAGTAACTGTGTTTGGTCCACATCACCCCCATCACTCCGACTACAAGCAAACATTGAGATCAAGATAAAAACTGTTTATTACCTTTGACGGGATGCAGCCGACATTGAGACAAGTCCCTCCCAGCGTGACATTTTTCTCCACACACACTGTCTGCCAAAATAATATGTGTATTAGAGAATTTGTTAAAGTTAAATAAAAGTAACTGTATGTCTGGAGCAAACAAATGGGCTGTGTGATTTTTATTTTTTTTTTTTTGGGCAGGTGTCTTACCTTGAATCCGAGCTGTGCTGCTTTGATGGCAGCGACGTAGCCGCCTGGACCGGAGCCCACAACTGTGACATCTGCATCAACTGAAGAAGCAACACAGCAACTTTTAACAACAAATTCATTAATAGCAGGAGACAGGAATAACATCAGCAATATAACAGACAGCTCAGCTCCGTTTATGAGCACCGTATTTACAAAAGTTATTAATGTGCAAAAAGAAGGGATATTAACAGAAGAGACCATAGCAAATCTTGCACTGAATGGGAATCAACCTTAATATTGCGGCCATTGCAGCGACATCACAGAGTCCTAACAGCACACAAATAAAGAGTTGTGCTTTGACATTTAGTCCTAAAAAGAGATATTTGCCTGAATATATTTTGTTACAGGTGAAGACACACACAGGTGTTGTAACAGAGGACAGAAGTTGTGAATTAGGTTTAAATTTAGCATATTTTAGATAATTTCAGTAACAAGCTCATTTACATGAAGGAATTGAAATTGTGTTATAGTAAGCTATATGCTACGAAAAGTGCCGTTTCCCCTGACAGTGAATGGCAGATAATGTATACATGTTGGGACAAAGTTCAGAAAAGAGCATGATATTAATGAGGACTGATAAGATCCACAGTTATCTTACTTGCTGCTTTGTCAGCGTAGGTTCTGACAGACACAGCTGCAGCTCCGTGGAGTTTGCAGGACAGGTGGTGGCTCCGCTGTGAGGCAAATGAAACACAAAGACCAATTAGAACCGGTCCAAACACACAATAATTCAATATAGCGTCTCAAACTACTGTAAGACCGTACAAGAAAGAGGTGGGCACAGATTTGGCTGTATGTGGTAATCATTTGTCCTCATTAACAGATTGCTTCTCTATCAGTTGCTTATCAATATTGGGTGCAATTCAAACAGTTTGAGACAATAGGTGTGGAGAAGTCTAAGCAATCAAACCAGTTCCAGTTCAACTAAAATGGGATCTTTGTTCATGATTGCATTTGTGCAACCCACAAGTATCTGTTTACAGTGTTTCCACATTGACTCCTGGGCTCAAGGACAGCTTTGTGCATTTCCTTCACTTTAATTTCCTTGTACAGCTGTTCATCTACACACTGAAGACCAGAGTGTAAAAACATGTTTAATTCAAGGGCTCATTTTTGGGAGATTTTTTCTGCAGCTGCTAGCTGTCAGCTAGGACACATTCATCTGTTTGTGCCGAATACGGAACCTACTCTGCAGCCTTCTTAGTTCAACAGACTATTCCAACACCTGACAGTCAGCATATGTACTGCACATGTAAATAAAAGTGAGGAATAATCAGGAACCATATGTTGTTTAGCTAATGAAGCTGTGAGACCACAACCCAAGAGTTTGACAACCACTGGTAACTAGCTTAGCGTGCTAGCATGACTTGTAGGGAGACAACAGTTGACTATAGAGCCAAAACACTGCACAGTTAGTTGTGTAGACCCTCGAACAACACTATTATTTCTAATTCCAATCAATTGTAACGTCCTGACGTTACCCCATGTATAACGAGTTGTCCTCGAGTTTCCAGTTGCAATGTTGTTTATATAATTGTTTATATATTGAGCTTTTTTATTAACTCCTGCCGAATTAACACGAGTAACGCATATAGTTGGCGAACATATTATATACAAATAAGCTGTCGACAATAAGTACAACAACTGAAGTTTCCCCAGTGCAGTCTGCTGTTACGTTCTTCCCATACGACTTCAGCGGTTAGCTGACACACTAGCCAGGCCCGAGCGGATAGTATGACAGTACCAGTATCCGCAGGGTGAAGAGGAAGGGAGACCGTTTTGGAACCAACCCGGGTAACAGGTGCCCCTTAGTGAGGTAGTAACATGTATGCTTACCGTGGCCAGAGAGCGGTATAACGGTGTCCAGCTTTGCATTTTGTCTGCGTCCCCTCACAGGATCAGTAACCTACAGCAGGCCGACCAGCCAAGGACTCCTGTCATTGCGCACGCGCAGTAAAAACACGGCTTAGCGTCGCTTCAATATGACGTCGTCGATTGTAAAAGATTTCATAATGATGTTGTGTTCAGATCATTTATTGATCAGAAACTGTCTACGATTTATTGAGACTTTTTAACAGCAGTTTTCTTTACCGGGTGTTACCTTTTCAATGATTTTAATACGCTGCAAAGACTTTGGTGCAATACCCCTGGAGTCTGATCCTGTTCAAATATCAGACAGGCGTCCAGCAATTTTTATCTCCAACGTTTACTCTCACAGGAAAAATTAGCTCTTACAGTTATTCTGGTAATAACTGGTCTATACTTCTGTACAGATTATATTATAGATCTATAATATCGCATGTCCCAAAGATAAATTGCAATATTACCATGTATGATTGTGTTGAAATTAAATCGTGGATGATATATGGTTCATTCATAAATTGTATCCGCCAATCATAATTGTATGAATTTAGGCAGAATCTGCAAAAAATGTAGTGCAGTATTGACTCTTTTTTTGAGTTCACATTCTTTTTGCTTATTTATTTATCCTTAGCTTGTTTTCACCCTTAACTTAGCATGTCCTTTCATTCTGAATTACATGATAGTAGACTAATTATTATGGTGATGAATTAAGTAGTTATGTTCAGTGTAAGCTCAGCAACCCAAATAAATCAACTGTGTGCTACATCGTATATAAGGTGATACTTTCCTGTATGACATAAGTTTTCGGGCTAAAATCTAAAGGTCCCATATTATACCCCTTTTTTTACCTGTAAGCCACACATGCCCCAAGGATATGTACTCCAGGTTTCAGCACACATTACAGCACACCTGTATACCTCTGGTTTAAATGCTGTTCCAAGCAAGATGCCCCACTGTCTGTAGCTTTATATGCAAATGATTTGCTTCTGTGTTTGTGGGCCCCAGTTTTGGTGGTGTGTATTTCTGTGATTGACACCAGTCAGACCCTTGTCAGTGGCTTTTCAGCTAATTGAGCATACTAAAATTAAAGTGTCAAAGTGTGAAAGACTCACTCCTTACTGACTGATCAACTTTGTGAACTAGTGCATAATGAGAGAAACAGAAGTCACAAAGGCAAGCACATGACTTGAAGAGGACACACACACAGGCAAGTCTTCTAATTTTTCATCTTTATCTCATCTAAACATGGTCATCTGGAATGAAAACAGTGTAAACCAACTGATCAACATAATTCAGGAGAGAACATCTCTGTATGACAGTTTGTAGTTTTTCCTAACTTCCCAGTTCTTCCAGTTTCCCAGTTTCCCTGTTTGAGTGACAAATACAGACTACTGCCCCCTGCTGGCATGAAGTATTGTTAATTACCACACACACTGGACTCTTTGTGGTGTGATCAGGTGCAAATTTTTGGCCAAGACACAGGCAACATACGGTGAGTTCGCAGTTTCTCTTCCTTGCCGGTAGTTCTGTGATGTCTGTTTGTAGGGTTTTGGCCTCAAGATGGACTGCCTCTTGGATGGAAAGGGTAAGAGAGCAGAAAGCAACTGCTGACCCAGAGACAAGCTGTAATTAAGACAGACTTTCCAACAGCATTCAGTTTGTAAAGGACATTGTTAAATTGGTTTTCATTAAGTGTTCTCAATCAGGAGATATTGGGAGTGCTTTTCATCGCAATAGCATTATTTTAAAGATCATTTTAAAACCAGGGGCAGGTAAGAGGGATGTTTGTTTATATAACACATATTAGAGGATGAACAAACTTCAATGTAAATTCGCTGACCTGCAATAAGTGCACATATAGAATGATTGTATGGCTGCCTGAAGCTAGGGTCAGTGGTATCCAGTACAGCTGGTGGACAAGGAAGAACTTGTCAAATATCTACTTTCTGTCTACAGCGTTAAAAACATGGATATACCATGACCTGTATGACTGAGAACCTCCACAGACATATTGTATATATGTACCTCTGTATTAATTAATTATTGTTTATATAATGAAACACAATTTCCAAGATGAACAAGTTTTAATGTTAATTCCCTCAATTCATGAGTCTACACCTACACAAAATGAACTGGCCGGCAATCATCCAAGATTTATTTCATCTGGTTTAAAAACAAATTCACCACAAGATGAGGGAAAGTCACAACAACAACACCCTCTTGGATGGGTAACACTGGTAACCTCTGTGGTATTGGGGTTAACATTTACATAAAATCAACAGAGCAAAAAACATCCATACACTTTCCTTGGCTGTTAAATTTAAAATAATAGAGATCCACATAATCAAAATACTTTTGGAATCATAAAATGATTTTCATTAGCTTCTCAGGTATACCACATGTGATGAAATCAGAGGAAAACAGCAGTTTCACACACAGAATATTAAGATACAATGAAAAAAGAAAATCACTCAAAATCATCGGAAAAGAGACCTGGATAATCTCTGAACTGGACGATTCAGACGATGGCAGTGAATTTGAGCATCATCATTCGAAGAGGGACTGAAGAATGGGTAGAGTATCTCAGTGAAGTTGCAGCCAGTAATGGAGGAGATAACAAATGCAGCATCAGGGTCGTAAAAAAAGATCAGACCCTCCTCATAATCTACAAAAACACCCACCATCTCAGGATTTGACTTAAGAGGGAAACAGACTGATGCATCAGCTGAAACAACGTACCCAAGGGAGAAGTTCAAGCATACTGTCCAGTAACCAATGTCAGGGCTCAAATGGAATCTTCCTCTCTTAATAGACTTTTGGGCCACTCCTATAGTACATGTAGACCAGTTTTTGACCATCACCTCAAAGTAAAATCTTCCTGAGGAGAAACCCTGTTTTGAAAAGACACATCTACACTGATCCTGCTCACTCATGTGTCCTCTGTCATAATACTGGGTTTGTCTAGGATGTACTACATCAGGATCAAGTGTCACATCAACTGCATACTTCTGAACCGTCTTCAGCTCAGCTTCCAACAGCTTCTTCATCTGTCCACTGAGAGTCTCCTCCAGCTGAGTCACTGCTCTCCTCACAGTCCCTTCAAATAACGGTTGATGGACACTGACCTTTGTCCAGTCCTTGGTGGGTGGAGCCGCATTCGTGAAGGAGAAGTTCTGGATGATGTGGAGGTGATCTTCAGAGCGTGAGAGCTGCTCCACCTCAGAGCTTCTCTTCTTCAGCTCAGAGATTTCCTCTTCCAGCTCTCTGATGAAGCCTTCAGCCTGTTTCTCGGTTGTTCTCTGCTTCTTCTCAATGGTCTTGATGAGTTCAGTCTGGCTTCTATCAACAGACTCCCTCAGAGCAGTGAAGACTTGAACACCTTTTGCTATTTCTCTGTCTGCATGTTCCTTACTGAACTTCACTGAGTGTTTGATCTCCTGAATCTTCACTTGTCTCTTCTGGATCATCTCCTGAAATTTATCCTCAGTTATCTTCAGCTTGGCTTTCTTTTCTTCACATTCTTCTCTCAGAGGAACAACGTCATGTGTCTTATGGTCTAAAATGGTGCAGAGCATGCACACACACACCTGGTCAGTCTTACAGAACAGCTCCAGCAGTTTATCGTGCTTCACACACATCCTTCCTTCCAGGTTCTCCACAGGGTCCATCAGCTGATGTCTCTTCAGGCCTGACATTGTCAGATGAGGCTCCAGGTGAGTCTTACAGTACGAGGCCAAGCACACAAGGCAGGACTTCAGGGCCTTCAGTTTGGTTCCACTACAGACATCACAGGGAACATCTCCAGGTTTAGCAGCTTGTTGCTCTGAGCTGCTGGTGTTGGCGTTGTGTTTAACTGACCATTTGAACTGAGCAACCATCTCAGAGATGAACGTGTTGACACACAGTTCAGGTCTCGTGTTGCAAAGTCTTTTACATATGGGACACTGGCACAGAGGATTGATTTTCCAGTGTTCAGTGATGCACTTCTTGCAGAAGTTGTGTCCACATGGTGTGCTGACTGGATCAGTGAACACCTCCAGACAGATGGAGCACAGAAACTGGTATTCAGACAGAGGACAGCTGGCAGCAGACATGTTGACACTCTGAGAGGAAAAGTGGGAAAAAGAAAATCAAAAACAAACTGTTGTGTTAATTGTTTAATTAATACAAACCATTAGCTAAGCCACACTATTGACAGTTCATAATAAGATTACATTATATTATATTATATTAGATTAGATTAGATTCAGATTAGATTAGATTTTTTTTTTTTTTAAATAGCGTCAATAACAATACAAATTGTCTCAAGAAACTCCCAGAGCAAGCCTGATCTAGATTAGATAGATACTTCATTCATCCCACGGATACATTTATCAGTGGAGCATATGCAGGTAATGTTACGAATCCATCACTACTTCACTGATCTTGTTTTTCCTAATGGAAGCGGTAAAGGAACATTAAAACAAGCAGAAACAGACTCAGGAACAGCTTCTTCCACAGAGCTGTGAAAGCACCCCCCCCCCCCCCCCCCCCCCCCCACACACACACACACACACTCATATATTTTATAGTGGAGTAATTCAGTTATTAATTCAGTTACTTTTTGGAAGAAGTAACTAATAACTATAACTAATTACCTAAGTAACGTGCCCAACACTGCTCATTACTAATGAACAGACATCACTTACGGTGCTTTTTCCTTTTCAGATGATCATGTATTCATTTATAATCGCAGCCTTATGATAGTGTGTTCACACTGCCAAAGGAATGCGAACACATGAGACCAGACCACCGCCAAATGTGGGCAGAGATTGGATCTCTCAAATGCCATCTGAATGCATCCTCGGGGTGTTCACACCTGTCTTTTATGTAATTGGATCTTAATGTAAAGGTCTGAACTCTCTGAAATATTATAAACTAATAAAAAACCAATAATAATAAAAAATGCCAGAAATAACCTTGTTTTGTTTTGCTGATGTAGTTTCTAAGAGCATTAAGTGACTAGATAACTTGTTTTTTCTCACTTAAATGCTTTTAATATGAAGTTACAGCAGTAGGAAACGTTCTTTCTGCATTAGTTACAGACTCTGTGCCCACATCATGTGACGATTTAGCGTTCTGCATTCAGCTACAGATATCAGTTTACAGAGACTACATTAGCAGTAACCTAACACAGCACCTTTACTGTAAAAGTGGGTCAGACTGTAACAATGAAAACATATAAAAAATAAATCGCGAAAACATATAAAAACAAATCGCAATACTTTCATCAGTGAACCAAAGGCTCTGTTACAACTGGGTTACCTCATTCGACGAAATAATGACTGAAGAGAAATGTATTAAAAAGACAGAAAGTTGTTTCA